>NC_142186.1:35154860-35507860 GCF_026936395.1 Plectropomus leopardus | reverse complement strand
ATTATCATGTGCCTCTCCTCACCTTTGAGGCCTGTCCGGTCGAGAGAGAACAGATTCTACATCGACACCTGACAGATTGTGGCTGATAGCGAGATGAATTCACTTGTAAATCTGAGGGTTGAATGTGTGAAAGGAGCTAAAAAAAAACAAACCCATCCTCTCCTTTACTCTCCTGCCCTCTGTCTCATCCTCATTTCCTTTCCTTCTGTCCTCCATATCCTCCCTTTCTCTTTTCCTCTCCTGTCGGCTTTCTATATATAACCTGCGTGTTCACAGAGGCCTCTCGTCCCTCCTTCCTCCAGCAGCAGTTTCTGTCCTTGTCAGAGTTCATGTGGACAAAACAGACCAGCAACAAAACTCCCTCAGGCTGCTTCTATTATTTAACCGCTCCAATCTGACTGACCACACACAGTAGTTTTACATCTGACAAAGGTGCTTATTGCTCGCCGCTAACTCCACGGGTGTCTCTCTGTGTCGGGGAGGCTTCTAGGTGTCATGTAAACATTGGCGTGCAGATACCGCGAGCTCTCTTTAGTCTCACGTGAGCACACATACATGAACACAGCTCCCACACGAGTAAATTCAAGTCATGTCAAGTCAATTTTATTAATAAAGCTCATTATCACAAAACACAATTTGCCTCAGAGGGCTTTACAGGATGTGACGTCCCTCTGTCCTTAGACCCTCGCATCGACTGAGGAAAAAACGCCCTAAAAAAACCTATATTGCTATAGGCTACAACAAGGCCAAAATAATGCTGCCGGCAACGTTTTTCAAAACAACTTGGCATGTTGGGGCTTCAGGATACTTACTTAAGACGAGCAGTATGAAGACTTTTTCTGGTTTTATTATGTATTTTTTAATGTTTTAATTCTGGTCACCATTTGGGAGACAAGTGCAACGCCTTCCGTCAACCTCTAGCAGTGTTGTGTGGACTATAAAACTTCACCCGCCTTTCCATCGGCACAGGGGTCAGTCGAACTATTCACTGAACTATTCCTTTAAGGTGAATGAATGCTTTTCTTAACTTGAATTTAAAGATGTTACACTGAGAAACCAAAATGATGTTGGTACTGATAAACAACATTTTATCTTTAGAGGTTAAGGAATAGAGGAATATACTGTCCGTTGAGCTTTAGTCCGAAAATTATGTGATTTTCTTTTGTTAGAACAATTTAAAAAAAGGGGGAAATATATAAATCAAATTAGGGCTGTCAAATAATTCAAAAAAATCCCTATTTATCACTTCATTTGAATAATTTATCGTAACTGGGCAGCAACTGACTGGTCTGCAGTCGGTTGCTGCCCATTTAGCAGCGCTGCGGTTAACTTCTTCTATTTTGTTACATCCACAAGTTTGTGGCAATTTGCACACTCCAAAATAGTGCTTAGTCAGCTTTGGCGATGGACACGGCACACTGAATTCAGTCTTAATCAAAGCAGCAGATTAAGAATTTCACTGTTTTTGTGTTTAATCTTGCCTCATTTTATTTTTGTTTCCTCTCTAAATGTCTTGTGTTTTAATTCAGCAGATTATCTAAACATGTTAAATCATGTTAAATAGAGAAGCTTAACGTTGCAGGAATACTGTTGGCGTGCAAAATGTGTCTTTTGTCAACTGCAGGAAGTTGACATTCATGCAAGCTGTTTCAGCGTTATGTAATCCAATGTGACATTTCAGCGCCATGACACAAACATTAGCATGAAATATGAAAATACCAATATTTATAATAACACAGCGCAGTATTGTTCTGGTAATTAGATTTCCAGTTTAACATGTAATCTGTCTGAGCCGACATTGTGTTCTCGTGACAAATCAATGACACACTGGAACATGATGAGCCTCAGGACACTTTATAAGGCATGAGATAAAAATAGTACATTGGTTTTTATCCTGGAGCTGCGTTTATGCTGCTGCTGGATGTGTGAAGAGCTTCCTGAGACTGATAATTCTGCAGTGTTAAAATGTGGACTGTCAGATTAGCAAATGAGGACAAACTGTCGTCTGAATTCTGCAGACTGAAGCCAACAGCAGCGAGAACACACAGTTTACTGTCGGACACACTCAGTCTGGTTAAAGTTGTGAGAAGATAAACAAATCAAAAACACTCCTGCATCAGGAACCATCTTAATGTGGTGGATTTTCTTACCTGTGAAATGTATTTCTTCCATAGCGGCTCCTCTTCACTGATGTCAAACTCGTTCCAGCCATGGTAGGCTCTCCTCCGGCTCACCTCCTCCTGGGTCAGACCCAACTGCAGGTCGGCCTGTCGGCATCACGATCACATTTATTTTTACACACAAAGAATCTGCCTTTGTGCTCGGGTGCATGAGAAACAAAATGAGGGAAAAAAGATAGCAAGCATTGCAACAGTCGAGAAACAAATAAAATTGATTTTTTTAAAATAAATATTACTATTATTTAATATTAGCATCAACACAACAATGACTGCTTTAAGACTTAAATGCTCTTCATCTTAAGACACAAACTTTATGAAAGGGTGAGTATTTTCAAAGTATTTTTCCTTAAAAGGTACTGCTGAGTATCTGTAGCTGTCAAAGATTTTCTATGCATGACGTACAGTGCAGCATCCTCTGCATATGGAAAAGGTTTGCAAAATCACATTTCACTGTAACGCACTGAATATTACAAAAGTTACATACACTTTCACCAGCTCATTTTTATACCTGCTTTGTTTTGCCCTCACGCTCAGACTTTTCACTTTGATCCGACCCTAAACTAGAATTGTGAAACCTTTGCAGATAGAGGTAAAGCTCAAATAGACGATCCTTCATCCCACGAAAAGAGGCAGTCTCGAATCAAACTGAACCATCATTTAGTTTGTTTCTAGTATGAAAACTTCTGTTTGGATGGTTCGTACTTTTGGACCAATTACAGGAATTTCTGGCAGCCTGGCATCATACTGGAAAAAACAAAAACAGCAAGACAAAATGGACTGCCATAGCAAATAAAGAGAGGTCATGCGATGTTTAACTAATATGGTCCAATGACTTTTTCGTTTCTTTAAACTGCAAGATGAGCCCACACACACAAAACTGACAAAACCGGACATGGGTGTGCCATGTAGACTGCACACGCATCACTGCATGAGAAACCAAAACTAAACCAAAACTTACCGGACACACGGTGACAGAGCAAACTGTAACATCACGCGATTAATGTTACTCAGCGGTTATTAACGGGTTCGATGACAGTCAAGCCATTTTGCTTTCAGTGCACAAAATAAAAAGTATATATATATATATATATATATATATAACTATCACAATTTTTTAAAAAGAAATTATGCATTTTAGGCTGTAGCATCACAAAAACGGTTTATGAAATCCTAGAGAAACTGAAAAGCTGAATAGCAGAATGCAAAACGTGTGGGTCCAAAATTTAAGATGCAGCAACTTCAAACTTTATCCAGCATTTGAAGTTGCGCAACATAATTCGGGAACTAATTCTTAACTTACATTAGCTCAATAGTAAGTTTTTAACAAACTTGTTTCAACAAATAAATGCTCATTTTAAAAAGCATTCATTAAAATTGAATATTGGCATTACATTTGTCGGAAAGCACATTATGACTTGTTTAGGACTCGAAACTCAAAGTATAGGACTTGGGACTTAAGTGCAAAGACTTGAGACTTATTATAATGATTTATAAAACAGTGACTTGTTCCTACTTTTGACTGTGGCTACTGATGTGATGACTGACAGGAAAGCACACCAATCGCTTCACGTACAAGCTTCAATCAAACATATATAACAATATGCAATATGCACGACGATATATAGTCTCATATCTCAATATGATATCATATCATTATATTGCCCGGCCCTAGTTAGGACACAGCTGGTCTGAGGACAACGTACCTGCAGGACACACACTACTTCGTTGACGGGGAGTTCACTGGCTTTTCTGGAGGTTAGTACCGGGACCATGGTCTCATCTTCACTGAATTGTTGTCTCTCGGAAAGCTGCAACACAAACACACAGAGAGAGAGAAACTTCAGCGAAGCGGAGAGGACACACAGGAGACAGATTCTTCTGCTGGAGGACATTTATCTGTGCAGGAGGCCAGACAGGAACAAGACCAGCAAGTTTCTGTCAACACACACTGAAAATCAGCTCAAGTCTTTCTGCTGACCTTTTGTAAACCTCCACCTTTTTACAATGGAGACGAGCTGTACGACAGCAGGCGGACGCTGGAGACACTGAGCAGCTCAGCTGGAGCCGCCTGCAGCTCAACAACAAGTTTTTATTTAACTGTTTTAAAACTAATGACTTTACATTTCAAATGTACAACGGGGTCTGCAATCTGGACGTCTGCAATCTGGACGTACGCACAGTAGTAATTTACGATGAGACGTGTTACGTATCAAAGGATGATTTAAAGGTTACTCATTTCTCATAAAACTAACTTTTTACTCAAAGATTGTGGGCCAAGTTTACAAACTGTGTATACTAAAAGAATGTTGTCTCTGGCTGGTAATAATACGTCTGACCCTCCTCACATGTTATTGAAACAATATCAGGTGTTGCCATCATACAGAGGATTTGAGTCCCACAGGCTCGACTGAACAGGTTGAGGAACTAATTTTTTCCTCATTCTGTCAACCTATTAAATCAGAGTTTGGCCTCTGAGCAGCTTCATTTGAACACTGAATGCAAGAGATAATAATGAGTAATATGTTGCACTTCATTTACTTTTCATAACGTTTGTTGTTATTTGTAGTGTTTGTTGTGAGATTTTGTTGTTTTGTTTTGTTTTGTACATTTACTGTTTGGTGTGCCCAAAAACAATCCTACAAAATGTCTGTGAGAAAAGTAAGAATAATCCTCATTTGAAAAACTTCAATCGTAGTGTTTTGACAGCTTCAAGCATGCTGGACTGTTAAATACTTCCACAATCAAATGCCTATTATCATGCACAGTGATGATGATAACGATTATTTCCCTCCAGCGAGCAGCAGAGGACCAAAGACGCGAGGTCCAGAGAGGAAGGAGGAGGGAGAAGGAAGCTGACAGCATCCTGGCGGCGTTTAAAGACAGCAGGAAACAAAAGGACAGCAGCTCCGTCAAAATAAAAAGAAAAACCCACGGGGGTTTAAAAACAGAACAAAGCCTGCTTTCACTTTCACTCACAATAAAGAGGAAAAAAAACTTTTATTTCTTTGTCAGCTCATTTTTCATGTCACTATGATGGGCTATTTAAAAACACTTTACTGTGAGTTAACTTTATCTAACTTTATTATCAAAGCTCCCTCCTTATTAGAAAACTGTATTCGCGGCTGAAACTTATGCGTGTCAGTATTTATTGTTTTATTTTAGGGTGTAATGACTTTAATGTTGAGAAATTATGAAATTCTAGAGATGCACCGACTGTTTTTTCCTGGGCCAATTCAGATTTTAGCCGGGCCTGCTGATTTTCTTTCTTCCTAAGAACTATAATTGACATCATACACAAAGACATGCAGAACTTTTCTTTGCAACCACTGGAAACTTGACTTGAGATCATAAAAATCCATGTATAATGTCTCCCTATCACTGTGAATCTCAGCAAACACACCCACTTGGTCTAATTAAAAAATAAATGTTTGATTTATGGGGCTTGCAGTGAGGAGGCACCACCTGACAAATTCAGGACAAAAAGGTCTCTCAGTAATTTTTTAACTTCCTGGCTTCATGCATCACGATTACAGGATGAATCACCAACTGCTCACATTAACGCTGCTCTCTCTGATCAGCACGAGAACATGGTGACACCCAATAAAGCACACTGATTCTTTCTAATCGATCTCAGTTGGTTAACATCATCAGGCACATTTGGAGGATTCCTGTCTGTCACATGACTGAGCTAAACATCCTAACTTTTAAAATCACAGACACAAGCTCTGAAAATCGAACTGTTCCCCCGTGATAACAGCCCTGAACTAAAGGGACATATTTCATAAATTCAAAATATTGTAACCAACTCTGAAAAATCTACCTTCCTAAAAAGTGAATTTTGCACTGTTCTTTGGGGAGTTTAATGTGAAACTGGATCTCTGTTAGTTGCTACCAGGGTAGCAACTAACCAAGATGAAGAAAAAGTGTGCTTCAGCTTGGATTGTCACCAGTTTGATCTCGGGCTGGACACGAAGGGTTAATCTAGGTGGGAAGAGTGAAAAAGCAGAGTTTTCATACCCACCGCTGAGGAGTCACTGAGAGAGGCCCAAAACCCAAAACCCTATCCTGCTGAGCAGTGTGAGAATAAACTGGTGTCCCGTGGCTCCAGCGAGAATGAATTCCAGGTATTTCTCATCTACATTCAATGTTTTCACAGCTCGAGTCTGAAGGCGAGATAACTACAACCAGCTGAACCTGCTGTAGCCAAAAACTGAAGAAAAAAATCACCACCCTGCAGCTTAATGTGATAAATAAACAAACTGAATCAGCGACGTGTAAACTCGGCAAAGTGAAGAGGTCAGTATAGTAATGACGAATGACGCTGCTGAGGAGCACAGACACTTTCTACTCGCCACAAACACAACCTGACTGCAGGTGCAAATGTTAGACTTCCTACAGAGCTTTTTAAGTGTCAACTACAACCTCTAAGACTTATTTCCCCATGAAAATAAAACAGCAAACTGCAGCAAAACCAGAGCGTCTGATAACATTTCTCTCTGGAAAACTGCAGGGGGAACAAATATTATTCAGTCACTGGACAAGAGCTGGAAGTTTTATCACCAAACTTTAAAAAGCAGGGAATGCTGTAAAATCTGCTCCAAAGCATGAGAAGACATACGCAAGTTTATCCAACCTGTTGTTTGAATATATTTTGAATGTCAAAGGACTTAGAGGTCACATGTTACTGCAGTGTCCCAGACTTCCAGTTTCTAATTCCAGAGAGGTTTTTTTACAGCCTCTTTTTGTCGTAGTTTTGTCCATCATTTTAACAATACAAACGTGTTTAAAGCCCCTCATAACATCAAATATTCAAGATTAAAAAAGAAAAATTTGAATGTGGAGGCTCATGCAGGAAATTGGCCAAAGAAAGAAAAAGAAAAGAAAAGAAACTGCCCGCACACTGTCCTGTTTGCAATAATATTTTGCAATTTACTTTGCAATAAGCTTTGTTAACCCTTAAGGCCCGCTTTCATATTACAAACACTTGTATCACTCTCAAAATTGGGCTGTATAAAATATTATACATTAAGGTTTTTTCACTGACTTAATGTTTTTAACCAACATCAGTCCTGGCAATAAATACAAATTACTCATAAATTTTCGAGATTTTAGCCCTTTAAATGTTTTTGTCATGATGCCACTACGTTTTTAGATTGAAAAAAAAGAAAAATGAATTATTCGCAATATACTACATGCAAAGTTTTTTTAATGGTCACAGCCTGGGACAGCACACAAATAGCATGTATTTTCTCCATATGTACAAATATTGTAAAAATTACATCATCAGTTGGAAAATAGTAAAAATGAGAATTTCCAAGTCAAAAGCCCAGAATAACACCCAGAAATAATACAAGTCATGTTTTTCTGCTCTGATGGCTGTGGGATCAAAGATGTCAGTTTGAATGGGTTTCAACGGAGCACTTTTTGACCTTAACAGTCTGAATGTAACTATTTAGTTTCCACAGTGTATTTTAGACTTGTTGTAGGAGCTGAGCTGCAAATTCATTGATTACATTCAAATACACAATCTGGACAATTTATGCCATATGCATGAACACAGCCAAAATGACCACAAGATGAAAGAAAACCACACAAAATGTGTCAAACCTTCCCTGAGGGTTAAGCAAATGTTTTGGGTTTTGTATATCAATGCAGGTTTTGCTGAGAATTATCATATTTGATTCGAATATGTTAAATACACACAGACTGCAGGACCGACAGTGATTTCAACTCATCGTCTCTGACTGGCCTCGTCTGTAGAATTGGGCTGATTTCCGTTTGCTGACCGATTTGACCTGCATTTGCCGTAAAACAGATTCTAGCTATCTAAAAAGTTCCCTTCATCATCAATCTGTGCCAACAATGTCATGGCGCTAAATCTACAACTCAACAGAGTCTGACAAGATGTGAGCCGAGCACGGCATCATGAAAGAGATCAGTTTCAGAAGAGGCAGGAGAGCGACACACCCTGTGTTTAACAGAGAGTTGAGGAGACGAGAGGAGACATGGCAGAGTATGGGACATATTTGAATATGACAAATGAGTATATGACAACATTTTGGATTTGAAACTGATGACAAAGATAAGCATGACTGACTGCAGCTGACGCGATTTTGAGCTCAACTTTTACCAGATTTATACATTTCAATTAATATCTGTTGCTTGCTTCAAAAGCACCTTAAAGGACGAGGAACGGTGTATTCAAGTTCAAATAAGGAGTTATCAATACGAAACCTCCTTTCTTCAATACAAAAACCTAAATAAAGTGGCAGCTGACTGGAGGGAGATCGCTATAGGGAGCCGAAAGTTTCGGTAAACGACCATCACTAATAACAAGTTAGGCTATTTCCTGTTGGTTATATTAAACATAATTTCCAGTAAATGCCACAATATAAACGTGTTATCTGTTTGAATAGTACCAACGTAGGCAAATAGCAAATAAACTACTCACCCATCTCCAGTCTGTTCTCGTGAACACAGCCGATAGGTACATTTTTTGTTTATATAAAGGAACAGAATTGCCTGTTTATTGGATTCAGTGCGGACAGAGAGCTCTGATATGACACGATGAAACGTGACAGTCAGACTGTAGTTTGCTGTAAGGACACTGTGTCATTATGATCCATCAGGGAGTGGCTACTGAGTCAAGTACAATAACTACATATTGGGTAAACCAGTTTGGTCAGGTGTTTGGTGTTATTTCAAACAGGTTTAAATATTTTTACACTGGTCCTGCCCTTAATGTAACATAATAGAATATATATACTATATACATGTATAATCTAGCAAGAAGTGCATAAACAGAATGATAATCTCTCTTATGAAAACATTAAACTTGGAAATTTGTGTGTTCATTTATGACATTCATATCCTTTATATTAGCAAGACGCTGACTGAGACAAATGTTTTTTTAAGGCCTTTAAGAAGAGAAAGAAACTGATGATGCCTGACGATGGAAACTATTTGGTGGGACTGGAAGCTATCAGTGCAGCAGTGATACTCAGCTTAGGGCCTGCGGGCCAAATCTGGCCCCTGATAGGGTGCCAGGTTGCTCTCCAAACATATTCTAATTCACAATAAAAATAAAGTGATTTATACAGAGAATTGTTATTTGTACTTTTAGTATATACAAGGTGCCAGAGTGCATAAAACTGCATCAGAAAAGAGCTTGTTTATTGAAAAAAAGTACCAGTGGAGGATCCTCTACACCTAAGTCCTAGCAAAGAAAAACTTAAATGCTAGAAATGTCCTAAAATCCTAGAAATGTCAAAAAATCTTCAAAACATTTTATAACCCTAAAACATCCTAAAACTCTAGAAATATTCAAAAATCCTACAAATGTCTTACAATCCCAGAAACGCTCTAAAATCCTAGAAACATTTTAAAAACCTGGAAACGTCCTAAAATCCAAGAACCTTCCTAATTTAAATCCTAGAAATGTATAAAATCCCAGAAATGTTCTATAATCCCAGAAACGTGTATGGAGGTGCCATGGCTGGCCCCTGGCCTCCTGTCATTATGCAAAAACGGCCCCATCAGACAAATCTGAGTATCCCTGATTTGCAGAGCTTTTGTCTGACTGACCAGAACTCAGGAAAAGGACACATTTTGTAGATAATGCATTTTCTTGTATGCATTTTCCAGAATATTTTAAATTAGCTTAACATGACCGGTTTATGAATTGTCCTCGTAACGGCAGGTACGATCACCTGTGATCAGGTTGAAGCCAAAGTTCAAGAGAAGTTTCTTACTCTTGTACAGACACCGGCTTCATCCGACCTCGTCCTCCTTCATTCAGCTCTCTTCAGATCCGTCACCAAGACAATAAAAAACTCCATAAGCATTAGCCAACACTCACTTAGTATTCGCTAAGACACACGTGGACATCCAGCATCTACTCTCCTCCTCACATCTCTTAATCCTTCATTAACTAAGTAAGTAAGTAAAATTGGCATTTATATTTTCACCTGTTGCTTTGGGCAAACCTTCGTCCTCTGCTTTACAGACTTTCCCTGATGGAGTGGGTTAAGGAAGTGAGAGGCTGAGAGGATTGGTTTTTAATTAGAGGCTTAAAGGAGGATCTTCCTTCTCCTCACCTCCGCCTGATGGATTAACAGTCTGCCCTCTGCAGGACGGGAGGACAGCTGCAGTCACAGGACGAAGGTTCAAGGCTGGACGGCTGTTTTACTTGCAAGTTAGTGTCACTTTAAAACAAATCAAAATAGTGACGATGTTTCCACACCACAGGCACTTCTCAAATCATTCAAAATAATTTATTTTTCTATTGTCCACCTGTATGAACAGTTAAACTGTGTTTCACTAAAATATGTCAAAATACAGCTAAATATATTTCAGAAGCAACACTCAAGTCGGAGTGTATTTGTTAGGGATGTCCCGATCGTATCTCAAAGATCGATATGTGGGCTGATCTAATCGTTTTTAACTGAAGGGGATCAGCTGTATTGAGTTTGTACTTTTATTTCAGTGCAACGCAAAGTGGATTTGAGAGCTATTTCTGAGGACGTATTTAAGTGCGTTTACTTTGTAATTTTTTTGGAAAAAACAAATCAACAAAAAAACAAACAGATGCAGCATCAAGTGGATCTAAAATCAATTTATGAAGACATTTTAGTTTGTTTACTTGTTATTTTGTGTGTACTTGTGTTGTACGTCGCTTTGGATAAAAGCGTCTGCTAAATGAAATTGTAGAATTGTAGAATTGTAGAATTTTCTAGAAAAAAAAGCAAATACTGTACTAAGTGGAAATTTGATATAAAGATATTTTTAGTTTGTTTACTTTTATTATTTTGTAAAAATGAAATAAAATAAAGCCTTTAAGGAATTGTTTGGATGCAGACATGTTTCTTTTATTGCACTGAAAAGCAATCAAACTATCAAACATATACACTGGATTGATTTTAAAAACTTATCAGATAGGGACTTGGTATTGGCAGACACTCAATATGACTCGGAGTGGGATCGGGGGCATAAAACTTGATCGGGACATCCATACAAACAAAACAAGCAATGTGAAGACGTCACTTTGAGTGATCATCAAGAAACTAACCACCAGATTAACAGATAACATAAACAATAATAAACTGCAGCCTAAACTGTTCCAGACTAATTTAAATTTATCTCACAGGCTTACAATAACACCACGACAGATGCAAATTAGAGCCATTCACTGACAATGACTGTTTATGTCAGCCCAGTAGTAATTAAATTAGTCATGTGATCAGATGTATTGGGTTCTGTCAGCTCCGGAGATAACGGTGATTGATCGTATTATACGTTTCCTTTGCGGTGTTTAATCAGAGCAGCACGTCTCAAAGTCACAGCAGAGTGAGGGAAACATGAAGGCAAACAGCTCAATCAAAGAGCTCACCACTTCCTGTGAAAACCCTGTGTGTGACTTGTATCTGCACTGATTAGAATTAAGTGCTTCCTTGATAATAATAGTCTTCATTAATGATGTTGACAGCTTGTCTGAGCAGACGAGTAAACAAACCACACACAGCAAGAGCAAGAGAGACGCAGAAATGAAGAGTATTGGGGAAAAAATAAAGTTTGAGCCTGATGACAGAGGACCTCCTTCTTACCCAAAGAAAGACTGTGGACAAACTGAAATTAGCAACTGATCAACAGCGAAAGCAACCAGGTCACGAAATGAGCACATGAAACACATGAACACATGAAAGTGGCTTGCTTCACTCATAAGCCAAAAAAAAAGACAAAAAGAAAATAAATATAATAAATAAGTAAATAAAAGTTAATAATAACACACTGCAATAATCTATTGGTGCTTTAGAGCAGGACTATCCGACCTATCCTGTTACTCATCCATCAGATTTTTCCTCGATCATTTTTATCTGTAAGTCACTTCACTGTTAGACCTATTCACATACAAATGCATTCTCTTATCTATTAGTTTACTGATTGTTTTATTTTATTTTGTTTTATTTTACCTTTCTTTATCTTTCATGTGTAGCTCCTGTTGTACCATGTTGTATTGTTTTTAAACTGATTTTATTTATTGATTTTATTATTGTCTATTGTCTCTTTTTTTAAGTACTTTGTAACTTTGTTTTGAAAACTGCTTTACGAATACATTTTAATGTTATTATTTTAATTATTATGATGATTCTAATTATTATTAGTGACTCTTTGACGAGTTAAATTACAAAATTTATTCAAATACTGTGTCTGACATTATCAGAGCTCAACTTTAATTGATTTTTAATGAGTTATTTAAAAAAAAAACAGCCCTGTTTTAAAACTTTAGTGACTAACAACACAAAGAGTCTGCAGCCGTTCCTCTGGGCTGAATTCAAATTTGCTGGCGTTGAACAGGCAAAATGTTTGACATGTTCATCATCCAAGTTTTTCATATTAACACAATAAAGACCAGCTGAGGCAGATGGGAACGTCATGCAGGTATTTGGTCATTAACTGAAGTACTGGACACATTAAAAGGATTTTTTAAATCAATAAGTCATATCACGTTACCTTGACATTATGAAGAAAACTTCTTTTTTCGTTTTTCTCTGATGCCTCCACGGAAAACAGCAAACATCTTGATGTATTGGGAACTTATATTAAAATATCGGTTTCCAAACTTTAAAAGAACTCCTACAGTATATTACAAGTCTTACTTATCTAGTTGTATGCTCAGCTTTTCTCCAATGACGTGCAATTTCACTACTATTTAAAACTAAACTGACACTGAATCTTAACTATGCTCTCTTCACCGTTAGACTACAATACTGAGGGGTTTTTTAGCGAAGATGCATACAATATTTGCAAAGTTGTAGACTAAGACCAACAAATCAACAACACCAGCCCTAGAGCGATGCTGCTAGCAAAAAGCTGAAAATTAATCCTTTGAATACATATGTAAAGAAAGTATAGTAAAGCAAACTTTAATTAAAAAGCCCTTTGTGAATCTACAAGGGGCTGTACAGTGCAAATAATAAAATGTACACAGAATGCAAATACAAAACACGGATACAGAAAACACTAAAAATTACACCGAAGGCTAACAACCGTTACAGGATAAAGTGCTTCTGAAACAGGTCAGTTTTGAACAGCTTCTTCAAACCATCGACTGACTGTAGACCTCAGTGATCTCAGTGTGGGGAGGGCAGCACAATCATCGAAATTCAAAATCAACAAGTGTGCATATGTTTCCCTTTTTTTAATCATTCTGCGCTGCCTCTCTAAATTCACTTCTTTTTGCGAGTCAACAAATGCAGTGTAGGCGAAACTCATCATGAGTTGTTTTTATCCTTCAGTAGCAGTTTGAGTTGGGTTGTAAGTAACTGATCCATTTATCTAAGCAAGTAGAGTGCGATGAGTGAATGCGAACTTTCAGAGCCAGCACAATGAACTTGGGGTTGACACACTACAGCCTCACCGTTCACTGGGGCCAATATTTACCATTTTGCTGATTATCTTTGTTGGCGTTTCATTTTAATGATCGCCGATAAAACTAATTAATAAAAAAGTGTTTGTACTACACTCAACCAATGCCAGGAAAAGCAGTCTGCAATACAAGCAAAGCATGTGTCAGCATTGGAAGAACTTTTACTTTGTAAAAATCTCAGGGAGCTTTTTTATTCATCAATTCTTTAATTAGATTTTCACTGAACTGAAAAAAAATTGCTGGTAACTTGCTGTATATGATGTTGAAAGTTTCAGTTTTGATTAAACATTTACATTTAAACAAAGTTTTGCATTGGAGTTTGTTTTATTCCAAATTCTAAATTTTGACAAATATTTTCATTTTTATTGTAAATGCATATCGGTTCCAAATATTGGCTATCAGTCTCATTAAGTACTATTAATCTGTATCTATATCAGCCCTGAAAAACCAATATTGGTCAATATTGGTTTTGCACACATACCAAACATATCATCACCTTTAGAAAATCTATTTGTGGTGGCAAATAAGTTAGTTGTGCGAAATGAATGTATAGGACACTACACTGAGTAAGCTACACTGTGTCATCTTTAAAGTGTAACCACAGACTCCAGCCTCATTTTAATGGACTTTCATGCAGCATGCAAAACAGAAACAAATAAACAGGCGGAAAAAACAAATCAAGGCTATGACTAGCTCTCAAATGTTTCAGCCCATCCTCATCACAACCTGCAGCCTTTTATCACCATTTCCCAGCAGCCCCAATTAGATCCAGGTCAAACTCTATTAACAGGTTGAGAGTCAGAGCGGGCCGAGTGCCAGATTTCTGCAGGGATCTCAACATCATTGTCATAAATCTTGAGAAGTAGGCAGCAACAGACCAGGATCTGGACTTATGCACACAACATAACTGCTTTATAACCAGGATCTGGAGACAGACCAACCATCACTTTACAGCATTTTAAGTCATTTATAGACTCTATACTGAGGAGCAGTGTGAGCTTCAAGCACTCCAGCAGGTGGAGAAAAATTATATTAGCTAATCATCTACAGTTGTGGCCAGAACAACATTCATTCATCTTAAATTCATATACAAAGGAAGAAGTTGGGGCTGCAACTAACAGTTGGATTATTTTCTCAAGTCATCGATTAACTGTTGGGTTTCAAATCATCATAATAGGGGGTGTCAAGACTCCCCAAATCCATAATTTGATGTGAATTGTGTTACACTTATATTACTTACCACTAACTTGTATGGACAGGCAGAGCCAATTCCTCTCTTTCTATACTTTATATGTTGAAGCTTTCTCAATAACGCTGAAAAAAAACTCTTATATTTCAAGCATAGCAGGTGGAACTAATGCTGTGACTAACTAGTTTTTTTCTTATTGAATGTTTTGAGGCATG
The DNA here is from genome assembly GCF_026936395.1 of Plectropomus leopardus. NCBI lineage: Eukaryota > Metazoa > Chordata > Actinopteri > Perciformes > Serranidae > Plectropomus > Plectropomus leopardus. Next base: position 35,492,851 of record NC_142186.1, on the reverse strand, counting down.
TAACTGCACATTTTATTAAATCACTTTATTTAACATTGTAATCTTCATCTTAAAAATCAGTATGATTTTAACTGGATTAAATAAATATGTCTATGTATATTGTCTATGGAACCGCAGCTACTGTGGTTTACTTGCCTGAAGCAGTTGGCAGCATCCAAACTTGATTTTTACCGTAAACTACAGAGAGAAGCACAAACTTCATATGTCATGGCACAACAGTAGCTCCCAAACTGAAAGCTGCCTCAACAGTCAGTCTTCGAGACTCCGAACTGACTGGAGGAACCAGAAGAACATGAAAATGAGTCTGGGTGTTACCTCATCGTCAGAAAAAATCTCTGAGGTGACTGGACTGCATGCCAACTTGTGTGTAAGGAAGCTCTCATCAAACTTAAAAGAAACAAACACCATCATAGAAATAGAATATTTCCAACATATTCATTCATTTATGGTCACCTACCACAATCAAAACATCTTTTGATTTTATATTTTTTGCATTATTCATTAGTAGAGCTGTTGGAATAGCATTAAGTTATTCATTACGCCACACTGTCAGAGCACAGAGAGTACTCTGAGCATGGACGATGCAGCAGAACGTCAGACACATTAAAAATGAAACCATTCCTTGTACTGGGTCTAACAGTTGCTTTCACTCGCCTCTATAGCGGCTCCTCTAATCCATCAATCTGATCAGCTCTGACCAAAAAGACTGATTTATTGTCCGTCCTGCAACTCAAATTCCTCAAACTGCTGCTGACAGAAAAAGGAACTAATTACAAATTCCGTGTTTTTAAACAAATATTTGACTAATGTTAAATTAGCATTTTCAACAATCTCCCTCCAGAGCTCTGGTACCTGTTGCACTGCCCACTTCTTTAAGACTGCTAAAAACCAGACTATGCTCAATTTGTGGCTCAACAACAGTGCTGACATGCAGCCAGAACAAAAAGAAATTGTTCCTGTGATTAGCCATACAGTTCTGATCACCTTATACTACAGGGCAGCATAGGTTGCAACTCGTCCGACCTGAACAATATCAGATTGTTCTCTATTGAAAGACTGAATATGTTGTGCATAACAGAATCAGTACAGTATGTGATTTGTCCTGTATTTTTGTACACACCCTACTCGAAGTTGGCAACATTTTGACATAAGAAATGATAAAACCAAGAGCAAAAAACAAACAATGCTTTGAGATGGCTGTCAGAGATGGCAGAGGTAGAATATGTCATTGTTACATTATCCCCGCTGATGTGTAACAGATGGTTTGTTCCACATGTTTTATTTCCCAAATGCTCTAGGAAAGAGGATCAAAGTACTGTTTTTAATGGCTATCTTAACTTGAAAATTTGCCTATAGCTAACACAGGCACATTTATAGTAATGTTTATTAATGTGCGCTGTCCCCGTAAATACAAATAAAAAATAAAAAACATAAACCACTGGAAATCAACAGCGCCAGAGGTCGAGTCCATAATTGATGCAAGGCATCATGGAGGCAAGGAATAAAGTGGATAGAAAATGACACAAAATTCATCACAAACACATTATGTGCACTGAGGTTGTAGCACTAAACACCACAAACTGTTGAGGCTTGTTTACTTATTCTCTGAGAAGATACTGCTTCCTTCCTTTGTCAGAATTTTGAGTAGGTGTCACAACAGAGTCTCAGATGTCACCCTGACACAGCAGCCCGACTAAAACACACCAGCGTTGGCTCCTGTCGTGTGCTGTAAGCCAGCGCAGGCTTGTAATGAACAACAGCTCCAGTTTCAATCTTTCCTGGCCAATTAGATTTCAAGAATTATGTTAAACTCCACATGCCGACTGGCTCCTCGCCAAAATGGCTATTATCAAATGCTGTTTGCTGGCGTTCGTTTCACTTCCCGACTGAACACATTGACGGAAATCAAGCAGGATGATTACATGTTTATCAGCCACTTTAACATGAAGATCAGCTAAGATCTGTCCAAAATGGTCATGAGGTTGACAAACCAACACACGCACACACACATTCCCACCCAGGTCAACATTACCCATTAATGCTGTTGAGATCAACCACTCAGTAAGTTGAACTGTTACAGCACGGTTTAACGTGATGATCTACTCACTGTAAGCTGAAAACAAATAAGCAGCTCTTCAGAATATAATAATAGTATTTGCACATCGCGGTAGTGCTCCATGGTTGCAAAATGTGACTAAATGCTCACAGTCTGGAGCTCTGCAAAAGCCCTGCTTTGTGTGTGTGTCTATGAGAGGCAGAGAGCTATGGAAGAGAAAGGGAGAACCTAAATGCCAGTGCATGCTCTAAAGGTGAATGACCCTAAACTGTCCACCAATGAACTTCTCTCTGTCTTACTTTTGGAGGACGGTTTAGAAGAAGGGTCCAGAAGGATTGCAGGGAAGCACCGAGTGGATGTTACCAGACTTAAAAACGCTGCCAAACAGACTAACTGTGGAGACCATTCGTCAGTGTGACCCCCAACGCAGACAAGAGCACCCTTTAATGGAGGGAAGCAGCAGAGTGTGAAAGAGAAACTGAGAGGATGCTACTCTCTACAAATAGGTTATCATGAGGAGGGAGGGAGAGTCTGTTTAACTCCACCACCTTAACACAAACACAGACACATATCTGTCCCCACATCCTCTTCCTCTCTTTGGCAGGTACACAGCAAGAGCAAACACACCACCCTCGGTCCGACGCTCAGTCTCAGGATTAAATGACAGTGTTTTTTTTAATGTGATTCATATCCTGAACACCGCCTCGCATCCTGTTTATGGTCTTATTATTCAGGATAAGCTGCTTATAGGTGTCTTTGTGTCCCACTCAACCAGGAATAAACAACATGTTAGCTTGACTGCAGAGCCGGCACTCACCAATAAAACCTACAATTATCTGCTTTTCACTGACGACTTTTAAGTGTTCTCCACTGTGCTGCTGAGTCATACAATCATAATTATCATTTCACTATCATCAGTAACCACGCAGCTTATTAAACGCCACCATCACACTCCCGTTAATGGCTCTGTTCTCCATGAGGATGCTGAGTGGTGTTTTCTACAGGGATTATCAAGTTAATTTGTTTACTTAGTCATTTAAATCATGAATTATTAAGCATACAAAATGTCAAAATAATAGAGTGAATGCCCACAGGCTATTAAATGTGTCCATTTAGAGAAAAATGTCAAAACAATAGACTGAATGCCCACAGGCTATCAAATGTGCCCATTTAGAGAAAAATGTCAAAAGAACATCAAAACAAACATTCAGTTTGATATAAATAAGATGAAAATTTTCACATTTGAGCAGCTGAAATTATCAAATTTTGTATTGTTTTTTTCTGTATCATAAAAAAATTATTATCATTATATTTTAATAGATGCATTTCCTATTGATGGACTACAATATATTGTTCGTTGTAATGTTTTGGAAATCTGTGTTTTTTTAGCAATAGATGGTCAAAACCAAAACAGCATATGATGATCTTATTGTTGGACAGAAGACAAATGTCATTTCAATGTTTGTGAGAAAAAAGAAAAATAAAGATCTTAAATCTTATATTTGTTGGAGCCAGTATGCTCTGCCTCTGTTTGCATGAAACGGTTCAAAGACAGACATATTTCCAGGGTTTTCCCTGCACACAGAATTATGTCATAATAAAAAACATTGCATTATAATAAGATCTGCACTGGGTGCGTTTCTGTCATTTGAAACTGCAATTATGGCATAATGCCTATGTGGTGGCACTGTGTTGTAATCAGCACAGCACACATGGAAAGGCGTAGCCAGAAATACATCTTGTACTGACACTTCAACGTTTACACTGGTGAAGCAAAAGAAAATAAAGTATTTTTTTAAAATCAATTTTTTTCCACCAACATGATGTCCGTTCATTACAATACACATGAAAATGACAGCCAAAGGCAAATATTTTGAGCTAAAAAAAAACTGATTTCTCAGTGCAGTTCTCTTATATCATATAAAAACGAACATTTAAATACATATTTTTATGACAGACATTTTTTCAATATTTTCTGACATTTAATCCATCAAATAAAGAGTAGGAGCAAGAAAACTGCAAGAAATTAGTATATGTAGAAATCCTTTTTTTTTTTTTTTAAATGAGGGGGGAAAAGTCCAGAAAATTATATTTCTAATTATCATTTTTGTATTTTTTTTTTAAATTTGGAAAATCTTTTAAGCACTTTCTGCTACAGGTAATCCGCAAAATGCCAAATATTGGCCCCAATGGTCGTTTGACGCAGGTGAGAATGCCGATTGTACGCATTCTCATTTCACTGAAAAGCCAGATGTTAGCAGGTTTTTTGTGCAGAATGAGGCTTTATTGTAAAGAGGAGCCGAGTCCTCGCACTGACTGGTGGGTAAATATCACAGCTGGGTGGTCAGTCAGTCTGAAACATGGAAGAAATCTGTTTTTCTTCATGACAGCCAACATAAAACCAGGTGGCTTCATAAAACAGCAAAGAAAATCAGCACTGACAACAAAGAAAAGTCAGGGGAATCGAATCACGGTTTTTCAGTCCTGTCTTTTGTTATCCTGTTATTACTCTGTAACTTGTCAGGTAGAAGCAAGTACAAAATTACAGCCAAATACTATCAACAACCAGCAACAACCTGCTACCACACAACTTTAAACCAGAGTTAAACTAAAGCTGTTCAGCTCACAGTCTAACAGGGAGGTGCAGTCCTGCTGTCTGTCTGCAGCGAGCTGAGAGGAGGTTCAGGGTGTGTCTGAGCCCGATGGATGTTATATTTGTTAACACTGTTTGAACAAACCGCTGAAGTCACACTGATGCTGCTGCATCCGCTCAAACACAGACGGCAGTGTTACTCTCATATCTGGGGCAGCTTCACCGTGGTCACATGCTCAAAAGTTTAGCTCATCTTTGCTTGGTAAATCCAGCAGTTCGTCACCATGAGTTCGATCACATTATATCATTAGGATCTTAACAAGGTCGTATTTCGGAGCTGTGTGTCTGTAGTGCCTCACCACCTCAATAGTCAATATTTGATCAACCTATCAGTTTATTTCAGTGTCTTCAGTGTGAGTTAGTTGCCATTTCAGGATTAGACTGTGGTCGAGTAGTAAAAAAAATTACATTGCTTACATTGCTTTTGCTTAACTCTTTTCCTTGACCTCGATGGAAAACGGCATAAGATGTGAAGGACAAATCATGAGGACAACCGTGTTGCTAAGAGAAACTGACTGCATCTCCACAAAGCTCCATAATGATGTGACAGTGCCTGATATTGATGTGGTTCTGCCAAAGTGAAACTACAATGACTATGTTTACATACACAAAATATTCCTTTTTTCTGCATTTATTCCCAAAAAGACGATATTCCTACAAAGCTGTTTACATGACTAATGAAAATAAATATTCCACTAATATTCCTGTTTACATGCAGCCGTGCATACTCTGATTAAAATGCCCTAAAATGTTGTTTATCACGTCAAAATATAGAAATAAGGAACAGCTGGAGATGCTTATCATTTTGAACCAAAATAGGATTTTGATGAGCTGATAATATCTTGCATCCCTAATTGAAGTAATTTCTAGCATTTTAGGACGTTTCTAGGATTTTAGGACATTTTAAGACTTTAGGATTTTTCGAGGATTTTAGAACGTTTCTAAGATTTTATGACATTTCCAGGATTTTAGGATATATGGGGCTTAGCTAAGACCTCTGTCGGGTGGTGCATAAGCTCAGTTTCACTGCTGAAGAGTCAAAACTGGTTATTTGTAGTACAACATCATCTCACTTCAGTTCAGGAATCAAAATTTCCCTGGAAAGTTCATATCAGATCAATAATCCAAGCTTGATTCTGATCCAGGATCTCTATTATTTGGATGAAGCAGCTAATTATGTTGTGGTTTCAGTGCATTCTTAAAATCAATACACCTGTTTCAGCGTTCATATTTTAATTATAATATCTTCTGCTGTTTATGTTGTCTCAATACAGGACATCGTCATTCAGTAAAGGCAGCTGAGTCCCCAGAGTAAACACTGCAGGAGAAGCCGGCTGCACTGCACGCATATTAAGATTTAAATAACAACTAAAATCTCACAATGCAAGTTCTCAATATGAATTACACTGCTGCTCAACATCGCAGTGATTCTGCATTCCCGCCCAACGAACAAACACGACTCTATTGTTTACGTTACATCACATGTACTGACGGCTGAACCTGATAGGCGTCATCAGGGATTCAAAAGGATTCACGTTCAATAAGCACACTCCTCTCTACTCCAACTTCAGGCTGGTTTGTAAAAAGATCGAGAGGGCACTTTACTTTTTCATCCTGAGCACAATATTTCATCATTACAGCTCATTATGTATTCTTTTCTTCTTTGCCTGTTATCGCTGTGTCACTATTATTATACCTACACTAGAAATCAGTTGTTCTATAGATGTTTTTCCCTTCAATAAGGGGTACTTTAAAAAAAAAAAGTATAATTCAGACACCAATTAATCATTTACTATATTATTTCAAAGTTTTAACTTTATATATTTATTTTAAAAAATAAAATAAAACAAAGTAAATTGAAAAATAAAAACAGCCACCACCGTACTCTAATAAATACAGAGCAGTCCTAAATATATGCTTTTGTATCAAGTGCTTTTATAGATGTTCGAGTGTGCTTGATATGATAAATTAGGAACATTAGCCCTTTGACACCTCGCCAATTTTCTCAATTTCTTTCAAAAACATGGAAAAAGGGCAGTGAGACATTAATTGAGATACTGGTGAACAGTATAAAAGGTGAAAGATTAGCACAAAAAGAGAAAAGTGGGGGGAAAAAAACCAACAGGTAATGACCAAAAACAAAGATCTAAGACAAAATAAAAGTTAGAAACAGAAATGGCAATATAATCATGCGCTCTCTCATTCTCTCTTTAGCTAAAAAAAAAAAGAGTTAAAAGAGTTAAAAAGAGAAAAAAGAGCTAAAAATTAGATTTAAAAAATAGAAATAATGATAAATAAAAAGGTATATTTATTTTGTATCCTAATCTAAATATAACTTATAATAATTGTAGATATATTTTTCAAAAATTCCCCCTATTCCTGTGGTAATTCACATTTAAATAAAATTTTCTCTCTCTGTCTATTTCATAGCTAATTTCGGGTAATTTTCATTTAATCTTTCAATAATTTCTTGATATTTACATGACATTTTATGCCAATTTTGCTAATGCCTCTTTTGACAGAAACAGCACCAGTTTGCTCCGGGTTTGAAGGGTTAAAATGAAACCAAAAATTCGACTGAAACAGCCCAGACTGGAAGAGAAAGTGCTCTTTTATTGTGTAATGTCATATCATATCATTTCAGGTTGGGTAATTTCATACCTTTGTTTCTCGCTGAAATGTTTAAATGTTATTTGTATCTGTATTCACAGTAGCTTCTGTTATTAGTAAGTATTTTACTTTTTGTTTGTCCATGTAATGTGTGGAAGTATTTTGAGGAAAAAAAGTGTATCATGGTTTTTGTGTTACTGTTTTGGAAATGACACTGAAATGAGCAGGTAAACCAAACATGAATCATTTTAGGTTGTTATTTCACAGCTTTGCTTCACGTTGAAACGCAGCTAACTGTGTGGAGAAAACAATACGCTTATTTGAATTCAGCAGCAAGCAGTGAGCGTGTTTGTACTGATAAGACAAACGTTGGTGAAACAGTAACGCTGGTTTAAAATAACCTTCACTATCACACACGTCCATGTCACGTTAGCCACCGTTAGCTCGTTAGCTTCAACCGCCGCCGGCTACCGACCAGGATCGATGAGACACAACAAGGACGAGCGGAGACAAAACACCGACACTGGACACTTTAACTCGGCCAAAGACAGCGAAAACACACCCCGCCGATCTGTCCACCACCATGTCAACACTCAGCCATGTCAGCCACCAGCTAGCATTAGCGTCGCCCCGGTGACAGCAGAGGCTAACAGCCGAGCACAGAGCTCCACTCCGGGGTGTAAACTAACCACACAAACCGCCGCCTGGCTCCCACCGCGGCGGGGCTTTCCAGCTCCACAGGTTTCGGTGTTCAAAATGTGTCCGTTTCGTGAAAAATAAACCGCATTCTGTCCATTAAGGACTGGTGTTTTCTGAGAGGAAAAGTGAGTGGTTGTTAAACTTACCAGCAGCTCCCGTTTCTTCAGCATCTTCCGTGAAACCGCGGAGCGATTTTCTCCGACAGAACAGAGTCCACCATGACAGGCGCACTGGCGCTTCCGGACACACTTTCAACATAAAAGCACTGTTTACGTAGGGGGTGTGCCGGAAATTATCGCTTCTTTTCAAAATCTTTTCTTATTTTTCATCTTTATTTTTATTGTCATTGCTGGTTTCATTTTATCAGATTGTAAACTGTGTTTTGCAGTAGTACTGTACAGAACATATAACTGTAAAAATGTAGACACAGAGGACAAGAGGAGAATTAAAATAATAATAATAATAATAATAACTTTAATTATATAGCGTTTTAACAAAAATACAAAGCAGAAGCAGGAGGGGTTTCTTGCAGAGGGATGATAACAATAACAGCCAAAATTTAAAGTAGAATTAAACAAGAGAGAAACAATTACAAAACAACAATAACAACACATATTAATAAGAGTAAATACAATTTAATGAGGAAAAAGCAGTAAACACGGAAATAAAAGTACTAATATTAGAAGTAAAAGGAATAAAAGAACGAGTTAAAAGATAAATTAAAGGACAAACTAACATTTATGAATTAAAATAGACGACATCACATAAAAGCTAGTCTATAAAATAGGTTTATTATTATTATTAAAATTATTGTTATTATCACATAAGGAAACTACCATTTTGTCAGGTCAAGAGGGTCATAAGCTCCCTGTTCACCTAAACCAACCTCACTATGCAACTCATATATCTGATATCCCTAATGTCAAATGACACAAAGTGCAGTTCTTCAAACTGACAGTCATTGCTGGTATGAAATAAAATAAAATAAAATAAAATGTGTTGCTTTGTTATGGAAAAGTGTAGGTTTTCCACGGGCCTCAGTATGGCTTAAATTCATTTCCTCTTACAGGGCATCAGAAAAGGAGCTCCATGGGAAATATTTCACCGTCTGTTGTGGGTCCATGAGGAGATATATTTCACATTGTAAACATGCATGTGTGTACACATGTATTCATGAATTTCTATATATTAATGTATGTAAATGTTGTCTTTATTAATATTTTATAGTTTAGTTTTATAGTTTGATCCCGTCACATAGACTGCTTTGTCTTCAAGAAGCATTTATTTATTATAAGAATGGCTTTGAACTGGATTTTTTTTAAATTGACTGTTCTTACGCTTTAATTTTGAAGGCCACACCGTCTAACTTCCTGTTACGTTCCGGGTCACTTTACGCAGCGTTCAGACTGACGGCGGCTCTCGCGTGCGTCTGTGCGTCCGTGCCAGAAACTTCCTTTCGGTCCAAACAAAGATCGCGTGAGAAAAACAGGATGAGTAACTCTGTGTTTAAAAACCTGAAAAACGTGACAACGTCCGGTCAGCAGTCAGACAACAAGACACATTTGAAAAGAAACTGATTTCTTTATTTATAAAAACTAGTAAATTAACCATAAATAATAAATTAATCAATAGGTTACGTACTTTTTAATAGAGAATATTATAATCACAATTAATTATGTTCAATAAATATAAATATATAAAAAAAAACGTTTTTTGCAACTTTTTTCTATGGACTTATTTTATTTTATTTTTTTACATTATTCAGACAACGAGCAAAAAGCAACGAAAAAAGAGGTCATAGGATGATCAATACATCAAAGCAAATTTGTCTTTTAAAAAAGAAATATCACACACAGCAGGATGTATGTAAAATATTAACGAAAGAATTGTCTCTCTGGCTCAAGATATTTTTCCCACTGCTTTTGCTCCCTTTTTTGTTTTGTTATTTAGTTGTAATAAAGTAGGTCGTATACTAAAATATAAGTTATATGTAATTTAAGAAGCCAGCAGTGAGACAGCAAGAAGTCAGTACTTTTTAAATGGCCTTTTACTTTAAAAAAAATAAAATACAAAAATCAATACATTAAAAAAAAAAAAAAAAAAAAAAAAATTATATATATATTTAAATTTTAAATATTTAAAATATTCCTTCCTTGAAAAAAAAATAAAGTCTTTCTGAAGGTCTTCAGGTGCTTAGTGGCTCTGGAGGCATCAGCCAGAAAGAAGAAATGTAACATTTTTTTCTTTAATGTTTTGTAACTGTGATTATATTTGTTAAAAATATATATTGGTGCTTGTCAATTGTTGTGAAGTTTGTGGAGGATATTCAAAGTCCCTGCAGGAGGTTTTTTGGTAACTCTGTAACCTCTCATCACGCACCACCTTTTGTTCAAAATATCATAATAACACGCAGAGAATATCAAAATCAAATCATAAAGTGTGTTTTTGGTTCACTATAATCAACAAAGCAGCACAAAATGAGACATTTTGGGCTCTCCCGTCTTTTATTTTTGTGTTTTCTTAAAAAAAAACATTTACAACTGAAATCACAGCCATATATAAATTACAACAGCAAACACAATTATCTATCTTTAAATACACTCCTCTCCTCAGCACCCACTGTGATCATTAAATCCATAAAACAACCTGCGACACACCAAAGTCAAGTCAAATTCCCTTAAATTTAACTCTGAAAGAACTGCAGTCCGGTGCATAAACATGTACAGAGTGGTGTTTTTGTCTGTGACACTGAGGGAGGAAAACAGCTTCATTCTGCTGCAGTGAAACGTTCGACACTCATACACCATCCCCGGCAGACAAAACCTTCCCTGTCATCAAAAAAAACTCTCGTTTAACAGTAAACCTCCATTTTTTAAAAAAGTTTGAGTCGATATTATTGCAGATTCAGTCTTTATTTGCTCCTGACTGCAGCAGGAAATGTTGAATCTGTGATTATAATCTTTTAGTTTAATCACTGTTCCATATTATTTCAACCCACTGATAACCCAACTGGCACTTTATGTTGTTTTTATTAAGGTTATCAGTTAAAATGAAGCAACAATTTCCCTTATTACACCTGAACGTAACACGAGTCGCTCTTTGGTGAGTGTCTGGTTTGGAACAACAAACTCAACGAACATTAGAAAGAAACAAAACATCCAATAATAATATTCTGAGTTAAACTGACTATATTTAGGGACTGTTTGTTATTTATTAGAGAGGAGGGGGTCGGTAAAAAAAAAAAGAAAAATGGCAAAGGTATGTCAAATATTTTTTAAGCACTGAGGAGGGAGTTATGTTTTTTATTATATTACTGTCAGTGAGTTTAAAAGGCATGTTTTCTTTAAAAATCTCCCAAATCACTGTCAGAAACTGTGAAATATGGTTATTTATGGTAGTCATTAAGGGAAAATATTTGTAGTTCTGATGAGGGTCAGGGTATTAGAATTAAAAAAAAATAAAATAAAATAATAATAATAATAAAAGAAAAAAGACCAAAATCACACTGCTGCTACTCCCTCACATTGCTAAAAAAAATAAAAAATTAAAAAATAAATAAAAATAAAGGACAGCCCCTAAATACGACAGTTGGTGAAATGCAAAACCAAACTAAATTTCTGTATTTGAACGTGGATGTACATATTTAGTTGTGCTTTGAACACAAAAAAATCTGAGCCCACCTGGTTTTCTGTGTTTTCAGCTGCATTTCATGGATTTCCTCAGGTTTCATCACGTGACCTCAGTGTGAACTTCAACCCGTCCTGAGACATTTTCTCTTGCTGATGAAGACCATGAGATGCAGCTGAAAGCTCCAAAAAGCTGGTCGACTCTATTCTGAATTTTGACAACAAAATATTGTTTCTGTAAGTCAGTTTTCCGAAATGTAGTTGCTCTTCTATCCACATTTTTTGAAAAAAATCAAGCCAGTTTTCTCACGTTACAAAGGGTTAAAGTTGCGGAGGTTAGGATTAGGGAAACAATAAAAAATGTACCTTAAAATGACTTTAAGTTTACTGAAAGTTCCCATGACTGCAAAATAACGGTCTCGTAATAGTCGCCTGACTGGCTCATGATGACGTAGGTTATGTTTGAATTTTGGGAAAACGTTCGTTCGGTGCATGAGAGCTGCATGATTTTAATAATGTTTAATAATTCTTCTGGTCAGTTGTTTCAAAACTCCAGCAGCATGTTGACCGTTTAAAAGACCTGAACTGAAATGTTTTTGTGATTTTAATTTACCAAAGAAGCCTGATGGAGCCTAAAAAAAAAAACAGTGCATTTAACGGAAGTCTCGTCCCAAACCAGACACGCACGCACGCACGCACGCACGCACGCACACACACACACACACACACACACACACACACAGACGGAGCTAAATGAATTTTACACAAATGAATCCCTTTTTATGTTTCTTCCCATCTTTGTATTTTCTCCCTGAAGCTGAGACATTTTCTCAAACTTCCTTTAAATCACATTGAAAGGAACAAAACTTGAATATAATCTTTGTCACCGTCTAACAGCTGAGAGCGTCACGACTGCTGCAAAATGTCAAAACCTGCTGATGAAAAACTGCCACATTACTGCACAAACTCTCCGCGTCTCATTCGGTCATAAATTAATCTCTACATTTTTTATGATACAGATTTTACAGATATTAGACAGAGGTCATAATAACGAGCAGTAAATGCAATAATGTGACGTTTTTACATCCTCTAAACTCTGTGAAACCTGGATCAGTATCACCTTTATAGCGCTGCATCCAAGAATTTAAACCTTTGGAGCCTCAGAAAAACTGGTTTATTTCAAAAACGTGGGGGGAAAGACAATGAGCGACTCAGCGAGAAACATTTGAAAGAAGAGAAAAAGATCTGGGAAATTATTTTCAAAAAGGATAGGAATAAAAGTCCAGAGAACTTTATTCTTTTCATTCATTTATTCTAATTATTTTAATTTTTATGCATTTTTTCGGGTCATTTCCTTTTTTCATTGTTCGTTTGGGATTTTTTTTTGTAATTTTTGGGTAATTTTCTTGTGCTTGATATGAATTCTTACTAATTTATTGTACATTTCTTCTCAAGTTGTTCATTGCCTTTGTCCTAAGTTTTTTGAAAAACAAAAAGAAACGAAGTTGCTCAGGTTTCAAAGGGTTAATTTTAAGTTTTGACACGTTAAAAGGGCGTTTTCTGCGTTACTACATTAATCACAAGTTTTAACGTCTCCACCTGCTAAATGCATTCATGCAGTGTGTTTTCTGCTCTGCATTTTTAACCTTTATTCGACCTTTTTCCGAATGAAACTCTGAATGCTGCTCTTGGTCACACTTTCAACAGCAAATCTGACATCCTACAGCTCTGCGGTTAAAACTTTTAATACTCCAGAAATTTCCGATTGTTATCATCTGGATGCGTATTGAAAAAAAAACAAAACATTGAGAAACAAAACGTTCGCAGCGACACAGCTGATCCCTCTGAACATGCACCAACCTGAGCTTCCACCGGTTTTCTTCCGACGACTCGACCGACGCACAGATCTAAGTGATTCAGCGTTCCCGCACGAGCTCTTCAGCCCGGATCAGCTCCGTCTGCTGCAGCCGCACCAACTTCCAGGATCTTAAATGAAGACAAAGAGCTGCTGGATTCACATCGACGAGGCAAACAGAGCTACAGAGGACAGGACGGAGCGCGTCACTCCGACATCCACCAGGCGGCAGCGGAGAGGTGAAGGATACAAGCAGGTGAAGGCAGCAGGGATCCCGGGTTTGCCGGTTTTCCTCTTCCGCCGCCTCGGAGGGACGAACGCTGCAGGAAGTCATCAGGGACGTGGCGTGTTCCTGGATCATCAGCATTCGAGCGGCGGGTGGAAGCTGCGTCTGCAGTCGACGGCTTTGGGGCTGGGAGGCTGAGCTCGCTTCTTCCGGAGCTCCTCACGACCCAGAGTGCCGCTGAGCCGAGAGTACGCCGCCTTGTACTTCTTATCGAACGCAGCTGCAGAGAGAGAGAGAAGCGCCATTATTTTGTCACAGGACACACCGAGTTTGATCTTTTTATCATCGGTGTCAGTCACACAGCAGCTGAGAGTGTAAATCACTGCTGAAATATCAATAGATATTATTATTATATTCATTATTTTTTTAATCATCATTATTACTATTTAACACTCTGTGTATATGTGTATGTATGCATGTATGTTTATATATATATATATATAGATATATATATATATATAGATATATATATATATAGATATAGATATATAATGTACACACAGGACTGTGGAAAAGTCTTAGGTCACTTTGAACTTTATTTTAGCAAGGTTATAATGACCATACATATTTATTTCTCAGTAGTCTTTTTACTAAAATACAGCCAGTATACAGTATTAAACATGCAAATATTTCAGAATAAAACAAACTCATCAGGCTTAAGTTGCAAATATTTACTGTGACCTCCGTTTCCACTGAGCATGTGTTGAACTCTCTCAGGCAATATGAGATTTATAATATTAATTTTCTGGTGTATTTACAGCAGGTACCATTTAAGACGTGTCCAAAGCTCAGTATCGATTGTTTGAGCTGCGTTTTGTTATGTTTCGTTAATCTGTCTCTTTTACTCTGACAAATACCTGCAGGACCGTCGCTCCAAGGAGGTCAACTCTTCAGCTCTGGAGTTTCTTTCAATTATTTTATTAATATATATATTTTTACTGAGTTTTGACGATAAAAATAAAGAAACACATTGCTCATACAGACCCACACTCCAGCAAACAGACGCCTCTCTCTCTCTAAAAATGGTAAAAAGCAATTTTTACAACAAAAATCAGCTGTATGAAGAGAATCTTACCGACGTGGTCTTTGCCCATAGCTGCCAGAGTGAGGAAGAGGAACTCTCTGTACAAACTCCTGTCAAACACAAAACACACAGCCACGTCATTCACACACATTAAATAAATAATTCTGCAAGTAAGAAAAAAAATCTTAAATACGCGTGTACAAAATATTTATCTTGTGTGATGAAATTAAAAGTCACCTGCTATGCATGCCATGTAATGTTAATAGTCCTTTTAAGATCCTGGACTGAAGGTACATTTCAGCCTCTTGTGGCCAAAATTAGTATTAAAACTACAAACAGTTAAAAAATGTATACTGACCAAAAAAGAAAAAAAAAAAATCACCAGCAAAACCGTTTTTCATCTGTTTCCCAGTTGAACATTTTTAACTTGGATTATTTCTCACCTGTGTTACCATAGAAACAGGAGAGAAAACTATTTCAACCAAACTCAGAAATTAAAGGAATAGATCGATGTCTTTATTTAATTTGTTTAATTTTACCTGTTCAGATTTTACTGATTAAAACCTCATCGACTCTGTCAAAGCCTGGTCACTTCAGGGACTGTCCAGCAGCGGAAAAAGTATTTTTACTTGAGTAGAAGTTGCAATGATGCAGTAGAAATACTTTAAAAAAAAGTCTTATCACAACATTTTTTTCATATCAGTCGATATCGATATATATCACAGTAAACATTAAATAACTATTTCTGTCAAGGAAAGTACTCACTGTGCAGAATGGCCCATTTCCAGAATAATATATATAATATACATTTATGTACTGATCACAGCCGATTAAGTTGGAGCTCATTTAAAAATTTTATATACTGCTGGGTCATTTACTTTATAATATTACATTCTCATTAATTAGCTGATTATATTTTGCATCAATAATCTCTATTTATAAAGTCATTGAAGGTTTAAAATGTAAACTAGTGGAATAAAAAGTAAAATACTTCCATCTGAGACATAAAAATCAGCAGAAAAAGGAAACACTTAAGCAAAAGTACCGAACAGTGTTAAGGAGCTACAGCAAACACTCGGATACGAGGTCCCTAACAGCTGATCGGTGGTTTACCTACATAAGTTCTCTGAAGAAAATATTGTTACCAAAGACAGATATTTAATCTGAATAATGGCAGTGGCAAACAAGAAAGCTTTAATTAGGATCTGGGGAAAAGAAACACCGCCGCCGAAGGACCGAAGGATACCAGTCGTGTAAGAAATCTAGTCAGTGGGAAAACTGACACACGTACTGAGGTTTGTTGTATCTCATGAACTGTGATTTTGATGACGTTAATAATTAGTGACTCTTTCTTTTATGCTCTTTGCAGAGGAAATATTTGCGTGTGTGTAAACGCTGGACGTCACCTCTGCGTCCAGGCGGAGCCCGGCTGTTTGGCCAGCGTGTCCAGGAAGAGGGTGATGGCTTTGTGCACCTCGTTCATGCCGACCCAGCGCAGCACCTCCTCCAGGAAGGACAGCGTGAACGGGTGGTTGTGTCTCCGCCAGCTGTAGCTCCTCATCGGGATGCCACCTGGTGGGAGAGAGAGACGAAGAAAGAGTTAAACTCGTCACAAACTGCTGAGGTTTCTTGTTCCTGTGAGTGTAAACGTGTGTGTGTGTGTGTGTGTGTGTGTGTGTGTGCGTGCGTGCGTGCGTGCGTGCGTGCGTGCGTGTGTGTGTGTGTGTGTGCATGTGTGTGTGAGTTTGTCTCACTGTGGATCCTCCAGAGGATGTAGAGGGGGGGCCACTGGTCTGTGTCAGGGGTCAGAGTGTCCCAGAGGAGCCGAACCCTCACTGCTGAGTTCTCCTGCTGGAAAAACACACCATGACAGAAAGAGTCTGTGGATCAGTGTGTTAACCCTTTAAGACCTGAGCAAGTTTCTCAAAACCACGACAAGAATTTATGAGTTGCAAAATAAATAAATAAGTAAATAAATTAAAATAAACAAAATAAACAAATATATATTTAAATAATAATAATAATAATAATAATAAATAATACTTTTTTTAGGCACAGAATCACATTCATTTGTCAATTCATATGTATTTAAATCCTAAAAATAAATAAATAAATAAATAATAAAGCAGTATTGTGAAAATTGCTCTATAAATAAAGTGTATTATTATTATTATTATTAATTGAATAATAGATAAACAATAAAATTAAAATCAATAACAATAATAATAATAATAACAATAATAATAATAATAAAAATAATAATTATCATTATTTCTTGCAAATTTTGGGGGTCATTTCTTCTATTGTTTCATGTTTTTGAAAGAAATCGAGCCAATTTGCTCAGATTTCAAAGCATTAATGGACAGAACAGAACAGAGGCGGGACCTGACAAACATTTTCATCTTTCTACTCCTTTTTCAGACATGAAATATTAATTTATGTTGCTTATCTTAAATCCGTTTATATGTTCATGATTATTTTTGTTTGAGTATTTTATTTATTATTTTATTTATTATGTTATTTTAATTAATTAATGTTTGAACTGAAGTAGATTCAGTTCAGCGGAAAAGACTGAGTCACCTGTGTGAACTGGCTGACCAGTGGTGAGGCTCTGACCAGCTGCAGCAGGTTACTGGGCAGGCCGAGGCGCTGGAAGTACCACACCAGGTTCCAGAAGATGATGGAGTGGTTCTCCAGGAACTGAGGCTGAGCCAGGACCGCCTCGCCCTCGTTCTCCAGCAGACTCTCCAGCTCCTACCTCAGGACCAGAGGGCTCAGGTAGGCCACCGTCACCTGTGGGACGCCGCCCACCGACGAGCCCTAAAAGAGGCGGTGAGAGACCGTCAGTGGGACAGGAAGTACGGAGAAAAGAGAGGAGGAACAGAAACACGGAGAGCGTGCGGTACCGAGGTGGTTCTGCTGTTCTCGGAGTAGCTGCTGGTCTCGGAGCTGGAGTCTTCACTCAGACCGTTACACTGGAGTCTCAGGGACGCCTCCTGAGCGCTGGGGGGCCTCACGGCGCTCTCCACCTCGTCCTCCACGTTCCAGTTAGTGCGCTCCACGCTGAGAGAAAAGGACAAGAGGAAGATTTCAAACGGAGCGATGTTAGCCGAGACTGTCTCCGGCGGAGCTGCAAATTCATCTCTGCCAAATCTGAAGATTTGGGTTTCATCTTTAGAATCACATCATCAGAGAAAACGCCAAACTACAGCCTGAGGGCGCCGCGACACGTCTGACGCACCGGTGTCAAGGGCCGTCCACACCAACCACTATAACTATAACCGTGAATATAAAATATAAATATAAATATAAATATAAATATAAAATTTAAAAATAAATATAAATATAAATATAAATATAAATATAAATATAAATATAAATATAAAACATAAAATATAAATATAAATCATAAAATATAAATATAAATATAACCATAAATATAACTATGAATATAACAGAAGACAAAGAGTTGATGGTGCCAAACTGAGCACTTTAAATTCAGAAGATTTGGATCTAAATTCAAAATTCATCATGAAGTCTATAAATCATCATATTAAGTTGATGTTTTTTAATCAACACTTTTGTTTTTTTAATCTTTTTCTCCTGAGAGGAGTCAACAGCTCCATCTGCTGGTCAGAATCTGCTACAGTCAAAGAGGCTGATCAATTATTGATGACTAAATTCACAGGAATAAAAACAAAAAGAAAACCAAACGGTAAAGTAGTTCACAGCTTCATGCATCTTTTTTAACATAAAAACAGACATTGTGTGTTGAGTCTGACCGATATGGGATTTTTGAGGCTGATGCAGATATCGATTTTATGGTGGAAAAATTCACAGATTACTGATTTGGCGACAGATAAAGTGAATTTTTGAGCTGGAATGGAAAGTAGATCATTTCTATATGGACTGATTTTGCACCGATATGACTGCAAAAGTACTCAGAGGGCTGCTTTCTTAAACAAATAACTTTTATTTAACAGTTCACTTTTTTAACTAGTTTCCATTACACACAAACAAAAATAAAGAATAAAAAAATAAAATAAACATCAGTACTGTATGTGTTCAGCATCAATCTTCGCTGACTGTTTAAATAAATAATATAAAAATAAAATAAACAGCAGTACTGTTTGGTCTTTGCTGACCATTTAAATAAAGAATAAATACAATAAAATAAAAAGCTAAATCAGCATCAGCACAGTTCAGTTTCAGTCACTCACTGACTATTTCTAAACCACCCGAGCATCGTTTTCTGCATCAAATGGTCTGTAAAAAAAAAGTTTTCTTATCAAAAAAATAAACTTCGATGTGTCTGTGAAAGGCTCATATCGGCCGATAATATCGGTTGACCCATAAATCGGTCGGGCTGTAATTTGTGGTCCAAATTAGACTTTAGGATCTATGTTAGATGTGACGTTTAAATAAGACAGATTCTGATTGGCTGTTTGTATTTCCAGTGTTCATGAAATCGCTCTCGGAGCGATCCAAACGAAATCATACTTTCCTTGTAGTTATAGTTATAGTTGATTTTTAAAACTATTTTTTTGTAGTTATCGCTGTTGGCGTGGACGGCCCTGTAGTCTGTTACCTGCTGACGGGTCCGGGATCACAGATCTCAGCGTTCAGGAAGGGGACGAAGGACGCGCAGCAGAACGGGCAGGACGAGTTCAGGTTGGAGTCGTCCGACGTCCAGCCGGCCATGATCTCCTCGTCATAAACCAACGAGTTGCAGCTGCGACACAGAGAGCAGCTGGACATCAACACCTGGACGCACAGAGAGGGGCGGGACGAGTCAGCGGCAGTTAGTTACCACAGACGCACCAACAGGAAACACTCTGAAACCACGCCAGCTGCTGGAGTCATTTCCAAACTAACACGGTTCACCTCGAGACCCGTCGCCTCCTGGTTGGCGTCCCACGACCGGCGCAGAGGATAGGCTGGACTGGGCATGTCCGTCAAGTCGAGGTCACTTCCTACAGACAACGAACTCTGAGAAAAGACGACACGGAACCAGATTACGTAAAAATAACGTCTTAACGTCACCAACACATGATTCTGTTTAACAACCAGTAAAGGTCAGATAAACGTCAGAATTATTCTATGATTTTAAATTTAATTTTTCTTATATTTTTTAATTGATAAAAAATTGCATTAAGAAATGCAATGATCATTTATTTGTTTTTATATTTGAAAAATGTGTATATATATATTTTTTGTTTGTTTGTTTGTTTGTTTAAATATAAATAAATTATAAAAATTTTTAAGGTATATAAAAAAACAGCTTAAAGTTTTCTATTTTTGTACATTTTGCTTTTATTCTATATATTCTGCATCTATCTTGTCTATTTATTTTGTATATTATGTTTTTTGTTGGGTATCTATTATGTATTTTTATTTTGTATATTGTGTATGCATTTTTTTAAATTGGTATTTTTATTCTGTATATTGTGTGTCTATTTTGTATGTTCATTTGTATTTTGTGAATTTACTTTGAATATTGTGTGCTTAAATAGTATTTTTTGTATATTTATTTAGTTTATTGTGTTTTTACTTTCTGTTTTGCATTTTTATTCTGTATAATGTGTATCTATCTTTTATATTTATTTTGTATGCAGGTCTGCGTGGTTATCTGGGAGTTACAGTGTTTTTATTATTACTCACATCATTTCATTATTCTTTAAGAAAAAAGACGTGATGTGTTTCCAAATATTGCAGATTTGCTGTGCTTTATTTTGCGACCTTAATTTAGACGTATAAAGTTAACTATCACATTTTTTTATGGACTAAAGACAGCATGAATGTTTTCAAACTCTGCACTGAAGTGAGACCTGCTTCGATTATTCTCTTGAGATTTAACTCTAACTCAAACTGTGACATCAAGAATTGAAAGTAAATTAAATTGTGAGATTTCCATCCCTGATAAAGATAATATTAAAATCAGCATCTAACAGTTCAAGTTTCTGCTAAAAGAGAATAAAGACAAACGTCAGAATGAAGCAGGTTTGAAGAGTCACACCTCTGAGGTCGCGCTGACCAGCCTCTCCTTGGCCTTCAGCAGCGTTTCAGCCACTTGAGCTTTCCTGGACTGCCTCTGCTCCGACACCCTTCGTCCTATCCCTCCTGCTCCTCCTCCTCCTCCTCCTCCTCCTCCTCCTGGTCGCCGGTCGTCCACGCTGGCGGCTCGTCGAACAGACACTCGGTGTCTCGTCGGCGTGAGAAGCTGCTGGAGTTTCCCCGCCAGACCTCCTCGGCTCGGGGAGGACACGTTGTTGTAGTTCTCGTCTACGACTTTACTCCTGCCGGCCGACGAGTCTCGAGTCCCTGCAGGTCTGCAGGTCAAAGAACAACAAAGTGAGTTACGCAGAACAACAACAGCGGCAGCGTTAGAGGATAAAGTGACTGTGTAGAGTATAAAAACTTATGGTGACGTCATACCAGCTTGGAAATGCACTTTTTTTTTTTTTTATCATGGATCTTCAACATTTATTGAGTTGGAATTTCAAGACCAGGTTTCGGGCATCCTTAACCCTTTTGGACTGTTTGGCTCATTTTACAGGTTTTTCATTCTTAATTTTTTGATAACTGTGTGTGTGTTGATGCATGTGTCCTAAATGTAGTCCAGATTGTGTATTTGAGTGTAATCAGTGAATTTGCAGCTCAGCTCCTACAATAAGTCTAAAATACACTGTGGAAACTAAATAGTTACATTCAGACTGTTCAGGTCAAAAAATGCTCCATTGAAACCCATTCAAACTGACATTTTTGATCCCACAGCCATCAGAGCAGAAAAACAGGACTTGTATTATTTCTGGGTGTCATTCTGGGCTTTTGACTCTGAATTTGTCATTTTGACTATTTTCCACCTGATGAGCCACCATATTTGGCATATAGAGGAAATACATGCTATTTCCACTAGGTGACCTGTCACAGTCAATGTAGCTGCTGATCACTGACAGATCCCAGACTGTGATAGTAAAAAAAAAAAAAACTACTTAAACTAAATAATTCATTTCTTCTTTTTTCATCTAAAAACATAGTAGCATCATGACAAAAATATTGCATTTATAGGGTTGAAATTCAGAAAATTAATGAATATTTGATATTTATGATTAGTACTGATGTTGGTTTAAAAATAACTCAATGAAAGAAGAAAATAATATTAATGTATAATTTTTTTAACATCAACTTTTACTTTGAAAAGCACACACGTGTGTGTAATATTAAAGTGGGCCCTAAAGGGTTAAATGTGTTTCACCTTTAAAACACTTATCATGAACCCGATTACGTTTCTGACATTGTGTCCACTTCCTTTTGCACCTTTCTGATAACGCTGATTGTTTTTTATTTTCTTTTGTTTGCACACGTTTGTACTGCAGCTGCTGCACAGATGTTTCCCTCTGAAAGTTTGACCTTAAAATCAAAACCAGAGCACATAATCAAACATCAGAGAGCCTTAAAACATCTGAAACTGACATGAGAGACAGAAATTCGGTAATCGCAGGCTGGAAATGTGCCTGAAAGAAGCAGGTGAGTTAAAATCAGTGAGTGAAAGATTATAATATAAAAAGCAAACAGAGTTTGAGGTGATTTTGCTCTCACTGACCTGCCGTCTCTCTCTGCGGGCTGGCAGCAGTCCGGCTCCGAGTCGACCGTCTCTGCACACTCTTTGTAGAAGGTGGACAGGCAGACCTGACTGCGCCGAACCAGAACGCCACCAGGGGGCGCCGGAGGCGGGGTGGAGGTGTCTCTGCGTCCCATCGGGGGCTTACGGGAGACGGCGTCACCGCAGCCGTTGGTCCCTGCGTTACGGAGGATGGTCTTCTTACAGAGCTTCACCTCTGCGGGACAAAGAGGAGTTAAAACAGACAAGAATATTCATGCAGCTAAAATCAGCTTTGTTTCTCCCTGAATGTGAACTCTGGTTGTTACACCACATTAACCCTTTGAAACCTGGATTGACATCAGTCACATTCAGACGCCTTTCACGGGATATTTGAAACCTGAGCAGATTGGTTTGATTTCTTTCTGAAACATGTAAATGACAAATCTGTCAAGCTGTCAAAAAATGACCTAAAAATAACATTAAAACAGAGGAGAGGATTATTAGAAAATTATACAAAAAAACAGGGAAAATAAAAACTTTAT
This sequence comes from Plectropomus leopardus, assembly GCF_026936395.1. Lineage (NCBI taxonomy): Eukaryota > Metazoa > Chordata > Actinopteri > Perciformes > Serranidae > Plectropomus > Plectropomus leopardus. Next base: position 35,469,897 of record NC_142186.1, on the reverse strand, counting down.
TTATATTTCTCAGATTATATATAAAATCATGTTAAAGAAAAAATAAAATAAAAATACAAATATATATATTTTTTAATTTTTAAGAACTTTTTAAGGATGTTTTCTTGTTTGTTTTTTTAGTTTGTTTTTAGCTTTTTTCGGCGTATTTTCTAGTAATGTTATTGTAATTATTTTTTCATTTGTTCATTTTTGAGCCATGTCTTGTTCATGTGCTCCAAATGTTTTAAAAAAGATACTTCACCTGTTAACAAAAAGTTGCAGGCTGAATGCTGAAATAAACCCAGGCTTTCCCTGAACGACTAAAAATAACACAAACCAAATAAAAACTACAACTTTACTCAAAATAAAAATTTAAATGAAGCTATTTATGCACTCCTAAAACTAACTCACCTGAAAAAAGACTAAATAATAATAAAAACTAAATTTAAAACGACGACAATGACCCGAAGTGTGTTGTTTTGTCAGCTAGAAACCGATTAAAAAAAATAGATTAGATTTATATAAGTAAATCAGCTTTGACACACTGAGAAATGAAACGTCCGGGCTGTGTATGACGCTGAGTGTCGGGTGATGAGTGAGGACACGACGAAGGTGAGGAAGAGGAGAGCGTGATGCAGGTCGTCTCTTACTGTCGGTCGGCATCTTCATGCTGTTCAGACTGCTGCTCTTCACCAGCGACCCCGTCAGCGACTCGTGACTGGAGCTCTCAGACAGACCGCTCCAACTGGACTGACGAATCAGAGTCGAGTGGGGGCGGGGCCTCTGATCTGAGTCCACCATCGCTTCTTTAAAAGAAATTAAAAGAAAAAATTATGATTGCATTTATTTCTCTTTTTGTCTCTCTGTTACAAATGTGAGTTTAAAGCATGAACCAGGAAAATTTTTTCTCCAGTGACGTGCAAATTAATGCTGAAAAATACTAAAAAATGAATGAAATCAGAAAGAAAACATTTGATCAAAAGTGAAGGAAATATTCAGATCCTATCATATATCACACTGTGAAAATACTCCACTACAAGTATAAATACTGCATTTAAAACCTTACTTGGATAAAGTATGCATCGGCAAAATGTACTTAAAGGGAATGTCTGGGGTTGTGCCATCAAAGCATAAAAACATGCATTGTTTTATTTCTGGGTGACATTTTGGACTTTTGCCTTGGAAATTGTCATTTTTACTATTTTACACCTGATAGCATCATTTTTACCATATTTAGCAAAATACACGATATTTTCACAAGCTGCACTGTCACAATCAATGTTACTGCAACTCATATCCAAAAAATAATAATCTACTTTGCATGCAGTACACTGAAAATAACTCTTTTTTGTGGGGGGTTTAACTTATTTTATATTTATGATTAGGAGTGATGTTGGTTAAAAAATGTACTCATTTAAAACAAAAATATTATTAATGTATAATATTATTTAAAGCTTCATTTTGAAGTGATACGATTATAATATTAAAGTGGGCCATAAGGGGTTAAAGTAAAATATGTATAGTGCCGCAAAAAGTGCAATATTTAAGTATAAAGACACAGAAAAAAGGAAAGTCAAGTACAAGTAAAGAAATAAGACAGTTATTTGAATAGTTTCTGACCTCCTCGTGACCCCACTGAGCCGCTCTTCTGACGCCGTTTGATTGGCTGCCTGAACTGGGCCACGGCCAATAGGACGTTCCTCAGCTTGGCCCAGCGGAGACGTCCTCCCTGATTGGTGGACGGCCACTTGCTCTCCAGCACTGCCTGAGGACAGAGGACATCTGATTACAACGCCTGTATTCATATATATATATATATATATAAAGTACACACACATATATAAATGCTAAATATCATTTCATATCTGCACTGCTTTTTCTATTTTTAAATTGATTTTATATATTACTGTTTATTCTTTATATCACTCTGCATTAATCTGCTTTTTGCACTTCAGTTCAATGACAATAAAGTTTAATCCAATCTTAAATATGGAGTATCAGCTGACTCACAAATATAACCAAAACACATCAATACATTATGATTAACCTCCAATTAAATGGTCAAAAAAAAAAAAATCTTCAGCTCCAATAAGCTAATAAATTACATAATGCATTTATTTAAATATTGTTTTTACCATGAATCTATTTTGCCTTAATATTATCTGGGTTTTCTCACACATTTTATAGTTTATCTATTTCCTGAAAGCCACATCCGCCAGTTTTCTTTCCACGTTTCCAGTTTTCCTCACGCTCATAATGTGACTCTGTGTGTGTGTGTGTGTGTGTGTGCGCGTGTGTGTGTGTGTGTGTGTGTTTTTAAAACCTTGTTGTAGTATCCGTAGGTGATGGTGTTGGGCGTGATTCCAGCTTTCTTCATCTCCAGCAGGACTCGAACGGCGAGGACCGGCTGACCGTACTGACCACACAGCTGCATCAGGATCCTGTAACACACCTGAAACACAACACACACACACACACACACACACACACACACACACACACACACACAGACAGATACACACACAAACACACACACACACAAATAAAATTTTTTTTTTTTTTCATTCAGAAACATATTATTTGAACTACATGCCATTAAGGAACAATATTTTAACCTGACATGTCAAGTTTATTGTCTTTATATTTATTAAATAATATTAAAAAATCAAAATTGCATTTTCTTTCAGCAGATTTTCATTTATCTTCTGTGTGTATAATACGCACCTTTGTTGGTTTCTTAGGTCCATATTTTTATTTTATTTATCCGTCCTATGAACTGTTGATAAATTCTACTTTAATTAAAGCAAAACTTGTGATGATGGAAAATGACGCAACGCTCGTTTTAACTCTAAAACACAAAAAGCTGCTTTTTGCAGTATATATACAACAGATTACAGATCAAATAACTGCACACAAGTCTCACATTCAAGCTGATGTGCTCCTAAAGTTTCTGTTGTTTAAACCTAAAAAACCCAAAACACCCAGAACAACCTCCCTGCAGCAGTGACCTTTGACCCGCTCGGCGTCTCACCTCGTCCGGCAGCACCACCTTGCGGTTCTCCATGTGTTTGAGGACGTCGTAGGCCGTGTGCAGAGTGCGCACCTTGGCGCTCTCCGCCCGCACGAAGGTGGGCAGGTAGATGAACCAGAGGCCGTAGCAGTGACCCAGCAGACACTTGGACCACATGTCGGGCACCGCCGAGTACTTCTGAGCTCGCTTCTGCGCCAACTTGATCTCCTGGAGGGAAAAAGACGAGTAAAAATCAGACACAGCGCGCTCACTTAAACTCGGCACTGAATCCTCAAAGTGGAGATCAGCGAAGTTAAGACTTTTTTTATTGCCACGTGGACAATTTGGGTCAGACGGTCTTCTTCTGCATGTAGATTTTGTGATGTTACACAGGAACGCCACACAAAACGAGTCACCACAACAAAACAAATACAGTGTATCCCAGCAGGAGGAGCCAACATTTTTAATGCACAGAATCACGGTAATTTATCAATTCATATGTATTTAAATCATAAAAATGAATAATAACTAAACAATAAAAATAAAATTATTAAGCGCAAATAAAATAAATTAATAATAATAATAATAATAATAATAATAATAATAATAATAATAATAATAATAATAATAATAATGGGGATGCTCTATAAATATATATTAAAAACAATAATAAGAAAATACAATTCCTTACTTTTAAGGCTGTGACAAACTGAATTAATTTTTTCTCTTAGACTCAGAAAATATTTAACTTTTTCGTTGTTGTGAGTTGTGAGTTTTTTTCTCCTAAATTTACGATTTTATTCTTGGAAATTAAATTGTAAAAATAAAAAATGTGGTGAAGTGGTGACTTTTATTTAACCCCACCTGTGGGCTTCCTTTCTAACTCTAACTGCCAAATCTACACGCTGAAAAAAAAAAAAACATCACACGATCAGAAAATCAGAAAATTCTACAAAAAATGCTGCAAAATCTACATAACCCTATCTGGAATATAACATTTCTCCTCAAACACTCTTTAAACTACTGTAAAAGCGCCGGCATTATTGGATGTAATGTTTAAAAAAAAACAGCATTCAGACTTAATTATAAAACAAAGATGAAAAGGTAAAGTTTCTTTCCATTTTAGAATAAGTGGTTAAAATAATCAGGTTAAAGGGGTCACATCTAAAAATAAGTTGTGCAGTTTTCCTGTCACACAGTCTGTGGGTCCTGAATATTGAATGAGCAGTGAAATATTCATAATGACTCATTAAAATAAAATGATGCACAGTGAGACTGTTAGTGAGGTTCCTCCTCTGGTCGTCATTCAGGAAAACTGGGTCAAAACATAAAAACATTCAAAAACATCGCACTGCTCCTCATCCAGATACTGATCCAAAGGTTCGGGTTTATCATCTGTGATACATTTGACACAATAACCTTCTCATCTGTACACATATGTTCAAGTTTATGTCTTTATTGTGTTTATTAGTAACCCTTTTTCCAAGTATAATTGTGTGCATCTACAGTGTAAAATTATGGCCATAATGGGTAAAAAAAAACAACAAAAAAAAAACCATGACAGTGCCGTTGGGTGGAGTAAGAGAAAAAAATCACAATTTAATTTCCTTTTAGGATTAAATAAATAAATAAATATTCTTAGAGTCTGAAAGAAAAACTTGCTTTGGTATAAAAAGTAAGAACTTATTATTTTTATTTCATATTTTATTATCTGTGTGTATTTGGCCTGTATAAATAGGAAAACAACCATAATAAACTACATTACTATATTAAACAATATTAAACGAAAGAAATTAAGAAGGAATAAAAAGCAAATATTCTATGACATTATAGTTCTGCATTTATGAGAAAAAGAGAGAGATTAAATTCACAAATTTATGAGGAAAAAAATATATGCAATGTTTTCCATACATCTGTATTTTTCTTTTTCTTTCTTTTAAATCATATTTGTATCATACACAAATGTAAATTATTATTTCTCCAACACATTGTAATGGCACTGAAAACTGAGCATCTTTAAAAAAAATTAATACTAGTTCTGAAGCAAAGCAGCAACATTTCATGTGACCCATCCTGAATTAAACGTATTAAGTTTTTAGTTGAAGATCAACTTATCTATGTTACTATTTCATATTTTCCTATTTTTTAAAGCTGAGCGTGTGTGTACCTGTTTGGTGCGGCGGGGGGCGGGGCTGCTCGGGGCGCTGCCTTTCGCGGGGACCCGGAGCTGGTCCTGAGGCCGGTCGAACAGCTCCGGCTTCAGCGTGGGGAAAGTTTCATAACTTGGAAAAAAAAAACACGTCAGCAAATAAAAAACACAGACACTCGGGGACACGTGGTGTCGCAGTTTAAAGACTTGGTAAATTTCGTGTACCTGTAGAGGGCGGGGCACTCGGAGCCGTCAGGTTCCTGCGGCTCTTCAGGAGGCATGATGAAGACGGTGTGTTCTCCGCTGTGAGTCTCGTCCAGATCGATGAGCCTCACGTCCTCCGGCTTCTCCACGTCCACCTGGAGACAGACAGACAGCGGATGAAGCACCTGAAAGCTGCACCTGAGTACAGACATCTCACCAAAATATGACTCCGGCTGAAGTTAAAGCCACATGTTTGAATAATACTCAAGGAAAAGCCTTAAATGTCATTTTTTAATGCATAAAAGCAAATTCTGGAAGTAAGTTGCCGACACTCCAGAGGTGGAAAACAAATAAAAGAAATTGAAACATTAAACAACAAAAGTAAAAATGCATTTTTAAGAAAAAACCATAATATGTGATAATAATAATAATAAACAGAAGTTCTGAAGTTTATTTCTGCACCACCACCTTAAAAACGAGGCCTACACGAGGTTTATTCAGATAACTTAACCCTTTGAAACCTGGATCGACCTCAGTTTTGTTGTGCTGAATTCAGACACTTTTCACAGCTGATTAAATCTCTGCGACCTGAGAGAAAATCAATGAGCGATTTGGCAAGAAATGGCGGTGAAATCGCCACGCGTTCCTCCTGTAAACAAAACGGTAAACCGCCGCCGCGGCTCTGACCTTCAGGACGCACTCGTCAAAGAACTCGAGGCAGGCGTGACGGTCGCTGACGAAGGAGCAGTCCTGGATGAACTGAGTGAACATCTGAGTCTTCGTCAGCTGAGTGTAGATCTTCTGCTGCGTTCGATCCCGAGACTTCAGGAAACCTGCGGGAGGATCATCGATCAGTCATCGATCAGTCATCGATCACAGTGATCAATCAGTCATCAATCACAGTCATTGATCACAGTCATCAATCACAATCATTGATCACAGTCATCGATCAGTCATTGATCAGTCATTGATCAGTCATCAATCACAGTCATCGATCACAGTCATCGATCAGTCATCGATCAGTCATCAATCACAGTAACTGATCACAGTCATCGATCACAATCATCGATCAGTCATCGATCAGTCATAGATCACAATCATCGATCAGTCATCGATCACAGTCGTCGATCACAATCATTGATCACAGTCATCAATCACAGTCATCGATCACAATCATCGATCAGTCATCGATCAGTCATAGATCACAATCATCGATCAGTCATCGATCACAGTCGTCGATCACAATCATTGATCACAGTCATCAATCACAGTCATCGATCACAGTCATCAATCACAATCATTGATCACAGTCATCGATCAGTCATCGATCACAGTGATCAATCAGTTATCAATCATAGTCATAGATCACAGTCATCGATCAGTCATTGATCACAGTCATTGATCACAGTCATCGATCAGTCATTGATTACAGTCATCGATCACAGTCATTGATCACAGTCATCGATCACAGTCATTGATCACAGTCATTGATCACAGTCATTGATCAGTCATTGATCACAGTCATCGATCACAGTGATCAATCAGTCATCAATCACAGTCATTGATCACAGTCATCAATCACAATCATCGATCACAGTCATCGATCAGTCATTGATCAGTCATTGATCAGTCATCAATCACAGTCATTGATCACAGTCATCGATCACAGTCATTGATCACAGTCATTGATCACAGTCATCGATCAGTCATTGATCACAGTCATCGATCACAGTCATCGATCACAGTCATCGATCAGTCATTGATCACAGTCATCGATCACAGTCATTGATCACAGTCATCGATCAGTCATTGATCACAGTCATCGATCACAGTCATCGATCACAGTCATCGATCAGTCATTGATCACAGTCATCGATCACAGTCATTGATCACAGTCCGGGAACAGGCCCAGAATGACCCCCAGAAATAACACGGTCCTGTTTTGATGTCTGTGGGATCAAAGATGTCTGAATGTGAATTCTAACCGGGAGAAGCTTCAGCCGGCTGCATCTACAATCTTCACCACTAGATGCCCCTAAATCCAAACACTTTCATTATCGGCTGCTCTGAATCTGAATTTGTAAAGTTAAAAAAAAAGTTGCATCACACAACACATTCGATCACGACAGGATTAAGCTAAAGCGTTTGAGTCGACGATGCCGCTGCTCACCCTGCAGGTTGAAGAGCGAGCTGCAGTCGGTGGTGGTGTCTGACGGCGCCTGCGTGATGGGCAGCAGGAAGGTTCGGTATCCTCGCAGCAGGCAGCTCATGAAGCGGAGGAACGCCTCCTGGATCTCCAGCTCCAGCTGCTTCTGACTCCTGTAGATCTGATCGTAGTCGGTCAGCAGGAACTCCAGCGTCGCCTCCTCCTGACCGGGAGTGCAAACTGCAGCGACGAGAGCGGACATCAGTTTAAACTTTTAATGATCCCAAAAAACATTCTCTTCCTGCCAAATATCAATACCAACTTTACCAAGAGGTGGACTGTTTTTTTCTGTTTTTTTGTTTCTTTTCTTAAAGAAATAAAAATGAAAACATACTATTAGTATCACTGTTGCCTGTATGAATAATTTTACAACATATATTTCTAATCAATTTTGATATTATTTTATCTTTTTCCCACTTTGATGTTAAAAACAGAAAAGTATGCCGGGCTGTATTATGTACACCAATTTTAAGAAAATAAAATAAAAAAATAAAATAAAAATTCTCTGCTCAGAGAAAATCAGTCTAAATAAGATTCGAGATATATTTAATATTTTGAAATGTGAGAATGTAGCAAATTAAACAGGAAATGAGTATAAAAAAAAGGATATGAATGGTAAGAGAACGGTAAAACATTAAACTGTTTTTTTTTACTGTCACTCACTTTTCTCCAGCGTCTTGTGGAGGTTAGTCAGGGTGTTGAACAGAGTTTTGCCGTGTTTCCTGGGTAACGATCGCCATGACAACGGCTTCTTGTCCTCTGACCTGAGACAGGAGGGACAAGTCAGCTGAGTGGACGGAGAACAGTTTTTTTTTTAACATGGAAATAAAAGCAAATTCAGAAACACAAAATTTGAAGTACCTACCATGAAAGGACAATATTTCATCCTAAAATGCCAAGTTTATTGTCTTTATATTCCTCACATATTATCAAAAAAAGAAAAGAAAAGAAATATATATATAATATGTCAATACTAAATACTAAAAATGAATATGGGCATTTATTAATTCATATAATATAACACAATGTATTTTTCTGTTTTAGTTTGCTTCCTTACACTTTACCTTTGCATTAGGTCCTGCATTTATTTACTATCCCATTTAGTTTTTCCCTTTAGTTATTGATTTAATTTTTTTAAATGTATGTAAAAACTGAATACATTTTTACAAGTTTAAAATAAATTTAAAAAATACATGCACAAGTAAATAAATAAATTATGTAATAAAAATACAAAAATGGGAAACTAAATAGGAAAGTAAATTAATAAAAGAATTTATACAAAGGTAAATAAAGAAGCAAATTAAAACTAGAAGTAGACAACAAATATGTGATTAAATAATTTTTTTTATCTCAATAAATGTACCAAAAATTATATAAAAAATGAATGTAGAAACTGATTAAAGAAAATAAAGCTGACAAAATTAATATTTTTGTGTAATGAAAAAATTAACATAAAATAAATAAAAAATATATGTAAAAGGAAATGAATAAAAGGGAAAGCTAAATAAGAAGGTAAATAAATAGTGGGATTAAGACACGTGAATAAACAAAGAAGCAAATTAAAACAGAAATATTAATTTGTCATATTTGATCAATTAATTGATGCCTTTGTTAATTTTTAATATTATTTATTTATGTACTGAGTGAGGTAATTATTTATTCATTTTCGTGTGCAGTGGTGCTGGACTCACTGGAAGATGGTGTTGGTGTCCAGGTCGACACACACCACGTCAGTGGGGGGGTCGTACAGGTCAAAGTAGCTGGAGTGGACGCCCACTATGAAGGGCATCGGCGCCAGCAGCACGTCGGCCATCTGCAGCGGACACAGAGGGATGTAGGGACAGAGCCAGCGCAGCGGGAAACTCATCTGGAGACAAAGACAGATTATTATATAGACCTCATCACATACAGTCAGTGTGTGTGTGTGTGTGTGTGTGTGTGTGTGTGTGTGTGTGTCTCTTACGGAGACGAGGGCCTCGCTGACGGAGGTGAGGACGTCGGGGCGGAGTGAGTGCAGCAGCAGTTTGTGTTCGGTGAGGACGGCGAGCAGCAGCGTGCAGGCGTTCTCTGGACCGAGGTTCTGCAGCAGCTTCAGGAAGCTCGCACCGCTGTAACACACACACACACACACACACACACGATTCACTATGACTTGCAAGATTTTGATATAAGATTGCAGATACTTAGATAAGAGATTTTTATCCATTTCACACGACTAAAATTAATGACTTAAAAGTTAATCATTAAAAATAAAATGCATAAATAGATAAATAATTTAAAAAGTCATAATTATACTTAAAATCTCATTAATCAAAACATAAATAATTATTACTTCATTATCAATGATTATTAAATAGATAAAAAGTAAAGCAAAATAATGATACTATTTTAAAAATTAAAGAAAATATAACTAAAATAAGAATAAATCAATATAGAAATAACATTCACTATCAATCATTATTAAATCAAAATAAAACATTTTAATTTTTTAAATTTTATATTTCAAATTAAAGTACACATTTTTTTTAATTTATGGACAGTTCAGCTTCATCTTTTATCCTCTGCATGTCAAAACTACATCAAAACATCACAAAACCTGCAATCAAATGAAAACGTCCGTTACGAAAGACGTCAATTACAGCTGAAAATCCAGCTCTCGTTTCTGCGGAGGTTGAATGTTTTTATCGTGAGTCACTTCAGATAAAAGCGTCTAAAGAAATGATTGTAATGTTCTCGTGATCGTGCGGCTGCAGTGAACTGACCTGAGTGGGAGCGGAGAGGAGACGGGCTGACAGAGCAGCAGGTTGTCGTACGGAGAGAGCTGCAAGATCAACACACACAGTCAGTACACAACACGCAAACACACACAGTCAGTACACAACACGCAAACACACACAGTCTGTACACAACACGCAAACACACACAGTCAGTACACAACACGCAAACACACACAGTCAGTACACAACACGCAAACACACACAGTCTGTACACAACACGCAAACACACACAGTCAGTACACAACACGCAAACACACACAGTCTGTACACAACACACAGACACACACAGTCAGTACACAACACGCAAACACACACAGTCAGTACACAACACAAAGACACACACAGTCTGTACACAACACACAAACACACACAGTCAGTACACAACACGCAAACACACACAGTCTGTACACAACACGCAAACACACACAGTCAGTACACAACACAAAGACACACACAGTCTGTACACAACACACAAACACACACAGTCAGTACACAACACGCAAACACACACAGTCTGTACACAACACGCAAACACACACAGTCAGTACACAACACGCAAACACACACAGTCAGTACACAACACAAAGACACACACAGTCTGTACACAACACACAAACACACACAGTCAGTACACAACACGCAAACACACACAGTCTGTACACAACACGCAAACACACACAGTCAGTACACAACACGCAAACACACACAGTCTGTACACAACACACAGACACACACAGTCAGTACACAACACGCAAACACACACAGTCAGTACACAACACAAAGACACACACAGTCTGTACACAACACACAAACACACACAGTCAGTACACAACACGCAAACACACACAGTCTGTACACAACACGCAAACACACACAGTCTGTACACAACACACAGACACACACAGTCAGTACACAACACACAGACACACACAGTCAGTACACAACACGCAAACACACACAGTCAGTACACAACACGCAAACACACAGTCTGTACACAACACACAAACACACAGTCTGTACACAACACACAAACACACACAGTCTGTACACAACACACAGACACACACAGTCAGTACACAACACACAGACACACACAGTCAGTACACAACACACAGACACACACAGTCTGTACACAACACACAAACACACACAATGACATGTTGGCTTTCTGAGTGATTTTCGAGGTCATTTATTCTGTAATTTATTGCTTGCTTTCATACTTTTGGTTTTCGTTCCTTCAGTTATGAAAATATTTTACTCACCAATTTTATTAAATTTATTACCTTAAATCCTTAATAAAAACTTATACTAATATAAATATTTTTTTTTACTTTTTTTTTTGTTTGTTTGCTCCTTTTCTTAAAAAAATAAAAACATACTTTCATTGTTGCCTGTATGAATAATTTTACAACATATATATTTATTTATATTATCTAATCTCTTTCCCACTTTAATGTTAAAAACAAAAAAAAAAAAGAAAATGCTGGGCTGTATTATTTACACCAATTTTAATTCAAATAAAATAAAATAACTATACAAACAAACATTCTCTGCTCAGGGAAACTCTGAAATAAGATTTAATATATATTTATTGTTTTAAAATGTGAAGTTGTAGCAAATTAAAAATGAAATAAGTAATCTTCTGAGGAATGTAAAACATTAAACAGTTTTTTGTTTTCTCATCTTGTTACTGGTTCTTTTCTTTAAAAAACATACAATAAGTATCACTGTTGTCTGTATAAATAATTTTACAACAGATATAATTTGATTTTATTTAATTTATGTTTGGGTGATTTATCCTCCTGTGGATGCGGCACTTTGAGTGAAATCTAATCTTATAAGCTTTTGCAAAGTTGAAGTTGGTGAGAAAAATGTTGTTATAACTGACCTGAATGATGATCAACACCTTTATTTAAAATTTAAGGAATTTTTGTCTCAAATAGCAACATTAATAATAATAATATTTAGTGAAAATATCCCAAAACAAACACAAATAAACCACTGATTTCCCACCATGCTGTGATAAAATCATCCATCTGCATTATCAACAGTTAATTATTTTATGAGTGAATCATTTTTCAATTGCAAGAATTATGTCAAGAAACTGTGTCTGCATATTAGAACCGATCGATTAAAGAAACGCTTCTGACTGGACACAATTACCAAGTTCACGCCGCGAGCAGACCACCGCTTACATCCTGTTGAAGGAGGAAGTGAAGGATTCAAGTCAGAGGAAATAAAAGTCTGTGCCAGTTTCCTCTGATCCGGTTTTCATAAACATGTGATGTCAAAAATCTTCTTTTTTTTGTTTTGTTTTTAATTTGGTTAATATATCAAACTCATACTATAAATAAATAAAAGTAATATTAAAATTAATGAAACCTTGTACATATAAAAAATATTATAAGAAATAATAAAATAAAACAAAATTAAAGTAGAATGAAATTTAAAAAAAGATTAAATTTATTTAATTTAATTGAAATAAAATAAAATAAATAAATTTTCCTCTTTTCTGTTGTTATTTGTTGGGCAGCTGGTTTTCTGAAAATTCAGGCCTTTTTTTCTGCATCATATTTGAACTTTGAGAATCGTATATTATTTCTGATGACCTGCTGAGGAACACACGGACATCACACATTAAAGGTTTGAGTCGTACCTGAACGAGGATGCGAGGTCGCTGTGGGGAAGGAAACGGGACGTTGTGCATGAAGCTGGAGATGTGTCTAAAGACGGAGTAAAAAAAAAAAAGTATCAATCACACATTTGTTCACGAGTCAAAATGGTCAATGTGATGGAAGGATACGTAACGCCTCCCTTCACCCCATAAAAAACTCATCAATAAACTGATAACTGATTTAGTCTATATTTAAACATGAGAGCACTGACTTTTCGAGCGGCAGGACGTGCGGTCCGGAGATGGAGTATCTGTAGACGAAGGTGAGGAACTTCTGGAAGACGGTGAAGAAGGGCCAGTGGGAGAGGACGCAGATGCTCTTCTTCACCTGCAGGCTGCGGTTGGTGATCGGCCGCCGGTCGACCACGCTGAGCAGCCCGAGCCTCACGCTCTGCCGCTCCGACAGCAGCTCCCTGGGGAACGACTCGTAGAACTGGATGGCCGCTCCGTAAACCTGCGTGAGCGAAAAGCGGAGTTTTCACAGACAGGCAGCGCTTTAAATAGACAGAAACACGATCTGCTAAATTAATATTACTGCTGCATTAATGTATTTTAAGTGTCTATTTATTGTGAGTTTGTGTGTGTTGCTGCTCCTCTGACATTGTCCCCGGAGGCGGAGGTGAGGACGAAGGTGGAGAAGACGGGCAGCTGGTACTTTGTGTTCAGAGGCCAGCTCTCCACGGTGACGCCCATCGGCAGACAGAAGACCGGCACCGACTCCGGCAGAGGAAACGACTCCAGGTCCTCCTCCGGGTACCGGCTGATCAGACCTGCAGCACACAGCAGACACTCTTCACACATGAACGTTAATGTGCAGGATAACTGTGTTGTGCATTGTGCAGTAGTAGTAGCAGTATCTCTATCATTGTTATTAATATTATTACCAGTAATTAAAGATACAAAGACTGAGGTCCCCATCATTGTTTTAAATTACATTAAATCAACTTTAATTCATTTCCTGAATGATAAATTCCAGTATATTTCCACTTGAGTCTGTCTAACGGGTCACACTGACGTTGTATTGCCATCTCTGTTGTTTGGTTTCATTTGGGCACGATTATGTGAGTAGACACACGTTAAAAAACACAGTATTTTTGGTCCTGTGTGTGGGCGCCCTGATGACGCCTCGGTGTGTGTGCTGCAGCAGAGCGGCAGATACTCACTGGCTTTGTAGACGAGCGCGTTGGCTTTGGCCACAGCTCTCTTGTAGCACACGTACAGAGCCGGACCCCACTGCAGAAAAACAACACACACGCGGCTGTGACAAACTCGTCTGCAGGAAGATCACAGAAATTTGTTGAAGCATATTTCATTAAAATAGTTTAACTTCATTTGAGGGAGGTTACCTTTTCATTGTTATTTAATTTTCTTTATCTGTAAGCATATTTATCAACATTTCTATGCATGAACCAGTCAGTTATTATTTTTTATTTCACATTTTAACCTCTTTAATTTAATTTGTAATTTGAATCCTTGAAAGACTTTTATTGTCAAAGAAACACACAGGAAGTGATTAGTTTCATTAGCAGCTGCTTCACAAACAGCAGAATCAATACGTTTCTGGTATAATTTTTATTAATGAACCGCTATAATTCTTTACCATCAAAGTCATCATATTACCAATATTTAGATTATTTAAAGATAATAATAATAATGCATTTTATCTATGGATGCGTTTCAGGACACTTAAGGTCACCAACAATAATAAAACATCAAAATATCAAGGCATAAGTGAAAGAATACATGGTAAAAAGCAAAAATATAAGTAAAAGTTCAATGTCAATGGATGCACAGAATAAGCAAGTCTAAAAATGTGTTTTGATGATGGAGAATCGAAATCACAGATGGTTTGTTGGAAAGAGTTCCGGAGACGAGGGGCTGCACCGCTGAAAGATTATTTATCATTTTTGAGTCTTGTCTCCCAACAACAAACCCCCGTCACGCTCACCATGCCCGTGTTGAGGTTCTTGTCGACTCTGCAGAAGGTGTGCGGTGCGACCTCTCCTTTGCTGGGCAGCAGCAGGGCGATGTCGGTGACCCCCAGCGTGTGGAGGCCCTGCGAGTCCAGAGCCCGCCGGTACGTCAGGAACACCCGGTGAGCGGTCGGGGCGCCGCCCGAGCTCAGGCTGGCCGAGCGGCTGTAGGGCGTCGTCTCGACGACGTACCAGCCCTGCTTCAGCTGCTCCTTCCCCTCATACAGGACCCTGCAGGGACACAATGTTTCTGTTACTACCGCTGCATGGCTATCACTGGTTTTACCTGCAACATCAAATTCTACATCACCTACATCACATCACCCGCACTAGTTTATATTAGTTACACTGAGGGTTTAAAGAACAGCACAACTTCTCCTACAGCTGCCATCAGCCCACCATCATTCCCAGTTAGAGAAAGGGTGAAATCAAAGCAAGGCAGTTAGATTGGGGCCCCCAAAACATTACATCTGCCCCTGGCAATAATAACGAGAGCTCAGCGCGAGCGGCTGGATGAGACACGGAGCAATGCGTCCTGGTGTTTCTAAATAATTCATCCAAAGTCTGATTATAGCTGAAACTAACACAAAGTCGTCTGTAGAAGTCTGAGGAAGTCACTTTCCACCTCTGCAGATGTGTCTGTTTCAGACACTTTGGTGCTGTGAGGAGAAGCTGCGCTCTGTTTGTTTGTCTTGCTGCGCTGCTGTCGGACCATCAGCTGTTTGATCCGCCATGATGAAATGCTGTGGCTGTCAAACACTCAGCTGTTCTACAGTCATATCGTTCACTTCTTTATATGATTGTTCAACACTTCTGCCCTCGCTGTGTTTTGGCATGGGATTTTCCTCAGTGTCATAAGAGCGTGAGACAGAGCCCAAAAGCGTGAGACGCAGGCAGATGCGTGGGAGTTGGCAGCCCTAGTGGGGAAAGGGTTAACAGAATTTTTAAATAACCAAAATACCCAACATGGGTTTTGGAGTAGGATGTCGGATATGTCCGACATGTCTGCGGGCTGTGAGGCAAAACAGCCGCTGCGCTGTCAGTCTGCTGCAATGTATCGATCAGCTGTGTCACTGTCAAAATTTGTTGAAATTCGTTTTCATTAGACCTACTTTTTTTGTCAGGGGTTGAAAATAGTTAAATTAATCTCTCAGTTTCTTGGGCTCAGACAGGAATACACGGTCCTAGTCGCAGTTAAACACCTGGTGTGCATTTTGTTCACAGGCACGAGTAACACCTGCAAACATAATAACGGCCAACAAACAATATAAACCAGCAACGGAATAAATTTTCCACAAATGTAATAGCAGTTGACCATTACAAACATAACATTTCCTGAAATGTAATAAAATAAACTCGTTACATTTGTGGGATGGTGAAAATCTTCAGCTTTCAAAACAGGAAACAACAAAGGTAATATGAAAATGAAAAATGATCTTTGTGGTCACTGTTGTTTACTTATTCACTCATACACCTGCCATTGGGTTGTTATTATTATTATTATTATTATTTTACATTTTAAACAGTGTTTAGTGTATTTGCAAAAAAAGGAAACACTTTACTGATGTTTGTAAATTGGACCCATAAAAGACAGCTGTCACTGGATTACTCTGAGACTGAAGAAGACTTAAAAAAAAAAAGATGATTCTCAGACAAATTGGGCAGCATCCTTTTCCTGTCATTTCTAAATGGATTACTGGGCGTTTAACCCACTCGACGATGGAGCTATGACTCCGAGAAGGAGAGCAGTTTTGCAGAAAATTGCTTCAATCGCCTCCAAAGCTTCTGATCTCAAAAAATCCTGGAAAACACTCAGACACAGTTTCTGTCACTGATTGTCCACCTGCTCTCTGCCTGCCAGCTCCACTCCCGAAAAGACGTAATCTGATGTCTGATATAAGAGGATTTGCCTCATTATCCTCCAACAGGAGCGTAATCCAGAGTAATTAAACAGTTAAACATGAAAGAAACAATAGAGAAGAGTCTGTGTGTCAGAGATGAGAACAAGACTCGGTCTGCCCACCACTGCATTACATAATCCTCGGGATTATATAACCTTTAATATGCATCACGTGAACAACATGCACTGGACCTGACTTCTGTGTGAGAGCCGATGGCGTCTGCTCATTTCAGATTTCAGCAGCAGAATAATTTACATGAAATCTGTGTTTAAAATAAACACCAGCTGATATGACGCATAAACAGAAACTTATTGTTAGAGTCACTGTTTAAAAAAAAACAACAAAAAGAAGCATATTCTCTCTCTAATGCACTTACTTTCACTGAGGACAAAGTCACTAGTGGCAGATTATTGTCAGACAATCACATCTTCATTTCTATGGTGGACTAAAACTGCCAAAATATAAAATACATGAATATTTTTCATTTATTCTAAATCTAAATAAATAGAAAATCATAAACAAATCAATTCAATTGATTAATAAATCAATTTAATAGGAAAGTAAATAAATAAGGAAGCAAATTAAAAGAAAAATATCAACATATATTACATATTATTTATTAATAAATATAATTTTGGTACATTTAATGTAATGTTAATATAATTTCGTCCTATATTAATATAGTCATATAGATATTTATTTATTTATCTATTTTCGTTCATTTTGGCTGTCAGCTGTTCATCCTCCATACATTAAGTAATACATAAGCGAAAAGGATGTCTACAACAAATATTGATTGTTGTCAGTACCAGAAGTTTTATCAGTTTTGTTTACAAAATTTTAATTGCACTTTTTCAAATGTTTTTAATAAAGGAGTGTATTTTTTAAGACCTTGGAATTTATTGTTTTGTTTTTATTGTGGTATCACAGTGTGCATTGAGAATCCTAAAATGTAACTGGTGCTGGTCTCATGACAGACGAACTCTGATCTGTGAGATTTGTCAGTGCGAAACTCTCGTACTGCACGGAGAAAAGCGCTCAGAAATCTCACCCGAGGTCCAGTATGGGCGGCTTGTCGCGTCCTCGCCGGTAGCACAGGTACAGGTGAGGGTTGTTGATGAGGCCGGCGCTCAGCTCGGCCGAGTGTCCGCCCAGCGTCCTCTCGATGCAGGTGAAGCCCTCCGGCACCTCCTCCCCGAGCCCCCGGGCGATCACCGCCAGGTCCGTCACCGACTCCACGGCTCGGCCCGACGAGGACGAGGAGGAGGACGTGGAGGAGGAGGAGGAGGTGCAGGTTTTGCCATCCTCGTCCAGGGGCCTCCAGGCCCCCGCAGGGTCGAGACCTGCTACTACAAAGTAGTCCACCAGCTGGGGACATTTCTCCTCTGTCATGCCGTCTGTCTGCCCTCCACTGCAGAGACAAAGAGGACAGAGCGTCTGGGTTAATTTCTCAAACATCACATGATAGAGAGTTTTATCTTTATCTGGATTTATGCACGAAAAGAGACAAAAACACAGAGACTCCAGGCAGATTCAGTGCACTCATCAGAGTGCTGGTAACATTTAATAAGATCTGCACCTCCTCAAAGACATTAATCTCCAGTCAAAAACGACACAATAAAATCTGCAGATTCACACTCTCCTCACAGCGACCTGCGAGGTGGACTCACATGACCGATGTTGGTCATCTTGCAAGTTCGCCTGCTTTTATTTTAAAAGGTAAACTCAAAAATCAGTCTGCAGGATTCACTGAATCAGGCTTTCACCGTCTCAAAGGACGTGCATAATCTGCATTTTTGTACAACAGCCAACAGGAAAGCCCTCTGTCTGAAATGATCTGTATTCGGCCAAAATGTCCCGTCATGAGATTTTCTAAAGGCTGAAAACAAACACGAGAGGAGCTGCAGAGGTTAAATGTGCTCTCACCGAGAATCACAATCTCAGTTCCACCAAGCAGCTCGGTTCAGCTCAGTTCACGTTTATTACGTTTCCATCTTTAACCCCTGCCATACCTGACGAGTTTTCCATGCATTAGTAAACTATAACCATGAAATGAAAGAATGTTTGCAGCTTTAAACCACAAGTCTAATTATTTCAATTAATGTCAAATTTGCAACTGTGCTCAAACTGATGAGAGACACTGAAGCAACACAGCAGCTGCACTGAAGAGAAACAACACACACACACACACACACACACACACACACACACACACACACACACACACACACACACACACACACACACACACACACACACACACAATGACTCAGTGTCCTCGAGGTCGGTCCAGTGAGTCAAAGCCCTGAATCTCATCAGCCAATCAGAGAGGAGACAGAGAGCCTGCAGCACTCCTCCAAAATCTTCTCTTCTTTACATTTTGATTTTATTCTTTGGTTCTTATCATTACATTTACAATATTTATGTTTTAATGTATTTATTTATTAAAATAAAAATGATTTCACCCAAAAAGCTGATTTGAATTTAAGAGAGAAATCAGACAGACGGGAGACAGATGAGGGACGGGGACAGACTGGACGTGGTGGTTATTATTCACAAAATCAATATGTGATTAAACTGAAGAGCAGAGGACAGACTGGTATGTGTGTGTGTGTGTGTGTGTGTGTGTGTGTGTGTGTGTGTGTGTGTGTGTCTGTGTTATAAAAATAGGATGTGCAGGGATGCTGTGAGATGCTGAAAGCACTCTTATGTAACTAAATGTCCTTTGCCCTCTCTCACCCTCCATCCTCTTTCTTCTTTGTCTCTGACTGATAAAATGTTCACAGGCGCTGAAGGACAACGAGACAGACGAGCAGACAAACAGACGGACGAGCAGACACACAGACGGACGAGCAGACACACAGACGGACGAGCAGACACACAGACGGACGAGCAGACACACAGACGGACGAGCAGACACACAGACGGACGAGCAGACACACAGACAGCTGGACAGACAGAGAGACAGACGGGCGGATGAGACTGTAAATGAATCATGACAGAAACCTCACGCCGTCCTGCAGAGTTTAAACTTAAATTCCATCAAACGCTGAGCAGAAAAGTCAGATTTAGGAAAACATAAATCCTGTTTATAAGCTGTTTATCATCATATTTAAATGTTTAGCTTTCTATAATCTTCTCGTTATGTAAAAATATTTTACCACAATACTTCACACATCACGTTTACATATTTCACCATTAATCATCCGTCTGTTACAGCATTATACGTTTTATTTACTTCTGCACTACTTTATGTCTTAGATTATAATGAGATTTTATTATAATTTATGTATTTATGTACATTTACACACAAGAGAAAGAGCACAGTTTGTTGGTACATTTCTGGATCGACATGAAATCACCTCAAATTACTCATCATCTTAAGTTTATATCTATAAATTAAGTTTACACTTGCAGTTTATACAAAAGTTTGCATTCATTAAATTGAATAAAATCTGGCTAAGTTGCTAAATTTATTCAAGTTCTCAACTTAATATTAAACTATTATACTTAAACTAATGTAATAAAAATACATGGAGATTTTTTATGTAATTAAATTACTTAAAGTCAAAGTTTTTGGCATAATTATTTTTTTGGGTGTAACGTTTCAGCTCAGCCGAGGAGGATGTCAGTAACCTTTACATCTCGTGCTGTCACCAGCCGCTCTCGTCCGTGAGACGATACGTTTCAGCCTAAAAACGTGACAGCGAGCGAGCTGCAGGAGGTTTTAAACAGGCGTCCTCGCTGTCACGTCTTCATCCGCTAATCTCTACACTTCAGCACAGAGAGCTGCCGCAGATCACTGCTGCATCATGGGTAAATCCCTGCAGCTCGCACACATTTGTAATCTGAAAAAAAAAGAAAATTACAACTGACGAAATTCAGCTCAATTTAGGGTGAAAACAGCAGAGGACCAAAGAGTGTGCAAAGACAAGATAACACGGAGAATTACAGCAACGCTCAGTTTGAAACGAGGCTGAAGTGAAAGTTTAGTTTGAGTTACAGCTCTCCTGCTTTTTATTATTATGAGGACTTTTTTGTTTCATTTTATTAAATCACCAACAGTTTACAGAGCACAGCTGAGCACATCAGTTGCTCAATCAATCACTTGATTAACAGAGAATTATTTTTTAATAATTTTAATAAACATTTAAGTATTTTCTATTTTTTCTTTAAATAGTTTTGAGTATTTTTTTTTTCCCTTATTTTGTATGATTTTGAGGTTGTTTTTTTTTTTATTTAAAAAAAATCTATTAAATCACTCAATAGTTCACAGCTGCAATAATTAGTTGATTAATCAATCAGTCCACTAATAAAGAATTAATTGGCAACTATAATGATAAACATTTGAGTTGTTACTTTTTTTTCTTTGAATAATTTTGAGTTGGGGGGGTTCCTTTTTTTATGATTTTAAGTTTTTTAAAAAGTTTTTTGGTCCTTTTTTTAAAAACAAATTTTTAGTTTGGGGTGTTTTTTTCCTAATTAATTTTTAATAACTTTAGTGAATTTTTGAATTTTGTGTGTGTGTGTGTGTGTGTGTGTTTTTAAGATTCATCTGATGCTTTTACTTTAATACTTTAAGTTCATTATCCTGATTATATTTACTTACTTCTACTTAGGTGCCATTTCAAGGCACGACTTGTACTTGTAACAGAGAATTTTCACAGGGTGGTGATAGTACTTTTACTTAACCCTTTGAAACCTGGAGTGTTTGTTGTGTTTCAGACTGTTTCAAAGGTTTCTCTCACTGATAAAACGTCATATTTGTGCTTTAATAACGAGCCAGCAGCTGCTGAAGTTTACACTCTGACGGGTAAAATATTTAATTTCCTTCCCTTCCTATGAGCCAGATATTTCTTCCTCTGAGGCGACGGTCCGCTCGCGGCGGTCATCAGAGGGCGAAAGTGAGAGAGGGACGTTAAAGAGGACAGAGAGGAGGAAGTGGAACGAACGGGACGAGGTGAAAGGTCAGCTGGCAAACAGGAAGACGACTGGCAGCCTGTTTCCTGTTCATCGATGACTTTGCGGTGACGCAGCCGCACACGCGCTAAAACACGTCGTTAAATCTTCAACGAAACATAAATCTGCTGTCGACTTGTGTTCATGTGCAGCCTCTGTGACGGATCGACACAAAAACATCCTCACTGAGAGTTTACCGTCAATTTAAGCAGTTAACGGAGACAATCAGCGCGCTTCACAGATAAATGTCACAAATTCAGTATGTGCTCAGATGTTTCCACTTCTGTTCCTGGATGTTGAGTAAAAACCACAAAACGTTTTTAAAAAAACATTAACCCCTTGATTCCAGAGGACATTACGTCTGCAGATCTCTGCACATGATCTGTGTGTGTTTTTACTTATTTTGTGGCATGTTGAGGGTTTGATGTGTGTGATATGGTTGCGTCTTGTGTGTACTGTTCTATAATTTTTAAAAAAGCTTTATAAGCTTTATAAAACTTCATATACTATATTAAGGCAAAATGTGATTTTTTCACAAGGATCAATTAAGTTAATCTACATAATCACATCATAATTTACCTGTTGATTATAGTTTAAAATAATACGTTATTAAGGTATAAATCAGTTTTGTGAAATAAAAAGTACAATATTAGATGTAGATGGAGAACAAGAATGACAAAGCAAAAAATGAAATAAGTAAATTATCTCTAAATTGAAATTAAGTACACTACTTGAGTGAACGTATATCAGTTATTATTAAGGAGGTGAAAGGTCAGCGCCGCGGCGTTTTGTCACTGAGGTTTCAGTTGTTTTCTGCTGCAGTAAAGAATCAACACAGTTTATCGTCACCTGTCGATTAAACGTCTGCTGTCACCGACATTCACCACAGGGAGCTGTCTGCTGAACATGCAAAAACACAAAACGCCATTTTTAGCTGAAACGGCTGATTTCACCACAATCACTTCCCTTTTTAAAAAGCCATGTGCAACAATGGAAACCTCACACACACACACACACACACACACACACACACACACACACACACACACACACACACACACACACACACACACACACACACACACACACACACACACACACACACACACACTGGAAAGCCCAGAGAATTGCACCAGATTTCCTCACTGGCAGAGTGCACTACAGTGCATCAGTTCACATGGAGTCAGAAACATCCAACGCCCAGGACTATTTCTTATTTAAATGACGAATAAAGATTCAGAACAGAGAATAATCGGGCTGAAACGAATGATTACTCGTTATGTTTTAACTTGATAGACTCTATTCAACAAATAGTCAGAAAAGAGTCAAAAATAGCCCAAAACACAAAGATATTCAGTTTACAAAAATATAAAAAGCAGCAAATCTGAGGAACTGGGAAATGTTTTGTTCAAATAAAAAAAGAAAGAATAAAGTGCCGTTCGCACTGAGACGCATCACGCCAGGCACGACCGCTCCAAAAACGCCTTGGAAGCGCGTCTGGAAAAACAGCTGTGCAGCAGGGCTGCGTGTGCATGGCCAAAAGTGACATGGACAACTTGAGAGGAAAAGGTGACAATATTTTAACTTTTGTGCCCCAAAACCGCCAGAAAAATGTGATGCACAGCAGCAAAAGAGGAGCACCCAACAGGCGTTCTGTACCAGAGGGAAACGCTGGTTTTGCTGGCGACTCTTCTCTGATGTCTAAATCTTTCACACTGGATCAATAAAGTGACTTTAAAATGTCGCTGTGCAGAAAGAAGGGAACGTTTTCCCGCCTTGTGCTGCTTTCACCAGCAGAGGTAGAAACAGCCAACACGATCTTCAAACAAGTCACATGATGCCGCTTTGTCAGCAGACTTCTGGTCTTATGTTTTTTTTAAATTTCTTATTTAGATTTTATTTTTATATTTTTATATTTTTTATATTTATTTTTTTTTATTTTTATGTCTTCTTTGTCTGTTTATGTGAAGCTCATTGGGCTGCATTTCTTGTTTGAAAGGTGCTTCACAAATAAAGTTTATTATTATTAAGTTTATTCCACATTACGCTCTGTGTATCAGTCTGTGCCTGCTGTTTATGATCCGGGATGCAGCGACCGTGATGTCAACACTAAAGCTATAAGCTACATTACGCTACAAAAACACGTGTAAAAAGCAGATGGAAACCAACGCCGGGACGTCAACAAACACACGCTTAGAATTTGGAAAAAAAGGCTCATGGGAAGGTAAAGAAAAAAACACATTTCATTCAGACAGGAAGTGAACACCAGACTCTCGGGTGAAAGTCCGGGGTCCAGTCAAGTCAAATTTATTTATAAAGCCCAATATCACAAATCACGATTTGCCTCAGAGGGCTTTACAGCGTACGACATCCCTCTGTCCTTAGACCCTCACATCGGCTGAGGAAAAATTTCCCCAAAAAACCCTATAACAGGTTTGTTGGTTGCATCCACTGCCAGTCCTTCCTGTCCTACAGGGACATTCGTGTTCTTTATATTATGTCGTTACGGGCAACCCATTAACCTGACGCCATCCTGCAGCGTATCACACTGAGACAGGATGTGACCGGCTGAGTTCTCAGCTAACACAGTAGATTTATTAGTCATTTTTTCAACTGTGTTTTTTACACAAAGCTTAAAAAATGAAATTAAAATTTGTTGTTGATCCTGCTTCATCTCTGAAGTTGAAGGATGAGTTGATTAAAACCACCAGCTGTGATGAAAACTCTGTCCAATTGCAAACGCCGCTCTGCGACATATAAATCAGCCGTAAAAGGTGCTTTTTGGTATCGGGATCTTGCACCAAAATCAATGCAAAAGCAGAGGGATTTGGCAGCTTTTGAATGACAACGAGCTATAACAGCGTAGAGCTGACGTCTGTATAAAGAGGACAGCCGACAGGATGGGACGAGTTCATCACTACACAATAACATAAGCAAGCTTTGTAATTCGGTTTTAATATTGCGGTTTATATTCTGTTAACGGAGGCGTTTTTCTCTGATGTGACCATCTCATAGCTCACTCTGCTGCAGCTCATAAACTGCACGTAAACTGCACTCACGTAAACAAATAACACAAAAAAAATCAGCTATTTAAAACACAATTAACTGTTCTACCCCAGATATATATATACGCAAATGCTTCTGTATAAAACAGCAGCTAATAACAGCTTTCTAAATGCTGTTGCCCTCAGCAGAGTTTGCAAGCCTCTTCACGTTTTCGGGCGGCAGCGGGCGATGACATTACAGCTCGGCTGCCCACAGATGTGACGTAACGCTGGAGTCTCTGTGGTTCACAGTTTACTGGTTCACTTTCATTCTTAAATTCAGATTCACAGAAGCATTAAACTGTTTATCCCACCCTTTAAACCAGAGCAAACTGGCTTGATTTCTTTAGTTACAAGTTAAGAGTTACAAGAAAATTAACTGAAATTTTGCACAAAAAAAGAAAAAAAAGGTAAAACAAAACAAAGGTAAGAAACAAAAACAAGCAACCAAAAATATACAAATATAGATAAGGTAGTTATTATTGTTATTGGTATTATTATTGAAGTTTCCAGAACTAGTTTTCAGCCTCTTTTTATATTTTAAATTTTCTCCTATCACATAAATTTTGTTTTTCTACAAATAGAGATTTCCACCATAAACAGGTGTGTAAAACTTCACCTGAATAAAGCAAATTAAACTGCTTAAAGCTCAAAATTTTCTCGGCGAGAAACCCCGCCCCTCTTCTTCATACGTGTCCGAACCAATGACGAAATGAAACCTCTTGATTTAAAAAACACCTGAAGCTTGAAGCAGAAACAGTGAAACAGTTCTTCATCAGTGTTCAGTCAGAGCTGTGGTAAAAAGGAAGTGAAAAGCCTGACGGGAAGTATTTCTCAACTTTATCAAATGAAGCAGTTATTAATAACCAGCAGCTGCTGAAAGCTGCAGCACTCGTCCGCCGTCAGCTGCGGCGTCCCTGAAACCACTTCTCTGTTTCTGCGACCTGAACAACTTTATCTTTGGCCGTCGTTTTCTTCCCGCTTCAGTCTCACTGCTCCTCTAAAAAGCCATCATTTCTCTAGTTAACCCTTTGAAACCTGAGTAAATGGGCTTCAGTTCTGTCACAAACACTGGAATAAAGTGAGCAGCAACTTAACAAAAGATGGGCCCAAAATTAGCAAGAAATGAGTTAATAAAAAAATTACCTGAAAATAATCAAAAAACAATGAGAGTCAGAAAAAGGATTCTTGAAAGTGTGAAAAATTACATAAAAAATAAATATTTATATTAAATAATATTTCCTATCTATATTTAAAATAAATATTTTTTCACTGACATAATTTTAAATATATAATTCTAAGATTATAAATAAAATTTTCTGGACATTTCTTCCATTTGTTTTGGATAATATCTTAAAATCTCCCCACTGCTAATTTTCCAAGCCATTTTCTTGTCACCTTTTATTGATTATATTTATCAATTTATTATCATTATTATTATTATTATTATTATTATTATTGTCATCATTCTTTGGCAATTTCCTGAACATTTCTTGCAATGCTGCTTATGACATTGATTTTTCCCTATGTTCTCAAAAGAAATAAAAATAATTTTTTCAGGTGCACTTGGTTTAAATGCTTGTAAAAGGTAAAACCAAACTGATGTAAGTGCAGGTTTTAAAGGGTTAATGATGTTACTGATGCTCCAGGAGATAAAGTGTTAACACTTGGTGTGACTTTGCTGCACAGTCAAATGTGGAAACGGGGCCACAGACGGTGCAGGTGCAGCCTAATTAAAGCTAACCGTGCTGCTTTCTGATCAGCCGACCAGTAAAACCATCACATGTGGCGGCTTCACCCGAATTATTCACCAGTCTGAACTGATGAGAGTGTGCTGGCTCGACCCTCTAAAAACACAACCTGACGGTTTGACTCGTTAAATTCAAAAAAATTCTTTTCATATAGTCCAAAATCACTGTGTTTCCCAACCATAATACTGAAAAGTTAAATCAATTTGATTTTATACACAGCAGGGGTGTAACGGTACACAAAAACGTACCTCGGTTTTGAAGTCCCCGTACGGTTCAGTTCTCAGTTAAGAGGTAAAATTGAAAAAAAAAAAGCTCGTCATTAATTAAAAGCATTCGTTTATTTAGTTAAATATGTAGTTAAACACTACAGAGCCAGAGACTTAACGGTTTGCCATATAACACACACACACACACACACACACACACACACACACACACACACACACACACACAACCATGCAACAGGGATTTTAATGTGGTGAAAATATTGTAAATCTTATTGGATCGTGTAATATGCAAAAGCAACTATTTATTATGTGCTGTCACTAACTGATGCACGTTTGAGGATGTTATGTTTTGTTTTGGTTGTTCTTATGTAGAAAAGCCGAGTCAGGGTCAGAGGTTACGCACTGTCTTCACTGCATCATCCCTGACAAATACACCAATAACGTCTTTTTGTAAAGACGACTTTTTAAAAGCATCAGAGAGCGTTCAGACAAACAGGCATCCTCAAACATCTGACTGCAGCTCGTGAAGCAAACGTACAAACATTCAGAGCGTGTTGTTGCCACCACAGCAGACTAAACATTCATCCCGGAGCCCCTAAGTTTTGTATTTTTACAGAGAATGGGTGTATTTGTATGTTTTTTCCCGCAGCCGAAGCTTTTTCGTCATTCCCTTCGTTGTTGCGGCCGTCTCGCGGTGTCTGTGTGCAGTCCTACCTGAGAAGCTGTCACAGTCTTTAGGTCTAGTTCTGACAGTTAGTTTGAAAAGCTGCCACAGGAAGTCAGTGGTGCCGCGAGGGAGAAAAATTAGAGCGTTTGATTTCCAGTTTCTCAGCCAAGTGAAAAGTGACGCTGAGTGAGACGTAGCAGCTTTTAACTGAGACGTGACGGTGAACATCTCTACCACAGAAACACTGCAGCGATGAGTGTGTGTTTATCTGAGTGTGTGTGTGTGTGTGTGTGTGTGTGAGATGGTACGGGGGCGTCGTGGACCACAACGGCTCTTTTGTCTCGTCTGAGCGACACAGCGACGCATCAGCATCTCACACAGCAGCGACTGACATCAACTCTCAGCACGGTCAATGAGCACATTATCAGTGACCTCAGCGTCACATGATCGATTCCCAAAGCGCAGAGGAGTGGACACAATAGCAGAAACGCTGAATAACACGGGTACTTGCACATAGTTTCTGTTTTTACTTCTAAAAAAATTGTATTCCTATTTTATTTTATGCTTCTTATTTTTTCTTAAATTACATTTTTTCTTTTTGCTTTTTTTTTTACTATGTTTTACTTTAATTTTATCACATTACATTTTTTCCTTTTTTTCTTATTTTGTTTTTTATTTTCATATTATGTTTTTCTTTATTTTTATGTTATGTTTACCCTTTTCTTATTCATTTTTCTTATTTTTTTTTTCCTTTTTTCTTTTAACATTTTTTTTCTTATCATGCTTATTTCTTTTTCTTTTTTTTTTTTTTAAAGTATTTTCGTATTATGTTGGGGTTTTTTTGTCTTTTTTTTCTGTCTTTGCGCTGCTGCAACACCTGAATCCCAGCCTTGTCTTATTTTATTTTATTTTGTCTTAAATGATAAATTAACTTTATTAATTAAAAAATTTAAATAAAAAATGTTTAATCTCCTATTTTCTTATTATTATTATTATTATTATTATTTTTATATGTATTTTTATTTTTATAATTAATTAAATTTTTTTCCTAATGTCAGAGAGATGCAGCTGTGCAGAGCTGCAGATACAAACAAGAACAAGTCGTGGCACATAAAGAGCAGCGTGGATCGATCACATCTAATTAAACTGTTGCAGACTTTTCTCAAAGTGTGAGAAACAGAAGGCGTGACCAGCGCTGACGCTGTCCAATCATAAAGTCAGAGCTCTCCGTTAATTACCGCCATCAGATATTTCATATTTCATCATCAGAAAGTGAGTATTTTTTAACTTCCTTCACAACAGTCGAGTAAACGACAGAGACTGTGGTCACATCACGTGACGTGCAGAGATGACGTGACGTGTCTCGACTCATTCAATAAACTCAACCGAGAAGCAGAGCTCACGACGCTGATTAACATCACGTTCATGTTTGTTTAACAGCAGTTTGCAGAGAAAATACAGAAAAGAAACCAGAGCTTGTTTGAGGGATTATACTTGCAGCCTATGAGACGCAGTTCTTCTAATAAATGCTAAAAAAGCCATAAAACTGTGAAATTTAAAAACTTACCACGAGATGTTCAGCCTCAAATAACTAGTGTCAGAAACAGAGAAACAGGACGGGGAGCATGTTTATCCGCAGACGTGAACAGAAGAGACACTGAAGCAAAGTCTGAGCTGAAAATCAGAGAAACGCCCAAAAAAACAAATGAGAAGTAAATCATGAGCAGGTAAGGAAAGGCGATTTCTTCATTAACTTTGAAAAGAAAAAGAAAAAAATCCTCTGCTTACGCCAACTTCCTGTCGAAGGCGTCATTGCTTAGTTTCGATATCACTCGTGTTGTCTGTTGAGGCGTTTCTTTGACTGCAGGAAAACCACAAAGTTTGTTTCCAGCTAACTTTCAGTTTAAAGAAACGTTCAGGAGAATTCCTACAAGAAGCATCAAGTTATACTTCAAACACTGACGTATTCTTAACTATCACTGGACTGGAGTACTTTTAAAGTGTGGTATTAGTACTTTTTACTGCAGTGAAGGACAAATTTTAAAGACCATAAATTCTCTGAAATGACCACCTTTTTATTACTATACAACTGCTTTACTCATATATACTCAATATATTCTAAAAAAATAATCGTTTCAGAACAGGATTAGAGCTGGATATTTAAATATTACTTGGGGACTGTTTGTTATTTATTAAAGGGGGGGTCATCTCAAATAATCTTTACAGTACTGAGGACACACTTATGTTTGGGGGTTTTTTTTTGGCTTCGATGGCTGTATTTTGTATTTATTTTTTATTTTTATTGTAGTTATTTTTTAAGACTTATTTATTTATTTATTTAATTCTAAAGCACGTTTTCTTTGGAAAAAAATTACAAATGTCAGCAATCAAAAATGACATTTTTTCAGCCAAACTGTTAAAAAGTAAAAATAAAAATAATTCTAATGGTCCTTGAACACATCATGTGTTATTATACAGACTTGTGAAGCAAAATTTCATGACTTTTCCCAAAACTTTCAGGGTATATCTAGTTTTTCAAAACTTTTCCAGGCCTGGAAGTTGCTGTCTTCCATGACTTTTCCAGGTTTTCCATGATAGTATGAACTCCATGGAAATATCTCTTGTAAAATGTCCCTGACACTTCGGGTTCTGTTGTCCTGAACTGAGACAACTGTCCTCAGGTCTGGAGGTCTGGAGGTCTGGGGGCCTGGAGGTCTGGGGGCCTCGGTGCAGGTTTGGATATTTAAAACCTCCTCAGTGAGCTCAGACCGCTGGGACAGTTTGTGGATCTCTCTAATGTCAGACGGCACTCCTGGAAACCAAATGTTTTCACAGCAACACTTGAGCGCCTCTGCAGTAAACAGTAATTATCATCCGGGAGTGAGAGAACTGGATTACGACAGGCGGAGGGACGGACGGAGGGACGGCCGGACGGACAGAGACAGACAGCAGAGCTGAAAGTGGAGGAGCTGCAGACTGCTGAAGGAGATTTAAATATCTGGAGTCTATATTTAGTGCGTCCGCAGAGCGCCGGCTCACTTTATGAACAGCAGCATCAGGAGGACTGAGAGGACACGCAGCCGCTTTCCAAAATTAATTCACACGTGATGACGTAAACAACAACCGGCGGAATAAACAAACACACAAGCAGGAGGCAGATGAACGGCTCTACACATGAGTAAATGCTCTGCGCGCTCTCATGCGTTTCCACTTTCGGTCATGATGCTGAGCTGCCTGCATTTATAATTAAACTACTTTCATGTGCTGCATCCTCTGCTGCGCCCAAACTGCTCAGTAAATGACGCGCTTCAGCGAGCATTTCTTTAAAAAACACGAGAAAAAGGCAACGAGCAACTTGGTAATAAAAGTTTCACAGACTGCAAAAAATAATTAGATTTTGATATTTTTTTAAGCTATGGAAAAATGTCTAAAGGGAAAAAAGAAAAAGCTACGACAAACTATAATTATCACAATTACATATTTAAAATTGTATGTTTGTATGTATGTATGTTTTTTTATGTATGTGTGTGTATGTATGTATGTGTGTATGTGTGTGCATGTATGTATGTATGTATGTGTGTGTGTGTGTGTGTGTGTGTGTACTGGGGATGGAGGACACAGGAAGAGGACGGGTGTCAGACACAAAGATGGATGACTGTTGCTGCTTCAGAGGGATTTCACTGGGCATCCTGAAACTGGATCTCACCAGATAAACCCAGTGTGTGTGTGTGTGTGTGTGTGTGTGTGTGTGTGTGTGTGTGTGTGTGTGTGTGTGTGTGTGTGTGTGTGTGTTTGTGTGTGTGTGTCAAGGTGGCTGCTGGAGGTTTGCAAGATCAGCAATAAGCCGAGGGACGGTGATGGAGGAAGTACTCCGATCATTTACCGCAGAAACGTGGCACCTTCAGTAGAGGTGTGCCATATCGTATCGTTCAGTATAACACTGATATCATTTTTAATACGACAAGAAAAATTAATACCATGATAATTGCAATAATCAAACTTGTTGACATAATGACATCAGACCGTTTTTGGTCATTTTTCACTGAATATATGAAAGCAAACCGTTAAGTCTGCCCTGACATATACAACTATAACACTTGTTTCGTTGCAATTGTATGTTCTCGAAATTAATAATGAAATATTTTTCAGAATCATGTCATGCCTCTAACCTTCACAATGTTTCTGTCCAACACACAGTCCAAACCTCAACATCATTCGGTTACAACAGCATTACTATAACATGACCATAATAATATTATAGAAGGAAAAGTCTGACTCGACTAACTGATTATTGTTTCGGCTGCACTAATATCTTGATGTGTACGGTAAATAAATCTGGCAGATATATGTAGTGCAGTAAGAGGCAGGTTCTGGTTTTGCCGGTTTCATTCGGTGTTTGATCTGAAACCGGTTTGACTTTATGCAAACCGAATCAGCATTTATTTTTATGGCAAAATCACGCAAATGAAAAAGTAGCCTAGGTCAGCTGCCTGTGCTGATGGCGTCACGGCGCTGAATCTACCCTGTATTGCCTCACTAATAAACGTATGACAGCTTGATTTGTATAATGTTATGTTTGTTTATAAGCTGAGTCACTATAATGTCTGACAGGCCGTCAGCCGAGGACCCGAAACATGAAGGAGATCAAACTTCAGTGGGGGAGGGGGACGAGCAGCACACGTGTTTGTTTACAAGAGCTCAAGTTTTGGGGTGAGGAGAGGAGACACGGCAGACTGACTGTCTGAATAAAACTAAGGGGCCGTTCACACGGCAACAGGTCGTGCATGAAATGTTAAACTTCTGTTGCGGTTTGGCCTTTCATTCACTCGTTTTTGTGGCCTGAACACACAAACTTTTGAAACCGGGTTCCAGAGTGTAACCTTTTTAAAACGTCACCCTTTCTGTTGCCACGTAAACTGGCAATGGGCGGATCCTGTGGGAACGGTGACGTCACGGTCGCATTTCACGCAGGCGCATCTCGTTTCAGACAAATAGCCATGTGTGAGTAGAGGAGGCTGCAAGTGTCATTTTGAGTTGAACTTTTGTTGGATGCTGATTTTTAAAATTTTCTCCTGTTGCTCCCTTTTGAAAGCGCAGCAGTGTCGGAGGAACGACTGATTCATGAAGTGATAATGAGGCGGTATCTACGTGATAAATCCTCATTTCACCGCAGAAATCTTAATAAGGCGTCAGCTAGCTGGAGGGAGATCCCAACACAGCTGAACATTTCTGATAAATTACCATTGTTAATAACTAGCTAGACTAACGAGCGTCAGTTTCCTGTAAATATTATAATACAAAACATGTTTATTTTATTTAAAAAGTAACGTTACAAACAGGAAAACAGCAAGTTGGCTACTCACACATCTTTTAAGTGTTTACGTTTTCAGTCTATTTTTGAATGAAATCAGTTTTATTTTCTATATCAAAACATAATGGGACATCCAACCAAATAAGCACACATATTACAGTAAAAGCGATGTTTATGGTGTGAACTAAAGCTTTCAAACTCATGTAGAAATTAAAGCTGCAAGCAGCGATGAACGGGCCCTCGCACCCCCACACATGTCGGGGTTCTGTGTGAGACTCCAACTGACGTGGTGTAGTATTTCCATCGGCCACGGCAGCGGAAGGGGACACAATTTCCAAATTATCTTGGTGTACATCATTTATAGACTAAACCATGTAAATATGATGTAAATCCAATGATAAATGTCCCTCAAGGCTTACTTCCTGTTGCCAGTAGGTGGCGCTGCTACAACTAGTGAACATTGTCATACAGATGTGTTCAGGGCGGGACCCTCATAAAACCTATGAAGTTTCAGGCAGATCTGACAATGTGCACCAACGTTACAACAATTTCCTGTTGTACGTCGAGACATCAAAATTGTACGCCACAAAACGGGAAAACCGTAAAAGTTTTGCACGGACCTGTGATAACTTTTCATCACCAAGGGGTTGAGAATGGACGCTCCAATTCTGAGGTCGATCGGATCAATCCTGTAGGACAAGATGGCAAAAGTACAAGGCTGGAAATAGCCAAAAATGAGCACAAAATTCAAAATGGCTGACTTCCTGTTGGGTTTGGGGGTTTTGTGCGTGTTGGCATGATACGTGAAAGTACCGAAACTTGCCAACACGATTCATTTGGTAAAATAATAATAGTAATTCCTAGCCTTCCAAGAGGGTCCTTGAACCATTCGGTGCTCGGGCCCTAATAAACGAGATGCGGTATGCGTGCGTGCGTGCGTGCGTGCGTGTGTGCGTGCGTGCGTGCGTGTGTGTGTGTGTGTGTGTGTATTTATATGTGAGGAAGTTTGGCAGAGCAGCGAGAAAACATGGAGCAATATTCTGTCACAGATGGTGAGTGAGGACGGAGACCGGCTGCTGGCCAACATGACTGAGGGCTCCTACACACACACACACACACACACACACACACACACACACACACACACACACACACACACACACAGAGGATTTTTACTTTGAAGTCATTTCGCAGATGATCTCATCCAAAGCAAAGTACGACGGCGTCGACAACAGTCTATTTCCGTTTTCTACGTTAATATTAAACAGGTCACGTGACCACAACACCTGTCCTGATTAAATTAAGCCTCGAGCTCTTTTTCAGCAAATATTGTTAAAATTATCAATCGATTAACTGTTGAAAAAAACATTAAAACTGCTTTTTTTAAACAGTATCGAATGTGTTTTCATCCTCAATCAAAGCTCACGGACACACTGCGTATCAGTGCACAGCCTAACCATTAATCCTTTAAATTTCACATGTTCAATTACATTCTTATTGATTGATTAATCGATCACTGATTAACTGTTATCATCCCGAGACTGAAGGTTTGCTTTCACTCTCCTCTGCAGCAGCTGCTCCTCTCATCCATCAGCCTGATCGGCTCTGACAGCATTGACTGATCAATTATCCACCACCTGATTCGATCTCCTAAAACTGCTGATAAAAACAAGAACCCATACAGAGTTCAGTCTACGCTGCGTTTACTGACCCGTGACACGTTTAGAGGCGACACGCAATGATAAAAAAAGGGATATGTCCAAAAGATTAAAAATTCCTTCATCACTGTCACACACACTGACATTTATTCAGACTCAGTCCCACATACGGCGCTCTGCTGACACAAATACGCACTAATCCGCCGCTGAAAATAGTCTCCAACAAAGCCTCTATTTCCTCCTGCTTCTTTGATGAAACTACAGTGAGCAGCTGTTCTGAAATGACTAATGAAAATATAGATTTTTTGTTTTTAAAGATTGAGGTCTTCAGTAGGAACCAACGGACTCAGAGCTAAGAGCCGCACACTAACGGTTCACCCTTGTTTGAAAAACCTGCGTGCACGCACTGATTTTGGTGGGAAAGGAGTGAAAATAAACTGAGGGGTTGTTTACACGGCAACGGTTCTTGCATGAAATGTTTTGGGGGGTTTTTAGATTTTTTTTCGGGCTTTTATTGCCTTTATTTGAAAAGACAGTGTGAGCAAAGGGCAGAGGCCGGAATCGAACCCGCGGCTGCTGCAGCGAGGATACAGCCTCTGTATATGGGGTGCCACTCTATCCACTGAGCCACCAGGCGAGGCGCCCCTTGTGTGAAATGTTAAGCTTTTGTTGCGGTTTGGCCCACGATAACGGCGGTTTGGGGCCTGAGAACGCAAACTTTTGAAGTCGGGTTCCTGAGTGTAATCGTCTGAAAACGCCACCCTCTCTGTCGCCGTGGAAACGAGCAAGGCGCGGATCCTGTGAGAACAGTGACATAACGTCTGCACTTCATGCATGCACGTGGTCTTCTTCTATGGTGTGTCATTGCAAAGTTACACCGCCAAATACTGGCCTGGCGTGCACACTGCAGCGTTTGATTGTTTTTGCAGATCCGTGGATCGTTCTCACAATGTTACCCTACCAACGCAAACTTTTATAGGAAAAATACTTTCCTGTTTTTAGTAGTTCTCGTCTAAATGTGGCCACAGACAGAAAGTCAGAGTATTGAGAAACGCACGAACACGTTGTTGGTTTGAATGTGCAACATGAGGTTTGATGACAATAAGAAAAAACAAAGGCCTTCTAAAAAAAGTGAACTAAGCAGAGAAAAACACGGCTGCCTGACTGTGTGTGCACACCCTTCAGGAAATATCCATGACACATCTCATCAGAAATGTTACAGGGTGTGCGGAGGTCCTCAGAGAGCGCCGAACTTTGAGGAGCCCTTCGTCTGTCGAGGACGTTACGCAATCTGACAGTCGGTGAACGCAGCGCGGGAGGAATGTCGAGGAGCCGGTCTGAGCGTTGATCTAACTGTTGATTTTATAGTTTTGGATTCCTCCTGCAGAGCTGAGACATGCAGGGGAGCTGGACTGGAAATGTGTTTGTTCCCAGTGCATGCTGGGACACGCTGCGTCCCCTGAACGGAACCATCTGGTGCCGACGGATGCATGTTGTGTCGCTGTTCATCATCTGTATGACTGAAGTGATTTATGATTGATGATTTATTTTATAATATTTTACTTTGGAAAATGTTCCCAAGAGTCGCCATTAGGCCACAACCGCACCTTCACAAAAACGGCCTAAATCATACTTATTTATTCAATAATGACTCATCTTTACGTGTTAATCTACAACATCAAGACGACTGATATAAACAGTATTTTTTCAGAAATCACATGAGCAGTCCTGAGATAAACAGCTGCAGTGCTGGGAAACATGGGCGGTTTGAGGGCAGCAGAGCAGACGGGACTGGGTGAGCTGGAGGCATCGATGGCAGACTACAGGCCGGTACAGTGACGGGGGAGAAGAGTAGACTGAAATATGATAAATAAATGTTTGAATCTGAAAAAATACGGCATATATTTTCCTCCGGGGCTCTGAGGGGTCGTCGTGTACAGTCTTTCCTCCTCAGCGACGAATTCTTTACAAGAGGCGACTCGTCCTGACAGTGATCACAGGTATCCTGCTGTCTGACAGCACAGGTGTGTGTGTGTGTGTGTGTGTGTGTGTGTGTGTGTGTGTGTGTGTGTGTGTGTGTGTGTGTGTGTGTGTGTGTGTGTGTGTGTGTGTGTGTGTGTGTGTGTGTGAGAGAGAGACCCCCCTCTGTGCATAAACACACTCACAGTCTGAACCATCGGAGGAAAATCTCAACAAACAGACAAATTAAACGGAGGCCTGCTGGTGTCTGAAAACAGATCGGAGTGATTTAATATCTTCAGGAGAGTAAAGTAGGACTGTCTGTGGAAAAAAGCCTGCAGCAACGTGCTACTGTCCCAAATCCACCAAACACACTGACACAAGAAGTATTCAGATCCTCTACTGCAGTAAAAGTACACAACAGTTAGTTCTGACCTGCCTATTTGATTGGCGAGAAGCATTTCCTGAGTGTTCATGTATCACTTCGCTTCACAGCTGTTCCAAACCGCTAATGAGGCATACATTCACGTTATCGTAGATCGTATCAGTGTTTGAAGAGCGAGGAAATCCCGTCTGACCGGTAGCATCTCTTAAAAATACCTGAGCAAAATTCTGCCTGATGCAAAAGCCCTCGACCTGCAGCCCAGGAGGGAGCAGCTGTGACGGACGGGTTTCGGTAAACCAGCCGTCACAGATGTTACAATTATGTGCAGTGAGACAGGGACACACTCGTCTTACACAAAGCAAAGCCTGAGAGACACTGACACACACACACTGTCTGATACGGGACCCGAGGTGACGTGAGTGGACACGTGGGAGGGACGAACTGTCTGATCGAACTATCTCATCTGACTCACAGACAACAGTTAACAGACCATGACTTCACAGGAAACAAACAAATAAACATTCATGATACGAAGCAGCTGCTCTGTGCAGAACATGCAGAAACAAAGAAAACCACAAAGCAGCAAGCGAGTGTGTGGGAAAAAGTTGCTGGTTGCTAGGCAACAGCTGTGCATTGCAGCGGTTGCAGAATAATTTGTGTTGGCAGAGCCAAAAAAATAAAAAAATCACTGACCCTTAGGGCCCGTTTTAATATACACACTCGTATTAAAAAATCAAACATTTGGGGCGCCGGCGGCTCAGTTGGTAGAGCAGGCGCCCCACGTACAGAGGCTGTGTCTGCGCCACAGCCGCGGGTTCGAGTCCGGCTTCAGCCCTTTGCTGCGTGTCATCACTTCTCTCTCTCCCCCTTCACACTATATCTGTCCTATCAAATAAAGGCGCTAAAAAAGCCAAAAAATATATCTTTAAAAACAAATCAAACATAAAAAAATATTATAAATTAATATGATTTTCTACTTTAATTTAGTTATTTTTAAACCAACATCAGTCCTAATCACGAATGTCAAATATTCATAAATTTTCAGAATTTTACTCCCTTTAAATATTCTTTGTCATGATGCCACCGTTTTTTAAAGATGAAAAACACAGAAAAATGAATTAATTTTAATATTCTACATGCTAAGTAGATTATTATTTGTGTTATTATCACAGGCTGGGATATGTCAATGATCAGCAGCAACACTGATTTTTAAGTAAAATATATTTACAGTACTTAAAGTAAAAGTCAGCATGTTGCAGTTTTAGTTTTTCATACGTTCTCTTGTTGTTGTTGTTGTGGTTAAAATCCTCCCGCTGATGTTTGATGTGTGAAACACTCCTGCTGCTAAAAGGCCTCCAGAGGAAAATAAACCTGTTTCTGCACACAAACGTCCCATAATTCATAGAGGCAAAGAAACCGCCGCCGAGTTAATGAGTGAGGCTGAACAGCGACGGATCGCGGAGGAAACGCGGCGTTTGTCAGAGACTCTGATTATCTGCAGCTTTTGTCTGTTTTACACGAAAACATAAAGTATTCTTTGTTTGATCTTCCTGCCTGTTTATGGTTTGTGTGTTTTGCTCTGTAGATGGTGAATAAATAAAGTTTAAAAATATGTCAAACATGAAACTGAAGCACAGAAAGTTTTTCACACACAATAAAAATGAAAATGGATTTCACCGAGACTCTTCTGCATCAGTCACAGCCGGCTGAACACAACCGGCCGCTCCGCCATGAAAACTGATTTGTGCCGACAGCTCAGCTCACCGACACCGAGACACACAGACAACACTGCAACAGTTTATCTTCAACCCGCCGACAGTTTGAGCACCAAACTCATCGGGACACGAACTCTGGTCAGCAGGCGAGGGAGAGAGAAACGGCTCTGACCGTTAAAACCAGCAGCCGAGTGAGAAAAACTGTTCACAGCAGACATTTAAACAGAGTTTTAAATCCAAGATTATGTAAACGTCTCACAGACATTTGGCAAAACAAAAACACAGAAAGGTCCTCAAACTCGTGAAAAAAAGAGCTGCAAAGCCACAATCACTGCACCAACGTGAAGTCCGTTTTTAAAGAAATGTTTTAGCAAAATAATCATCACGTTAAACTGCAGCAGAAAGATGCAAATATTTTTTAAATTGGCGCATACGTGATCAGAGAAAACAGGGACATCCGCTTTTGCTCAATTAATAGCACAACACCTACAACTACCAGAATGCACTGCAACGCACCGGACCAATGAACACTCGCGCTGCCGACAGCATGAGGGTGAGCAGATAATGACCGAATGTTTGTTTTTTTGGGTGAACTATCCCCTAAATTAATATGTATGCTGCAATACTAATTAGGTGTATTTTCAATAAAAACATAAAATAAAAAATAAGTGAAGTATTTTAACCCTTGAAACCAGCTGATGGTGTTTGTGTCATCCTCCAGCAGAAATCATCAGTCACATAAATGCACGAGAGGGTCTGCAGACAGAGACAGAGACAGACAAAGAGACACACAGAGACAGGCAGACATCTCCTCCTGTTCACCTCCTGTGATCACAGTGTGCAGGAGGCTGATGGAGGCAGAGCTGCACTGCAACAAACAGGCCCAAACAGCTGCTGGAGCTTTAAAATCCACAACCCCCTCACCCCGCTTCCATTATCGGACACGATGGTGCACGATTTAATTTAATTTTCCCCCCCAAACGTTTATGACTTCAAATCATCCGGAATCAAACCTGCGGTGCGAACAGTCACGGCGGCGATTGTGTTCACGAGCTCTGCATCGGTTCACCGTGTGACAGACGATGGTCGCGTGCAGCTGCGAGGCGATTTAAACCCCGGAGTCAGCAAGTGACCGGGTTCCATTATCGGACGCAGACCCGTCCGAAGCCCAATAATGTTATTTTTGATTAATTTTGGTGAATTTTAGGTGTGATTTAACACCGGGAACGAGCTGTTCTGCTCGCGCGCTTTTACCAATTATTAATTTATTATAAATCTAACAACGTGTGCGTGTCGGCGGTGAGGAAACGCATCGTTAAACACGTTAAAAACGTTAAACACGCGCTCAGTTTGGCGTTTTCGGTGCCGTCCGTGTGATGTTAAAATATTTCAGGGCTGAAAATGAAGAAGCGCTTCGGTGGGAGGCGTGTCCGATAATGGGCGCACCGAGGTTCCCGTTAAACGATATAACGTTTGTTAGCTCTCCGCGTTAGCTCGCGCTCAGCAAGCTAACCGGGAGAGCCGTTTTTTCAGCCGTTAACGGTCAGCGGGGCCGTTAACGGCTGAGCGAGGCCGGTTCAGCTGAGATAAAGCGGCTCGTACCTTGTTGTCTCTGCTGGTTTTTCCCACAGATCACCGGAGGGATCATGTTTAGGTCATTCTCTCACATGTGACGTCCATGTTTGCTGTCTGCGGCGGCGTCAACTCGCCAACAACACCACTTCCTGTTTCCGCTCACAGGCTTCACAATAAAAGTACTGTTGACAATAACCGTGCAAGTTTCAGAGGGTAAAATAAAAAAACAGGAAGGAGTATTCAGATCATTTACAGCAGTAAAAACACTAATAACCAGTTATGGAAAGTAACCAAGTACATTTGCTCAAGTGCTAGACTTAAGTAAAATTATGAGGTACTTGTACTTTACTTAAGTATTTCCATTTTCTGCTCCTTTATATTTTTACTCCACTAAATCCTAGAGAGAAATATTGTACCTTGTATATTATATATAATGCACACTTCTTTTTTATGACTTCATTTACTTTGCAAATTTAAATTATGAATACTTAATATAATAATTCAAAAGTATGATTATGATAATGATTATTGTTAACTTTACTATTACTATTAACGATAACCAAATTAATAACAGCAATCATAATCAGAATAATGACAATCACGTTAAACCAATGATTAAATATGATGTATTTTTATAGAAGTAATCACCCAGCAGTATATAAAGTAAAATGAACTTTACTAGCTGCAATATTAAAATGATGAACATTTTATAAAATCCATATAATTATATATCAGTTTTACAATCCAATAACATGTCAATATATTAAAGTGCATAATGAGTTATTTTACTTTTGGTATGTCTAAATATATTTTAATGCTAAGCCTGTACTTTTAATTAAGTACGATTTTCAGGATTTTTTTCATGTACCAGAGTATTTTCACAGTACCTCAAATTAAGTATGGTACTTGAGGAAATGTTCTTAACAGTATTCTACTATTTTAACTGTCAAAGTATAATCTATTATACACATTTATATAAAGACGGATTTTTTCATGCATCAAATTAATATGATTTTAGCTGGATTGCCCTCTCCACTGCTAAATAAAGTGACTTTAAATAATAATGATGAAAAATAAAAATCACGGAGTGATAATACATCAGATATATTTTATTATCGTCTCATTATTTGATTTACTTTTTCACCTAAAGATATCTGGTCTAACACATTTAAAAAACCTTCTAAATTCCCAGAAACGTACTGTGGACACGACTTCATGGCAGCATCTATCCTGCAGGAGAATATCAGATACAACTAATCAATATGTTTGATTGTTGGTGCTCAGTCAGCAGCCTGCAGGATCGATCATCGTCAGCTGTGAGAGGCGACGTGTGACCGCTGAGGTTTGATCTGCTCGGAAGGTTAAAACACCTGAACCATCCTTTAAAAACAGAGCTCCACTGGCTTTTTTTTTGGTCATATTAATTAATAAAGGTTGATCTGATTAATCAACATTTCTGCATAAGGGAAAAAAAATATAAGAAATGAATCACTGATGATGAGAGGAGACCACACAAACAAGTGGTCTCCTCTTGTTTTTTTAAAACAAGTTTTGTTTCTCCACAGCTGATTGTTTGACCTTCTGAGAGACGCCTGTGCTTATAAAAATTACCTAAAAATGAATGAGCATAAAAATAAACATATAAAAACCAATTTCAGTGATTTTAGGAAAAGAGAAAATAACTTTGAACCATTTGCACCTCTTGCTGATCTTTCTGCCTCAGATGAAATCTTCCTTAAAACTTTTTTTCCAAATGAAACCGATTTTATGCTTTTATTTTGAAGCCGGAGCACCTCAGTTTCCGGTGTTAGTGCGTGTGTTTTGTCGCAGCTGTCAGACAAACTGAACTGGTGAATTAATTATTTCTGTTTATAAAGAGCTTTAAATACTGACCATCGTTCATATTAATAAAACAACTATAATAAAAACATCTGAATTAAACACAATAGTAAAAATAAAGTGTCCACGTGCTACAGCGGGGACTATAAACAGTGTCCAGATACCTTATGTCGATTAAAGTGAAAACTATTTTCAGAATACACACACACACATATATATATATATATATACACACACACACGTATATATATATACATATATATATATATTCTGTTGCATCAATATTGTGGAAAATTATTTTTGAAACTCTATAATAGTGCGTGCGCGCGTGCACACACACACACACACACACACACTGATAAGAGCATTTTTACAGTATGGTTTTAGTACTTTTTCTTCAGAAAAGGATCTGAATACTTTCTCCGCCTCTGTGCAGTAGAAAGATATTTTACTGCAGTACACAAACACAGAGACAGACTGCAGCAGTTCCAGGTTTCATTTGTTTATTTTCTGGAAAATAATGTGAAGGTACAGTCTCTTTAAAAATCTCTCCTGTGAGCTTCAGAAGCACCTCTGGTTTGAAAACATACTCATATGTACAACACACTCAACATTCCCTGGTTATTTCTTTATTACAAGGTTCAAATAAAAATCTGAATACGACAAAAAAAACTCAATTTATTATTCAAATACAAAGCAACAGACGCGGAACGCTCATTTTATTTTATTCTCCGGAGCCTAAAAACGTGAAAAACTAACAATAACATTAATAATAATAACAATAATAATAATAATATGAGAGCAATTAATATCATACATCAATAAAAAATATGAAAAAAATATGAAATATGGCCTTTAACTGATCCCTAGTCTGCCGCGTGCGCACACACACGCGCGCGCGCGCACGCACACACACACACACACACACACACACACACACTACCTCGCTGGTCAACAGCTCCCCCTACTGGCAGAGTCTGGAACTGCATGTGAACTTACAACATGGTTATTGCATAACAACAAGATGCTACACACACACACACACACACACACACACACACACACACACACACACACACACACACACACACACACACAGGATGACGCCAGCACTACAAACACGGTTGGGTAAATTATGGGATGATTTTGTTTCATACTGAGTGACGCCTGCTGTTATAAAAATAAATGACTGAGAGCTTAAAAATAAAACGACGGTGCTTTTAAAAATGAATATTAGTTCATTTTAATGAAAAAAACAAAACAGAAATTAACAACTTTTTCCTTTCTTACTGATTTGTTCCTTGTTTCTTTCCAGAGTGAAAACTTTCTTTGACACAGTTTGACACAAACGACTTTAAATCTGATTTCTATGAACGCCTGATCTGATCTAATCGACACGTTTCAGTCTGTATTCTTCCTAAACGTTAGTGAGCGTGCACAGAAAATACTGAACCAGCTGAGAGAACAGATAAAGATTTTTACATTAAATATAAATACCATCAACGTATTTCTGAAAAGATTAGTACGTGGGAGGAAATGAAGAAAAAGAAAAAGACTTTAAATTGACCTTTGAATAACGAAAACTGTTGAAAGTTGACGCTGTGGAAGCTGCAAAGATTTGTTTTATAATGTCAGGGCTGATAACGACATGAAAAGACTTGTTTAAGGGTAACATTTTTGCATTATTTTCAAATAAAAAATATCCCACTGAAGCGCAGAGCTGCCGGCCAGAGAGAAGACGTACAGAAAAAGTTTGTTTTGATGTTTTTACCAGATATTTTAGGTCAATAACGAGGAAATTTCCTCGTTATTACATGAAAGTTTTGCTATATTAAGATGTTTTTCACATTTTAACAAGATGTTTTCATTTTATAACAAGACATTTATCTTTTTAACCCTCAATATATTTACAAACACATTTTCTCGCAATTGTATGTTCTTGTAATTAATAATAAAATATATTTTATATTTTGTCACATTATTAAGAATATTGTAAATGCAAAAATACCATTAAAAACCTCAATATCATTTTCTGGCATTATCACGTAAAACCTTTCACAATATAACAAGATAAATAATATATCGTTAAAACCAGAGAAGTTTCTTTTTATAACAGCAAAACATCTTTCAAAAACGTGAAAAATATTTCTTGTTATAGCAAAAACTTTTCATGTTATTTCTCGATACCGATCTTTTTTTTCAGGCCGGCAGTTCAGACACAAACTTCACACACTCAGTGCTTCGCCACCAGAACAAAACAAACGGATCAAATCTGTTTTCCGTCGCGGCTTCAGTAACATTTTCATCCAACGTGGCT
Organism: Plectropomus leopardus; assembly: GCF_026936395.1. NCBI lineage: Eukaryota > Metazoa > Chordata > Actinopteri > Perciformes > Serranidae > Plectropomus > Plectropomus leopardus. The sequence continues at coordinate 35,425,617 of NC_142186.1, read as the reverse complement.
CCAACCTCCTTTTTTAATCACCTCAGATGTTTTTTTTTTTCCAAGTCCGTAAAATTTTAATTTCTGACTGAAATCTCGTCGGCTGCCAGCGCCGACAGGAACCTTTAAGACCCTTCCCGAAAAATTAATAACTAAATAATGAACTTTCTGCTCGACGTGATGAATCCAGCAGCTTGAGCAGTGACAGTGACAAATTTTAAAAACAATTTAAAGTTATTTTAATTTATTTTCTTAAACTTGTTTTGCATTCTGATGTATTTTTTGTGGGAATCTTCAAATTTTGACTAATTTTCTCAATTTGAACTTTTCAGTTTTTGGCGTGATTTACATTTAACTATCGTGACAAAAAAATGCGTCACTGAAAAACACATCAGAATGAAAACATTTAATGCCTGTGCTTTTTTTTTACTGCAAATGTTTCCTTTTTCGGTGCCAAATTTGATTTTTGATGCCAAATGTTTCTGTTTTAGCTCCATAAAAACAAGAAACTGAACACTGAAGAGACAGACGCTCAAACGTCCCCAAAAAGACCGCGGGACGCCTCTCTGACCTACAGGGGGCCACAGTGAGACCTAATTCCACTTTCTGAGTTGTGATTATCACTTCTACAGCATCCTCTTCATCTTCATCATCATCATCAGCTCACTCTGACCCTAAACAGTAATAATTATTCACGATCTCCTTTAATGTCTCTTTTCTGCCCTAAAAATTAAAATCCACCCGTTAAACTTCTCCTCCACAAACCTCAGCGTCTCTCTGAATCTACTTTGTTTCCCAAACATTTTATAACCTGGAAATCAATTTCCATAACTTTCCAGACCTGCAATAAAACCTCTAATAACACAGGAAGTGCATTTTCAAAATATGGTACCGCCAGCAGTCAGAGGAACTTTTTCTTTCCCATTTAAAAAAAAATAAAATAAAAATCAATTAATTCTTACAGCAAATCAATAAAAATAGAAAAGAGGAAACCTGAGTCCAGCTTTCTAGAATGATATTCTTTCGTTAGTCAAATTTATGTAAAATTAAAATAAAATAAAAAAACATTTTGGACTTGGTTTTTGTGTTTGTTTTCCTTCCAAATTTGCTTAAAAGTCCAGTTTCCTTTTCGAACAATAAGCTGTTTAAAGGTCAGAGTTTGGGTTTCAGGGGGATAAACTGGCAGAAATGAACAGTGTTTCCACACATTTTCATGGGCAAAATTCAAAACTTTTTTCATGACTTTTCAAGGAGCCAAGATACTTTTTCTTCTTGCCAACATATCAGATTCAAACTCTTTTTAGACACAGTTTCGGTGTCACTCATTAAAAAAAAGTTTTCTATAAAAAAAATTTGCTAATTATTTTTTTAGAAAAAAATGGTGCTTACTGTGTTTTGGTTGGTGTTATATAAATTAAGTTGATTATTTTTATTAAAGGAGGTGACTGTTGACATGCGACATCAGAGGAAAAACAAACTTCTATTTTACATTTTCAACCAAACAGTCCAAATTGTAGAATTTGTTTTATACTATAATAAAGCAAAAATGAAAAAAAAAATCATTTTAGAAAATTGACTCCAGTTTTCCCAAATTAACGATTCAAATATAAAATTAAAGGGACAGTTGCACAAAGCCTCTCATCGCACAGAAACCAAGAAATCCTGACGTTAAACTGAAACGTTACACGAAACAAACCGATGGCCGGAGCTGCGACGGTGGCGTTTTTGGGGGTTTCGGGTGGGCATCAAACATCTCATAACATGTTTTTACTGCAAATTTGCACACAAACACATGCAGCTAATTTCACAAGCTGTTGTTCAAAAACTCACTTCAGGCGTCAAAATTCTACAAGCAGATTTTTTTTCTCTCGTCTTAAATATACTGTATTTATTATTTTTTAAAGATATTATCTGAGAAATTATATACATACAGATTTAGACCACTTTGGATTAAAAAATAAAACTTCTTTATAGTCAGAATAATATTAATCTTTTTTTAACCTTTTGTTACATAAAAATATGTTGCTCTGCTCTGGCCCTGGGCGGGGCTGAAAACACAGGTGCAGCAAGTGCAGGTAGGGAGGGGGCGGGGCTAAAGGCTTTCAATCACAGTGACTGGGGTTAAAGGGCAATCCCGCCAAAAACTGCATTCAGGTCGTTGTTGTAAAAAGTTTGCATCACATCATCAGTGACGGCTGAGAGAGGAGTTTTAAATTTTTCTGGTTTATACGTTCAAATGTCTGACCAAGGCACAGGAAGTGACACCCCTTCAAAATAAAACCTGCACTGGCTGCGGTGACGCACAGGTGTACTCCAGGACACCGTGACATCACTGCTGAGCGATTACAGCGAAGCGTTCAGGCGGATTGATTCTATTACCAATAATCTGCCTTTTAATCAGTTTACTATTTTAACTATTAATTTCAAATATTTTGTTTTGTCCGACAGCCCAAAACTCAAAAAATTTCACTTTAAAATGATCAAAAAAATCAACAAATTTTTCTATAAATTTTAATGCCTTTTCAAACAAAAGTGCTGAAAATTCTTCAACCTGAGCTTCTCAAATGTGAGTTTTCCATTTTCTTTGTTTTATATTACTGTAAACTCATTATTTGTCTTTCTCTACAGTTTATTTAAAACATTGTTTTAACTCTATTTCTGCAAGAAAAAAACGATTAATATCAGTCGTTCTTTAACCAAAAATGCTAGATATTCTTTGATCTAAGCTTCTTAAATGCAACTTCTTTTATTTATTTATTATTTTTTAAAAATGTTTCTTTGTTTTATATATCGGCATAAACTCATTATTCGTCTTTCTCTATAGTTTTAGCTTTTTTTTTTTTTTTTAGAAATTAATTATATTTCTTGCAGGAAAAACATGATAACTGATTTTTTAACTGAATTTGACCTAAGCTTCTGAAATGGGAAAGCTTTCTTTTTTTTTGTTTAACCGTAAACTCATTACCTTCCCTTTTCTATAGTTTTTGATTTTTTTCCTTCTCTTTTAATTTATGTGGACTTATGGTCGGACAAAAAAACCATTTCAGAACATCACCCTGGACTCTGGAAAATTATTTTTCTCCATTGTCTGTCTTTTTTTTTTTTTTAGACCAAATAAAAAATCAATTAATTTAGAAGAAAACTGGCAGATTAATAGATAATAGAAATAGTTAGTTGCAGCCCTGGAGTAATGACCTTTTGGCACCTTGCGGGGCTTTGTGTTTTGGGGAAAACGTTGGTGGAATTGCCCTTTAAGAACTTGACCTGAAAGGGCGATAAAGCTGAAGCCTGAGGGGCGACTGTAGCTGTCGTACGAACATTTCAACGGGAAAGAGATGCAGATTTGAGAGCTCAGGGTTCCTGCACATCGAATCGAAGCAGGATATTCATATTTTGTATTTGTTAATTTGTCACCCAACGTGATTTCTCTGCCCGAGGTGTGCAGAATCCCTGCTTCCCATCTGCTTCTCATTCATTTAAGCTCACATTCAGTTTTCAAATGCATAATCTATTAAAAAAGCAGCCATGATCTGAGCATGACTGCAGGCATCTGATGCATCGTCAGCGTTTTCTTCTTTAGCAAAATATTTGTCTCTGTCAGAGGGAATGTTGGCGAGATTAAAGTCTGAAACACGACGCTGAAAAACTGTCTGCATCTTTGTAAACTTATATCCATCTAAACAGGTTTTTGAGAATAAGAGGATTTACCCAAAAAATGTCAGGAGAGTTTCTTAAGTTCCTTTACTCTCCGTGTACATACAGCATGTTGCATTTTGCAGCGGCGAGTTTCAGACTTCAGACTGCTTCTCAGTAAAGTATCTGGCAGTGAAGCAGAAACTGAACGATGGACCGACTCTCCGTGATCACGCAGGACGCTTGTTCTCGTGCGCTCAACACCTCAAACGGAAATTGCTTTGAATAAAAGTGTCCCACAAACGACTGCAAGGCAATAAACTATAACTAGCTTTGTTGATTTTAGTTAAAAAACTAAAGTTTTTTAGCTGATTTTAGTTAAAAAACTGAGTGATTCACAACTGTTTTGTCTTATGTTTTGTTTTCTCACGTTGTGGACATTTACGGCCACTATATATTTTTTTTCTATCTAGTGACTCCGCTCAAACTTCGAAACAATTATTGAAGCAGATGCATTTTAATGAATATATTTCAACTTGAGCAGTTTTGAGGAGACAAAATGGCCAATGTAATTTTGGAAAAAGAGCAAAAGATTTGAAAGAAGTGAGAAAAAACACGAGGTGAAACGTACCGCCGGGGCTTCCCTGGAGGAGGCGCTACTGAGCCATTTTGATTTTTGTGATTTTTCACCAGTTCTGATACATGTGCAAAGTTTGGTGAGTTTTTGAGTACTTAAGGCCCTTAAAAAGGCAATTCATTTGAAAAAAAAAATAAAATAAAATAATTTTTTTCAATTTCTTTTCAAAAGTCCCTAAATTTATCTTAGGTGTAGGGAAACACGAAAGCCACAAGTAAAACTAAATTTTCAACCTGATAATAATGTTAAAAGAAACAAAGAGTTTATGCGCGTCTCCACTTGCTAAAGAACAAGAAAAGAGTCACCAGATTTCTTTGACTTTCTGATAAAGTTGATAAAATCTTTGTTTTTCCAGTTTTACATTTTTTTATAGATAAACTGTCATAAAGAAGTTATTTTTAAAGACTAAAGTATGTCTGTGAATTCTTTTTGTGAATCAACTTGTTTTTTAAAATTGTTTTTTAGTAACGTCCTGAACAGCAGATCAGTGAACTTCTCCAGGCGTAGAGAAGCTGGAGCGTTTTGAGGAAAGCGTCGTGTGTGATCACAGGATCATTCGAGGGTTTAAAGCTGCTTTAATTGGACACAAATGAGCTGCAACGTTATGATTATTCTGATAAGCGAGACTTAAAAAGAAGCAGCATATCAGGGACTTTAAGCACTGTACTCACTCCTGAGAGGGCACTTCTGCTCGTCAACTAACTAAACTTTCTTTGACCAGTTTGTTCTGCGGAGAATCTCACAGCCGCTTTCAGGCTGTTAAACTGACGATCGAAGCAGGAAAAAACTCTCATTTTAAAAATATATAGAGCTCAAAGTCATGGCTGAGTTCCTGTCAAAGTGGCCGATAAAGCAGAGAGAATTGGCCTCTCGGTTCCTAACCGGATGAGTTCTGGGTGAAATAATCCAAGCCAATCACACGTCGTGTTTCCTGTGGAGAGATGGCGAACACGGCTGTCGGGTGGAAGGAGACCAGTTGGAGAGCTCGGCGTATCGGGATGCATAATTCTTTTCAAGATCTTCCAAGCGTTGCTGGTTTTTACAGACGGTTTCATTACAAAAAGCCGACGTCACGTGAGCGGTTTTATTCCTGCGTGTTTGCATTAACGCGAGTGCATTTTTCATTAACATGCAGATAAGACTCGTACAAGCTAATGCCTAAAAAGAGAAGCATCTTGGTTTTTTTCTTGACTTCAAGCATTGCGAGAGCGTTTTCAGTTAAGTGCCTTCGACGGACCCCTCCTTCAGCTCGACCTCGCACAGAAATCTCTTCTCACCGAGACTTCCCAGGTTACTTCCACACCTCACTCTGCAGACCGTCTGATAGGAGGAGCAGTGAGTGGGCGGCGGAGCGGCGCTCATCCCGGTCCTCTGCACCTCCGTCCGGGTGGCCGTCTCCTTCGCCGACTCCCACCGAGCTCCGGGAGCACGATGGGGTTGCGGGGTCACTTCAGCCGGTCGGATCGGAACGAGTCCTCCACAGCTGGGTCGGCGAGCATCAAGTCGCCGTCCAGCATGTCCAGAGCCAGGGGGTCCATCCTAAGTGGGTCGTCCAGGGAGAAGGGATCCATCTCGAAGCCGGGGACGTGAGACAGAGCGCTGGCGATCTCTTTAGACAGACCGGGCGGGGAGTCGCCTGCAGAGAGAGACGGCGAACATGTTTGACTTTCAGGGAATAAAAGATGGAAGAAAACTACAGAAACAACGTGACTTCTTAATCTCTAAACTGATTTTAAAAGGAATCCACAACACTTCCTCTTTCATTCCCCAAACATCACTTTTCAAAAAGATTTAAAGCAGCGTTTCCCAACTGGTCCACAAGGTCACAATTTTGTCCTCACTAATTACACCAACCTGTAGTGCAACCTCTGAGCTGACTAAGTACGAGCTGAAAATGGCAAGTTTTGATGAAGATTTGGATCGTGCAATTAGGCAATGACTGCTGTGTTCTCCCAGTGTCAAAAGCCAATGAAACAACTTGTGAACGCACCTCAGAAAAGCTCAGACTCCGTGTTGCAGGACTCTGATGCCGGATGTCGATCCGTTTCCCGACACGGACAGTCGGAGTTGATTCGCCAAATCTTTGAACTCGGCATGCAGCAGAAACTCTGACTTCAAAAACGAACCGATCCGTTCCTCTTCACCGGAGCTCCTGTGATACTGTCGTCATAATATTCTGCAGGAGCTACGTAAAGCCAAGAAATCGTCTGTGGCTTTAATGCAGGGACCTAACGTAGGGTCACGCTTCACCACGAGGGCACCAAACAATTTTTTCTTTTTTTATCACTAAAAGTTGAATCACGCAGCGACAGACGACTGATGATGTTTTTGTGATTTTTTCTTTCATAGAGACATTTTAATGACAGATTTCGCCTCCCTGTGTGCAAATTTTCAAAACAAGTTCGACCCTCCAAAGTTGAAATTATGAGTGGGAAATCTGATTGATAACCAAGTTGCCGAGTTGTGATTTTATTTTATGTTTTATATTTTGTTGCTCTTTAAAGCACTTCCCTGTTTTATGAAAAGTGCTATTCAAATAAAGCTGCCCTGCATTGAACAGCTGCTTCTGTTCAGACATTTATGAGAACTTTGACCTCTGTTCTTAAATTAACCAGTATTTGTTACTACAGTATATCTGTGCTGAAGCTTTTGTATCATATACTATTACTAATATCATTATATACAATGTTATACTTATATATTATCATATACTAGAAAAGAAAGGAAATATCAAACTCTGACACATTTCACACCAGCCGGTCTTAAATACCAGTCAACACTCACCAGTGAGGATGATGTTGGGCACGTTGTGTCGTCCGTCTCCGCTGCCGTAGTTCTGGTTCTGGTTGTTGAGGAGCTGCTGGTCCCCAGGATCCTGCAGGTCCAGGTGGCCCTGGGTGTTGGAGGGGTACTGGTTCTTGTCGGTGCTGCTGCAGCTCAGACCGCTGTGGTTCAGCGACAGACCGTCACCCTGGTTCTCTGCTGTGAACTGAAGCAGAAGAGCAAAATACACACGGTATGATGTACTTTATATACAAAATATCATTTACCACAAAGTTCTTGTACACCATAAAGTATTTTTAACGGGTGTGTGGACTCAAAAACTTGACTGAGATAAAATCTATACTATGTTTGTATTTGAGTTTTAACTGATGGTGGTCTGAAGAGCAACAGGATGTTCACAACGTGAGTGCAAATGACTTAGTTTTTGGGCCCAAGTGGACGTTTTTGCCAAATTTGATTTTGGAAGGTTTCCTTGAGCTATGACGTTCGCAAGAATGAAAGAGACAAGGTCACAACAACCTTGACCTTTAACGACCAAAACCTAATCAGTTCATGGTTGAGTCTAAGTGGACGTTTGTGCCAAAATCTAAAAGAAAATCCCTTAAGGTGTTTTTGAGATATTGCATTCGCAGGAATGAGACAGAGAAGTCACAGAGACCTTTGACCATCAAAATAAGTTCAGTTCTTTGCTAAGTCCAACTGAACATTTGTGCCAAATTTTTAAGAAATTCCCTTGAGGCGTTCTTGAGAAATCACATTCACATGAATGAGAGAGACAAGGTCACAAGGACATTGACCTCTGACGACCAAAATCAAATCAATTTATCGTTGAGTGCAAGTGGATGTTTGTGCCAAATATGAAGAAATATGGCACTCATGAGAATGAGACAGATGCAAAGTAAGTCACAATAACTTTGACCTCTGGCTGCCAAAATCTAATCAGTCTTGATCAACGTTTGTGCCAAATTTTAGGAATTTTCCTCACGGCATTTATGAGATGACGTGTTTACAAGGATGAGATTATTTTCACTTTGTGGGCGAAGTCTTTGTTTAAGGTGGTAACTGACACCTGTTTGCTTTTCTTTGAGTTGTATGTAACGAGGAAATGTTTCTGGGGCATTTTTTTCTGCCTTTTTCTGTGATTGTACAGCAGAGAGAATACATCAGGAGAAACATGGAACAGGTGAGTCAGAGTGATGACGTTGTGATTTATGGCCGGTGCTCCGGCCCTGAAGCCAACAGACATTTTAAAAGAAAACTACCATTGAAGAAAACATGAAATGGATATGTTTGGCCTGGCTCTGCCCTCAACTGTAAACACTACGTGCTCAGACACCAGCAGGTGACATCATGCAGTGTTGCACAAGTTTATGATGACTTCATGTGATTGTGCTGCTCGGTTACCTGCTGGTTGGATTTTCCCGTGAGCTGCAGACTCAGATACGGGTCGTCCAGTAGAGAGTTGAACAAGGCATCCTGGAAAACATCAAAACAAAGTTTTGGTTACATTGAATCCTAAACTTTGATTTCAGTCTCGTTCTCTGCATGGGTAATTTGCTTGTGTTCTTGTAGTTCATTTACTGCATTTGTTTATTTTCCAATCACTCCATTATCTTTTAATTTACTTGAATTGTGCAGGTCTCAAGCGTGTGCACATACATGAATGTGGCTCCTGTATTAGGAGCTCCAGGCTACAACAAGGCTAAAAACATGATGCCAGTAACATTTTTCAAAACAACTTGGCACGTAGGGGCTTCAGGAAACTTGGATTTCTTCAGACAAGCAGTACGGAGACATTTTGTGGTTTTATAATGTATTTTTTTAACATTTAATTCTGAACTTTCATTTTTGGGTGAACTATCCCTTAAAGAACAGAGCTAGTACATGCTTGATATTTCCCTGCAGGCAATGGCAGTACATAAAACCTGCACAGTATCACTTACAGTTTTATCTGTATTTTCCTCTAATTAGTAATAACAATAACACAATATGAGGAAACTAAAGTACTTTAATTTTCTGATCAGTTTGCCATCTCTCTTCTTCGTGCTGTTTTCTCTGGCTTATTTTTGAAGGAGAAATCACAGCTTTTATTTGGCAGGATTAATGGAGATAGTTAGACTGCACCTGAATTAAATGTGCATCATATAACAAACAGAGATCCTGTTTAAACTGCCTGATGAGGTGTGAGGAGGGCAGTTCAGTTTGCAGGTTGGGAAGGATTGCATTACATCAACTTGACATAAATAAAAATGTTGCGTCTTTTCAGGTAAAAAACAGACAAAGATTATGTGGATGAAGACTCCACAACAGTCTCTACACTGTGTGTTTAAATGACGTGTGCAGAGAAATGCTGCTTTAATTGTAGGCAGATCTCTGAGGTTGCAGCGTTAGAGGCTGGGACGCCTCCTGGCGTTGCTCTATTAGCTGAATGGGTGATCAGATATCTCAGTAACAATGACTTCCACTCAGCAGAACTCCAAAAATAGCATCAATTCAGCATTACATCACACAACGAACATGACACCTCCTGACAGATGAGCTCAGACAACTTTCACATCTGTGCCTGTTTGTTTTTTTTGTTGAAATATTTTTTCTGTATTTCAAATTTGCTGTTGGTGCAATGCTATTTTTGTGTTATGACTTAATGAAGATATTGTATGCTTTTATTAATTTACTTTTATTCCTGTGCTTTTATTCAATCACCGGTTTTGTTTTTTTTTTTTGTTTTTTTTTATCTCTGTGAAGCACTTTGGTCAAAATTCATTGTTTTTAAATGTGCTCTATAGATAAATCTGACTTAACTTGACTGTTGGTTACTGTCTTTTTTAAAATGAAATAGAAGTATGTTATTTTTGGGGCAGCAGTAAAATTGGTCAAACTGATTTTTTTGTTTGTTTGTTTGGTTTCCATGTGATCGCAGCGCCAGTGGCATCCACAAACACGTGTTAATAATGTGTATGACACCTACGACAGCTTCAATACTTTTTGGGAAAAAAAACCAAAAGTGAAATGAGGATGGATGAAACAGATGAGAAATCTTTCTGATTGACTGGTTTAGTACACGCAGTTTGTACACGCAGAGTGATAACACAGTGCATGGTCAAATTAACACAAATTACTTGATCAGCCAAAAGCTTATTTACCTTTCACTACAGCACATGTGTATGTATGTATGCATGTATATGTGTATATATGCATACGTATATATGATTTTTTAATGTATTGTTATTATTATTACTTTATGATTTTATTTTTTTCATGTAAATATATATATATATGTGACTGTCCTCCATGTTCTAGGTGGGTGGGTTTTCATGCATATATTTAATTATAGAAAAAGAAATATTAGTCTAAGTATATACCCACTGTATTTGTTGTACGCCATCATTTCCGAATAAATTAAAAAAAAAAAAAAATAGTGCAAAGGCACCTCCAAATGACAGTGTTTTTGTAAGCGATTTAACAGATAAAAGCTGCTTGTCAAACACAGTTATGAAATTTAGTCGCTCCAGTTAAAGACAAACAGTGAGTTGTCTCATACAAGTTTGCTGCTCAATGTCCCTCTTTATTTTACTCTCTTTGACGAGGGGTTATTTGGGGATACTCAGATCAGCGTGGTTTGCAATAATCAGTGTGTGTTTTCTGCGCTCTTAGTGTTCCTCACTAGTTGTCTGAACACAGAATTCACGCTTGATGCTAATTGGTTAAAAGGGTGATTAAAGTTTGGGGTCATGGAGCTCAATGGGCCACGTCTGAGCAACAAAGAGCTGTCAGACTGATAGTGTTGATGGGGAGACCACATGGACTGAAGCGGTCCTATCTGAGAGGACGACAGAATCAGTGCTGAAGTAAAACAAAATGATTTAAATCAGGATGACGCAGGACTGAATAAAATATTTAGATCTGACAAATGTTTCTCTTTCTCATCTGAAACATACATTTGTACTGTTCGCTTATTCTTCCATATTTCAGTAATTGCACTGAGGAAGGGGGAAACACGTATGCGACTAATACTAAAGCTGTGTTACAGAAAGGAGCATGAAGACTTACTAACAAGATTAACTTCAGAGAACATACAAACAGACTGATTATCAGCTCACGTGTGTTAAAATTTAAAGATTTGGTTGATTCCAAAATATTTAAAGCCAGAGACAGTTTATTACCAAAAAACCTACACAGGTTGTTCATATTAGGATACAACAGCGAGCATCATACACACACACAGTGCAACTTTTCACAAGTGCAATTATCCTCCATGTGCAACTGGAGTACATACTTTTGTTTGTACATATTTTTTTACATATATATTTTTCTAGACTGTTTTTGCAACTTGTTTTTTAGTATTCAATATTTTTAAAATTATTTTTTACTATTGTACTGTTCTTTTGCTGCTGTAACAATGCAAATTTCCCCACTGTGGGTATAATAAAGGATTATCTTATGTTATCTTAAATGTTCTGAGAAAAAAAACATATAATGGGTTTTTGTCATTGTTTTGAAAATAATGCACTGACATGAGCGAATAAACCAAATATGAATGAATGAATGAATGAATACGTGGTAATTAGCTCAGCAATAAGCTCCCACTGAGCCGCTCACTCAGAGTGCTGCAGTGGATCGTAACCTGAGAGTCAGCTGGCTGTAACAAACTCTGCAGCCTGCAGGAGGCACTAGCAGGACTTAAGTTTGATTGTTTTAGTTTCGGTGGAGCTGAGATGGTGAAGCAGTGGTGGATGTCTCTGACGGTGCAGTGGTGACTTACGTTGTAAAGGTCTGTAGCCAGGTTGTGGCTGATCTGTTGGAGCTGAGGGAGGCCGCCGGCTCTGTGCTGCTCCGCCTGCTGCTCTGCTTCCTGTTTGACGTGACACTGAGAGGAGCTCTGGACGCACTGATCCATCGGCCTCTCGTTCTTTATCAGCTGCGAGTTGGCCGAGTTCAGCTGCTGCCCCATCGTCCTCTGCTGCTGCAGAGAGACACACACAGTGATGACTATGTAAGCTCAACAGGTGAGTGTAAAATGATAATGAACTTCAGACATCAATAAATCTACTCTGACTTTCTTTATCTAATCTATTAACCCTGTGAAACCTGAGCAAACTGGCATATCTCTTTCAAATTATTTCAAGAGGAAATGACCCAAAAATTACCAAGAAATTAACACAAACAAAAAAAACCTTAAAAATCATGATCATTTTGTAATTTTCAAAATATGGTTAGTGTCATTTTAAATACATTTTTTTATTGCTTATTTTTGATACATTTCTTCATATAGTACTTTCTTGCAATTTGCAGGACACTTCTTGCCAAGGAGTACATTGCCTGCCCGAATTTTTTTTATTAATTTTTTTTATGAAAAAAAACAAACAATTTGCTTTGGATTCAAAGGATTCAACATTTGTGAATCACATCTAGGATTTTAGATTTTACCCACTTATACTATTAAATTGTGTTGTAAATTCTTAATTATATTGTCTGCCCTTTTGTTTAATGTTTGTCTTAATCATTTTTAACATCAGGCAGTGGATGACAGATGAAAATGAGCTCTCTAGCTGCATTTACATTTGTTTAAATGTGAATTGATGTACACTGTCCTTTTTTTTAAGTAAATAAATTACAAATGACAAGAAAACTGATGTCAATCCAGGTTTCAAAGGGTTAACCTTATCTTACTTCCTGCAACCTACCGATCCAAAGTGCTGCTGCATGTGCTGGTTGTGTGAGTTGCGTAGGTTCTGCATGTGGAGCTGCTGCATGGACTGCGACTGCTGCTGCGGCGGCTGCTGAGCGTTGGGCCGCTGGAGGCGGTGCAGCTGCTGATGGTGGTGCTGGCTCATCGGAGAGGGCTGCTGGCCTGGCTGGGAGCCCTGCAGACCGGGGAGAGGTGGGTGGGAGCCTGGCTGGTGCTGGTGGGACTGGCTGAGCGGGTACGGAGGGAGCCTTTGGTCCAGAGGCAGTTTGCTGGTGTCCAGAGGGACGCCCTGCAGAGGAGGTTGGATGTTAGCACCATTCGTCAGCTGAATACAACAGGAGTTTTTCTCTGTTCGGTTATTTATGGCAGCTTCACATATTCGGGGAAATTCAAACTCTGGAGCAGAAATTTAATGCATCAGTAGAACTACTCATAGACAGGTTAATGCAAAGGGTAGAGCGACGTTTTCATCAGCGCACAGCTCTGCACAGAATATTTGTCACTATAATGCCCCGACATGATCAAACTTTCATCACATTTAACCCCTCAGAGCTCGTAGTGCTCTGCACATAAAATGCGCCTTTCAAAATCAGGCTATAAAAACCATTTTTATTATCATAGCCTAGGATATGTCAGTAATATGCCAAATATGGTATATATTGATGTAATCGGGTGAAAAATAATTAAAATGACAAATTCCAAGGCAAAAGCCCAGAATGACACCCAGAAATAATACAATGCATGTTTTTATGCTTTAATGGCTGTGGGATCAAAAATCATTAAATCTGGCAGGACCTTGTTTCCAGCTTCAAACATTTCTCTTCTCCAATTCTTATTGGCTAAAAAATGTTTCTCTCTTTCTGTTACTCATTTTTAATTTGGGTGCTTTTAACTTGAGGCTTATTTTTGTGTTGGGAGAATAAATTCAGAGGTGGACTGAGGTCGCACACGAACCAAACGGTTAACGTGCGGTTGTTACCTGTGTGATAGAGGACAGGGTGGGCGAGATTGTCGGGGAGAACTGTTTGGAGTGATGCCTCCGTGACTCCCCTCCCATGGGCAGGATGAGCGGGGAGAGCTGCACCCGTCTCCGTGGCGACGTGCTGAGCGACGGCTGGCCCTGTCCACTGAGCAGTGGCGAGTAGGAGGAGGAGCAGGAGCTGGAGCCGCCCACGCCGCTGCTGTAGCCAGGATTACCGCTGGACGCCGACTGGAGGGAGGAGTTACTGAGGGAAGAGTGCAGCGATTGGCTGCTGAGGGAGGACGGCAGGGACGGGGAGGAGCTGAGGGACGACTGCAGCGAGGGGTTGCTGAGCGACGAGTGCAGGGAGGCGGAGCTCAAAGAGTTGGAGAAGGAGTGGCTGCTGAGCGATGACTGGATGTTGGGGTTGCTTAGCGATGACTGCAGGGAGGGGTTACTGATCGTGCTCTGTAGAGACGCCAGGAGACCTGAGGAGGCAAAAACAAAAAATATGAACACAACTGTACTCTCAACATCCACAGAGACAGACTGCAATAGAAATATATACTAAATACAAATAGCATAGCATTGAAAATGTTACTTAAGTAAAAGTAAGTATGATCAGGAAAATATACTTTAAGTATTAAGTATGCAATGCAGAAAAATCTTAAAAAACAAAACATGCAAAAACCTTAAAATTACTCAAAAAAAGGAAAAAAAAACACATTAATAACTTTAAAATAAAATAACACTAAAAACTCAAAATTATTGGAAAAGCTAATTGACAAAAAAACACCCCAAACCCCTCAAAAATGTATTATTAAAAAATACAAACACCCCAAAACCCTTAAAATTAGAAAAATACCTATCTACAACAATATCTCCAACAAAAATTTAAATTTTTTATATATATATATAAAATATAAAACCTAAAAATTATTTTTAAAAATAAAAAAATCCCCAAAGTTAAAATTATTATTTAAAAACAAAATCTAAAAATCTATAAAAATATTAGAAAAATTAGAGAAAAAAATCATTGAAACCCTGGAAGCCAGGGTTGTAAAATGTAATTTTGATAAGATCCAGGTTTTGCATGATAGTGGGAACCCTGTCACAAAAACACACCTGAAAGATCAGGTGAACTGTCCCTGCAGAATGACCTCCAGCAGGATGAATGATGAAATATACCAACAGAGAGCAGCTCAGTTTCAAAATAAAACCATCACTAATTCCAATTTAAAAACAAGAGTGATTTTTTATCCAGAGGCAGCTTAAGCCAACAATGACTAGGTGTTAATAGCTTCACTTAATGTCATCAATTAGTCCCCTTTAATTGCTGCTAATTAATGGTGCAAACCTAAACTGTGAATATGCTCAGAAAATAGTCACTGTGTGTTGTTAAATAAAAGTACACATTATTGTTGTTATGGTACAAACTCTGAACACGAATCTTTGCTGAGTGATGAGCTCGACAGGGGGGAGTCTTTTCTCTTTGTCTCTGAGGCTCCAGTTTAAAATAGACTGTTTGGGGAATCAGCTCCTCCCCAGGTGATTTCAGCAGGTGAAAACATCACTTCTGTCCCCAAACAGCCTCCTGCCTTCACTCACTGCACCTCTCCACAAGCCGCCTCACCTTAAACTACCTCCCTTTCTCCGTTCTCTGCCTCTTTTTATACACAATGTACGATCTGCGTTCTGTTTCTACTTTCTGACCTGGTTTAAAACAACACGTAGAGCCCAAAATAAGGCTGAAGAATATGAAGAAACTATGCCAAAATGTTGAAAAAACTATATGATGTGCTATAAGTAAACAGATATTAAAGTGTATTTAGGTCTTTAAAGACAATGACGTTTTTGACTATCCTATGATAAATGGACATATATTATATACACTCTATATTGCCCTTTGTGTTTACATGCGTGCTCGTTTACAGAGGCATGTCACTGACATTTTGGCCTACATGATGTCAGAATACAAAGCAATGATTCTCCTAATGTTTGAAGATTTGTTAATTAAAAAAGTTAAAAAACAGTTAAAAAACGACACAGCGTAGCCTGCTGGTAGCCTGCAGTTTGTAGTTTCCCTAGGGCTATGCAATAAAACAATAATGATAATTATCTGCATGTATTTCTCTCTATTTAGATATAATACAATGTCAATAAACAGGGTTTCAGACACTGATATGGACAAAATTTCAAAAACTTTTCTATGACTTTTCATGCCTTATTTGCCCAATGTTTTTCAAACATGTAAGATTCAGACTTTGCCTAGACAAAATTTCAGCATACCACATGATGTGTTCAAGGATTGTCAGAAATTTGAAAATCCAACAATAATTTCTGTTTTTACATTTACTGGCTGTGATGAATGTTGTAATTTTTGAAAGTTTTAGTTTTCTGTAAAAATCTAAAAAAAAAATTAAAAGTAAAAATGCCTTTTAAAAAAGCATTCCAAACCTGTTTTCTTTAAAAAAATATTGAGAAAAGTTTAAACTTTTTTCTTTCACATTCAAACTAAAAGTGGACATTTTGAGGTTTTCAGCCTCTCCCTGTGGCTGCAGGTGACACTTTCTCCATCTGGTTCACAGCCTTATAAAGGCACAGTAATGATCCAGCCTCAGGTTTGGAGAGTGGGTCTGCAGCCCGAGGCTCAGCAGCTTCCTGCCTGCGGTTGGTACAGTCACCTCACAAGCGATAAAAGACGGCTACATTTTCCGACTGCACTTCCGCCCACGAAAAAAAATCCCTCCCTTTCTCTCGCTCTCTCTGAAGGCTAAATTTAGAACATCACTCTGCTGAACATCCCCCTTCGTTTCATCTCATCCACTCTCACCCACATACTTCCTCTACTAACCTTCACACAAGTCACTTAGCTGAGACTTTGATCGGACAGATTTACGACGGCTGAGTAGGCGACAGCTCGGTGCCTTGCCTCAGGACGCTTCAGCAGGATTTACAAACTGCTGCTACAAGAACTGAACAGTGACTCTCTGATTATGGGACGATTTCTCTTAATCAGGTCCAAGTGAATATCTGAACTGACCTTATTGCGTAAATGCGAGAGCACATATAAATATTTTGGAAGATTAATTCATTGCTATTTTCTAATGTATACAGGCCGAAATAACAGAATTTCATGATTTTTTTCCCCTACAAAATATGAACGTTAGTTTCCAAATTACAGTTTGTATATCCCTAGATACACTGTCCATTTAGGGTATAAACTTAACACTTTCCCCTTTATTGAATTGTTCATATTCCACTTCTTTAAACATTTTATTAACAATTAACTTTCTTTCACGTTTCGCATATATAATGTTTAAAGACTAAAACAAAAACTGAACAATTGTTATTTACATACAAAACATTTCTAAATCATCTAAAGCATCTAAATCTGATCTGAGCTCTAAACTGCCCTCAGATATAATTCAAACGAGTTTGATTTATTTTGAGACAAGCAAACATATTTTATCATCGTAGTCTGATGAGGCACGATAGTCCATCACCTTTTAAACATTGATATGTTGGACTTGTTGGGCATTTGACACATTATTGTGATTTAAATATTGATTATAGCCACTTTATTGACTATTTATTTATACATTTAAGTCTGTTTTACTAGATGCTATATTATTTTATTAATTTATTTTTTATCTATTTGTTATGTTATTATTTATTTACACTGTATCAACCATTAAGAGTAACTGATTTATTTATTTACTTTCGATTAATATTATATTTATTTTTACCTTCTATCTATAGGTTTTATCCTGCCTCTGGTGTTTCCTCACTTTCAGTAGCGTTTCCCCAGTTCCCGGTTTTAATGAGTACTCTTATTTTAGCTCTTTAATTATTTTTTACCCATGTGCCTGTGTACTTGTGCGTACCTGGTGCGTGGTGGTGGAAGTTGCCGTTGCCTCCCTGTGCGTTGGCGGCGTTGATGCCCAGCTGAGTGAGGGTGGAGGCCAGGTTCCCCGTGCTGCTCCCTCCGCTCAGAGACGAGGATCCTGGGTAGCCGGGCTCGTCCTGGTCGAGCGGCGTGGGCAGAGGGGAGGGGAAGTGGAGGCTGGACAGGTCAGGCAGCGAGCCGCCGGTGTTTAGGGCCGATGGGACGCCATGAGCCGGCGTGGACGGCTGCTCCGGGGACGTAAAGATACTGAGAGGAAACGGAGGAGGTTAAAATCTTTCTGGACGTTAAAACACACTAAGAAATGATCATTTCTGAAGATTTAATTTAGTAGTTTCAGCATTAATATCACGGTAAGCAGTCAGATATTATTCATTGTTTCATAAATATTTAACTGCAGTCTCAAAAAACCCTGATCCCAGTTTATCGTTTCCATAATTTAACGCCTATCTTCCTTATTTTAACGCACGAGTTCCTCAAAGTTTGCTCTGTAGCTCTTTTTTAAGACTGACAGTGGCGCTGACTGTGTTTTCTTGCAAATTAAAGTTGAGAAACACCAAAAGCAACAGAAGCAGCAGAGGAACTGAAAAATGCCCACAGGGGTTCAGAAGTACAATAATCCCAATGTGATCCTTCTGAAAGGGCCGAATCAAATTTCAGGCCTCTACAAAGACGTGTGACATCGTGCAGTGTGTGATGTGCTGTGTGAATAAAGTGTGTACGAGTGTGTTTTTTTTGTTGTCAGACTTACTTGATACCAGGGACTTCACAGGATTTGGGTCGGGACGACAGCAGAGGCAACTGGAGAGAGAAAAACATGATGATCAGTTATAACATTTTATCATCCCTCCGCAGCCGTAGTACACTACTTCTGATTATTATTATCTTTTTAAGTTCCTCAGTATTAATATGTGATCTTGATGTTGTTTGCTATTTATTTTATTGTTGATTTATTGCTGCCTTGTTTTTATCTGTAGCTTTTCTGGAAAACACTTAGATAAGATAAAGATAGAGAGAGACTTTGTAACCTTATTAAGAAAAGTGCTATATAAATATAGTTTATTATTATATTTATTCTAATGAGTTCTGTCACAATTTTGTCAAATACAAAATCAGTGTAAAGAACAAAAGATATCAAAAGCTTCTGTCTTTCATCACGTCTCCAGAGGGCAATCTGATGCATCAAGTTTCAGTGGTCGCAATGAGGTTTGGAAATTAACTTTTTTGTCCACCTGCCACTGACGCTGACGGATTCCAAAATCTATGAGTCACTAAATACATTAATATTGTTTTTATTAGCTTGTGAGTCAGGTGTTTAAAATTAATCTTACTTTTATAATGAAAATAGTTTGCCAAAGTTGCACAAAAAACTGTGACTTATGTTTACCCTTAAAAGATACTCAAAAAACAAACAAACACAACATCAACAAAAACAAACAAACAAACAAGCAAGCAAAAACAAAAAAGAAATTTGCAGCGAGAATTTTGAATGCTCCTAAATTATGAGTGAGGTGATAACATTAAAACTCTTTATACACCAGATTCTCAAACACAAAATGATAAAGTCAAGGTTTAAAAGTTACATTTTGTGGACAAACACATTTTTGTAAAATAGTACTATTCAGTATAGTTTTTGTATTTTAATTAAAAGTTGTATTAAAATGTTTTAACACATCTGGGAAAATAAAGAAATTGTTCAGCAGTAGCTGTCTGAAGAACTAATGTGAAAAATAATCTGTTAAAATGTTAGTGTTGAAACAATGAAAGGGATCAAAAAAACATCTCTGAGGAATAATAATACAGGAACATACGATTATTTATTATACGCCTTTACCTTCTTGGTGTCCCAGGGTTTGAGCAGTTTCCCCTCATCCAACATATTCTCCTCAATGGGGGGAACGGGGTACGGAAACACTGAAGGACAAAATAATGAAGTCTGTAAACATACAAATATGTGTTGAAGCTACTCTGTATGTGTTTTAGAGGGTTGAAGTGAATTATCAATCATATAGGTCAAGATTTAGAGCTTGCAAAATTATTTTAAACCCTGTAGATGTACATCAACATCTATGACCATGTTAAAAACTTAGTTAACATTTGGGAGGTAGTAGGGATGTAGTGTCACCATCTGGATCAATATATATTTATTCAGTAATCATTGATTAAATGTAATTGGTGCAAAGTTAAATTATAATTACATAAGATTGTTTTTAAGATTAGCCTTTATTTTGAAATTCCTATGACAAGTCTGTGTCACCATTTCAGTCCGAGCACACCTCGTCTCTAAACATTTAAGCAGCGCGAGCAGCCGGGTTGCAGCCAGGAGTTCACTTAAGCAACATTAGCAGCTTTATTTCTATTGCAGCCACCGCACTAGCTGTCATTATTTCCAATCCAAGGCCACGTAGGCGTGTTATGGAGCCATAATGGAAAGTTCCTTATACGTGGGAGCGGCCACGTATGAGGGATTTCTGGGAGCTGATAGTCCATGATTTCACAGAGGAATTGTGCATTCAAAACTTCCGGATGATCCGCCCAATATTTGAAGAGATATGCGATGCAATAACAGCTCTTTTAGTGACTATCCAATAAAATTAAAATAAATATATTTTTTTTAATTCACTGCAGTTTTATGAAATATGGCCTCTTCAAATCGCCTGAAATTCCATCTTATGTGATATCATGTAAATTACATGTTTCAAGTGGGCGTATTTTACATTACCAATTTCAATTTGCACAATTTCAGGGTTAATGGAAACCTGCCTATGGATTTGCTACACATAAAATCATTGTGTTTATGTCTTAGGAACTTGAAAACCTTACAACAGTGTATGTGTGTGTGTGTGTGTGTGTGTGTGTGTGTGTGTGTGTGTGTGTATGTGTGTGTGTGTGTGTGTGTGTAACTCACTTCTTCTTCCCTCTCCATCACTCTGACCTGCAGGATCACACAGACAGACAGACACATCAGGTCTTTACTGAGTTGGAAATATTGGCTGAAGTTTATGTTCAGAACATCCTGATTCTGCTGGCAGCCAAAAGAAAACCTGTTTACACTGAGATCTTTATCCTGTGAGCCGTTCAGTCAGTCCAAAAAAGTCAGTTTAACAAAGAACAGGTCACCACATCACATCCAAAAAAAAAAGAGGGAGAAGAGGAAAAAAACTCTGATGACAGAGGGCCCTCGTCTGACTGACATCACACCATTCTCACTTCTGTCAATGTGGTTCACACATGAATCTGCTGAAGGCAGACGATTATCTCGATTATCTCTCCTTCAATCAGACTTGACAGAT
Source organism: Plectropomus leopardus (assembly GCF_026936395.1). Taxonomy (NCBI): domain Eukaryota; kingdom Metazoa; phylum Chordata; class Actinopteri; order Perciformes; family Serranidae; genus Plectropomus; species Plectropomus leopardus. The sequence goes on along the minus strand of NC_142186.1, from coordinate 35,404,734 downwards.
GTAGAAAATGTTCAGGAAATGTCAAATTTCTAAGAAAACACCAACCAATATTGAATGAAATCTGAGGTGTAAATCAGATCACACATTTGCTGATTTATGCTTATTTTTATAGATATAGCATATACTTAAAAAGTATTGAAGTTTGTGAGTTTGGCAACATGCAGATTTGTCTGTTTCAGACACTTCGGTGCCTTGAGGAGAAGCTGCGCTCTGTTTGAAATATGAAATAAAGTATAAATTAGCAATTGCGTATATACTGTGTAACATTTTTACAAATATATTGACAAATGTTTAACAAGCAAATTTCCAGTTTCAAAAACTAAAGGAAGTAATGAGCTGTGCATTTTGTGTCTTGTCAGAATAACAATGACGATTTAATTTGCATGTCTTGAGCAATGGAACGATTGACATCATGTACACAAAGTGGAGTGGGCTGTTGGACATGTTCAGCTGGAGCGGGCTGAACGACATGTTCGTACTGGAGCGAGCTACTGGACATGTCCGCACAGTGGAGCGGGCTGTCGGACATGTCCGCGCTGTGGAGGGGGCTGTCGGACATGTCCACGGTGGAGCGGACTGTCGGACATGTCAGCACTGTGGAGCAGGCTGCTGGACATGTCTGCACAGGGGAATGGACTGTCGGATATGTCCACGGTGAAGCGGGCTGTCGGACATGTCCACGGTGAAGCGGGCTGTCGGACATGTCCACGGTGGAGCGGACTGTCGGACTTGTCAGCACTGTGGAGCAGGCTGTGGGACATGTCTGCACAGGGGAATGGAGTGTCGGACATGTCCACGGTGAAGCGTGCTGTCGGACATGTCCGCGCTGTGGAGCTGTAGGACATGTCCAGGGTGGAGCGGACTGTCGGACATGTTCGGCTGGAGTGGGCGGTCGGACACGTCAGCACTGTGGAGCGGGCTGTTGGACATGTCTGCACAGGGGAGTGGACTGTCGGACATGTCCGCGCTGGAGCACGCTGTCGGACATGTCCACGCACTGGAGCTGTAGGACATGTCCGCGCGCTGGAATGGACTTTGTTGGGATGGCAACTTGCGGGAACATTCTTTAACTTTTTGTTTACTGATTTTATTGAACTGCTACAAGCATTTTATTTTATTCTACCTCATCTTGGTTTATCTCTACCTCTCTGGGATGTACTAATAATAATAAAAAAATTAAAAAAGGAAATGTGAAATAGACAGAGGTACGCTTATTTAAAGATGAAGGCGAGCTCTTCAAGAGGTGATGGATTTCTTCTCGTCTCACAGCTTCGCTGGGTCATTGACAATCCTAATGTCTGGTTATAACTGTTAAGTGTCTATTTCGGCTATTACAAAAACATGCCTCTGTTACAGACCTCTTGATGTTCTATAAATACAAATAATGAAACTGCCTGTTTGTTTACATTGAAACAAATACACTTAAATCTAAAAAAATGAAGTTAACTGAAACATGAAACCATTTTTTCTAATGAAAGTATGTGTTAAAGTCTGCACAATAGTCGAGGAGGAAGGGGGCGCAGATTGCATATTTTTTCATTAACACAGATAAGCAAATGTACACAGTATGACAACCATAAATGCCCATACCATGAAATACCCTGAAACCTGTAAATCGCTGCGAACGTAGCTGTGAGTGTTTTTGTTTAGAGTGCTGCCTCACCGGTGCGTCTGTTGCTCTGGGGGGTGAGGGTGGGTCCTCCTGTGGTGAAGGGGTCTCCTGTGGGAGGGTTCATCACGCTGGTGTGGAGGGCCGAGTCAGAGTTTGTCCTGAGGGGTGAAAGACACTCGGTGTTAAGGGATGTAAAGAGAAAGAGAGAATCAGATTAGAAAAAAGAGCTTTTGAAGAGGTTGAAGGTCAGGTGAGTCTTCATTCTCCAACACAATGCGATATCAATGTAAAACAAACCATCACAACTGAAAGAAAAAAAACAACTGGAGCTGTAGCAACACATAAAAGCAAACTTGCATGTTTGGCTTCTCCTCACACATGTAACCAGGACATTAAATTTTCCCAAATTGTTTTAAGAAAATGAGGTGAGATTAACCCTGAAGAGCCCACTTTAATATTACACACACTCGGATTGCTCTGTGCACAAAATGCGGTTTTAGAAATCAAGCTTTAAAAAACAAAATACATTAATATGATTTTCTACTTTATGTGCGTTTATTTTTCTAACCAACATAACCCCTAATTGTTAATATCAAAAATTCATTAATTTTCAGAACTTAAATCCTTTAAATGACAGGTTTTTGTCATGATGCCACTATGTTTTTAGTTGAAACCCCCCCCCACCCACACAAAAATTGAATTGAATTATTTTCATTATTCTACATGCTAAGTGGATTATAATTATAGAAATATGATAAAAATGACATAACCGAGTGAAAACTATTAAAAAATGACAAATTCTAAGGCAAAATCCCAAAATGACACCCAAAAATAATACGTTTTTATGCTTTGGTGGCTGTGGGAAATGGCAGTTTGAATGGGTTTCAATCACGCATTTTTGCATTTAACAGCATGAATGTCACAACTTTGTTTCCACAGTGTATTTTAGACTTACTGTAGGAGCTGAGCTGGGAATTCCAAGATTAAACAAAAATACACAATACCCTGTTTTTGTTTTTGTGCTACCCTTTTGCACTCACTAAAAAAAAAAGAATTGAATCTTTTGAGACACCTAATCTAATGCTGAAGTAATATCAGAAGACCAAGTGCTCAAAAAACAGCTGTTTCTGCAACCAAAAATGACCTCTTTAGCTTAGCGAAGTGAGACATTAACAGACATTTCTCAGAGTATTTTCAGTGAGTCCTGGTCTTGACAGATGTTTTAACAAGAGTGCAGATAAAAGAGAGAGATTGAGATTGACAACAGTAAAAAGGAGAGAAACTAAAGGATAAAGTAGACGAGGAAGGAATAATTTTGATTGTAGAAAAGGAGTGAGGATTTGAGAAGCTTCAGTCCCTTCATCAAGTCAGCAGAGGAAAGAAGAAATAAAATGTTTCAAAGCAAAGTTTCTCATTTTCGCCCACAAATTTTTACCCTGGACAAGACTTCCACTCTGAAGGTGGGAGCTGGAGGACGGCCAGCAGAAAGAAGGGAAAAGAAAGGAAGTCAAAGGAGGAAGAAGAGGATGAGGAGGATTCACCTGTTGAGTGCAGTGGTGGGGAGACGAAACAACTGGCTTTTATCCCCCGGGAAGTTTCCGGACCAATTCCTTTTCATGATCGACAAGAACAAAAAGTTATTTCCCCCACCGAGCAAGAACATCGTAAAGAGGAGGAGGAAAAAAATGAGGAAGAAGAAGGAGAAGAACGTGGGCTCGGAAAGCAAACGAAGGAGAAAGATGGAGGCAGCGAGCGAAGGTCAGAGGGAGGCTGGCGTGTCACATGACGCCACAGATGAAGACAATGCAGAGTTTCTGTGTGTGTCTGTGAACCAGCATGTGTTCAAACTGATAAAAACATAATTATCTGCCTATTAGCTTATCTGTGGTCTTAATTTATGATACGACGCAGTATCATGAATTACACATCATCACATGGGGTCACAATGTCTTAAAAAAAAGGCTGCAAATTAGTGTTTAATTGGTGCATTAATTTTGGTGTAATTTTTAACAATCTCATAAAATTGTGATACAATGTCTTCTTTTGTTTTGGACCAACAGTCAAAACTTTGAAGATATTTTGCTTACTGTGATACAAAGCAAAGAAACCAGCAAATGTCCTTCTAAAACACATTGACGTACTTCAGTTATAAGAGAAAACCCTTTCTGTTTTGTACGCAGTGAGCACAGAGCTGAGCTTTTCCGTTTTTACGCCTGTAAAGCAAAACAAAATATTTATTGCTGCGGTAGATATTTACCACTTATATGTCGCTTGTCTGGGGCCTGGTCGCAGTTTGCTTGTTAACACATTATGCTGGAAAAACTGCCTCAAAAGTCCCCATAATCCTTAATAAGCTCTACTGTGTTACGAAGTGGGACCTCCAGTCAAACAGGCCATCTATAATTTCCTCCGTTTTATATCTATATCTAATTGAATTATAATTATAATTAATTATAATAATTAATCTGGTGGAATAATTTTTCAGTCAACAAAGATATGATATGCTATAGTGTGATTTAAAGTGCAAACCCCATTGATTCCATTAGAAAAGACAACAAAGTCTGGCTGCTCAAACGCTCGGGCGTTTTCATGACAGATTACAGATTTCATTCCAGATTTACGCAAAACAACAATACCCTAGGATGCATGGCGATGTGCATTAAAAACATAAATAGGTTTATTTCTATTGCAGCCACCGCACTAGCCATCATTATTTCCAATCGAAGGCGACGTAGGCGAGTAATGGAGCCATAATGGAAAGGCGAGCCCCTTATATGTGGGAGCGGCCACGTATGAGGGATTTCTGGGAGGTGATAGTCCACGATTTCACAGAATTGTGGATTCAAAACTTCTGGATGATCCATGATGCAATGCAATAACACCTCTTGTGGTGACTCTTTGATTTTTTGTTGTACATCATGTGACCTATAAGTGATAAAAGTGTTTCCATGGCAGTTTTGCAAAATACGGCTTTTTCAAATAAATAAAATACCACCGCAGGGGAACGTATAAACTTTTTTTAAAAAATGGACTTGTTTCCATTCGGCGAATTTTATTTTCGTAATTTCAATTGTGCAATTTGAGGGTTGATGGAAACCGGACTGCTGACTCATAACCTTTCCTTCATTTTTAGTTTCCTTGTGAAAATCCCGGGTTGAAAAATAATGCATTTGGACTCACCCTTTATTCAACTCTTCCTCCATGTTTACCATCTGCCATCTGCCATGGACTATGACTAACACTTGGGTGGGTTAGTCTTTAAAATTTTTTTTATCAAATACAAAAATATGAAATAACTCCAGACTTATATCCTCCCACAGGCAATCTCCGTCCAGCAAAGACAAACTCCATGCAGCTGCTGAACTGCAGTTACAAGAAATGGATTCACATGTTTTGACCAAAACCTCCAACCTGGCAGGACGACCAGTTACCAAATCTCTGTTAAATAAACATAAACTCTACTTCACTCAAAATTTGGCATATTGAGCCTCAACAAACCAGAATCAAACCAAAGACAAAGTGCAGGTGGGATGATTCGAACTTGCCAACAACTTGGACTGTTTCACCAGAAAAATTTGATGTTTAGAAAGACTCCGACTGGTGGTTGGCGGCCTGACAAAGTGACAGCTGGAGGAGCCGAACCTAAACAGTCTTTAGTTGTCAGACTTCAGGAAATGGCTGGAGGACATTTGCCAGTCTAGTGTGTGTGTTATGATGTGCAGTGGACCTTCTGTGACTGTGGACCGAGGCCAGTCTCTCTCTGAAGGGTAATTGTTTTCTTGTTAGAAGCAAAACCAGAAAGAACGCAGGCAGGAAGGCAAAAATTAAACTACTGCAGAAAACAGAAAAAAAGCAAAAAGAAGAAAAAAAAAAGATTCCCAGAAAGAAGGAAGGGCAAAAATAAAGAACTGAGAGCTCTTCAAAACCAACTCAGGTTTGGAGAGATGCCGGCTAAAATCAACTTCCTGTTAGTTGTTAGAGGTTAGTGTTGCTGCTGCAGAGGCGAATGAACCGAAGCGGCAGTCTCAGTAGGATCCATGAAAACCTTTGTGAAGCCTCGGTGTCACCTCATGTGATTCTGTGAAGGGATTTTCTTTGTGCAAATTCAGTTGGACGTCAGCAGGAGAGAGCAGCCCTTAGATGGAGGTTCGATGGCGTGCTCAAGGACACTCCAGCAGGAGGAGGAGGAGGGGGCTTCAGCTGAAGGACAGTCTTAAAAGTAACTGCACCTCACTGCCAAAGTCCTTGTTTTTCTTTTCTCTGCAACTGCTTTATTTCAATGCTGCTTTCTAACACAAATTAGATCTTTAAGGGTTTCTGCAGGTTCCTAATAACAGTGCTGTCAGGTGCAAACCTCCTTTCTCCAAAACTGCTATTTTTCAGGAATTAGTAAAAAACCTGCAGTTTTTAAAAGGATCCAATGGAGATGGGAGGTTTGGTCACAAGCTTCTTTAAATACATTTTAATTGACTGAGAAATGGTAAAACACCCTAATGGATGTAGAGGAGAACCAACAGAATTAATTTATGAAAAAAGAGAGAGAAGTGGAGAACTGTTTGAACTAATATAAGACAAAATTTAAAGGTGAAATGTGTTGTCTACAGAACAGGGGACAGAAAAAGGAATAATATGTAAAATCGGGGTGGGCTGCCCCCTGAAAGTTGGAGATTCAAGTCATTCAGAGACCCCTCAGTCCACTGAGATTGCTTCAAGTTGAGTAATCTTTTTTTTTTTTTTTTTTTGTAAGTCAGTGTGCTGTGCTGTTTCATCCCACTTTGCTGTGGAGTGAGTGCTGTTGACTTTCACCCCACTCTTTGGTAGAGGCTCACATCAACTTAACACAATACAGTCTATGTTTTTTGTTTGATATCTTATGTTGGCAAAAAAATGTTGTTGCATTTGCGATCTGTTGTCAGCACCAGCTTGGTTACTATATAACTTGACTGCTGCTGTCACACTGAACGTCCCACTGAGCCTGTTCAAACTTAAAACTTTATAGGGGAAAACAAAATGAATTGCTGAATATCCGTATTTAACGTCCAAATATGATTTGACTAGCGTAATTCTAAGCCGGGTACTCCCTTAATATCATTGCACTGTTGCACTGTCAGAGAACAGAGCGTACTCTGGGCACAGGTGGAGCAGCAGAAAGTCAGGCGCATTGAAAGTGAAATTTAACTGTTCATTCTGCTGGGTCTAAAAGTTTGCATTTACTCATAGCAGCTGCTTTTTTCCTAACTCTATCTGATCGTTCCACCCTGTGAGTCACAAACTGCTGCTGAGAACAAAAAGCGCTCAGCAAAAACCTCAGAATTTAGATAGGGGACACAGAATGATACGAAGGGACACACAAAAAGTCGACGGCAAATATTCTGCATTAACTGAACAGAGCAAAACTATGTCAAAACATCCATTTACAAACTCACACAACTCACGCAGTTTAGTCCAAGTCTCATTTATCGAGCTGTATGCTCAGTATTTCCCAAACATGCATTTTCATTTTTAAATTTTTGTTAAATAAGGCCCCCCAATTCATCAAAAAAATCAATGTTCTCCATTTTCATGACAAATTCAAGTTAACACTGCTTAATCAGCTGATATACAAATGGTTATTTTGTGGGTGAAGCGGTCCTTCTAAGTGAAACTTTTCTGATTTTCAAACAGCTATGTGTCAATGCAGTGCAAACAGTGTGTGCATCAATGATGCGTTAACCAGTGTATCCATGTCAGCATACGAGCATGAAGCTTTGAGCACTGGTGGCACAGGGATGGGCCGGCCACTGTTCATCTGCACACACTGGCAGACAGCTAGTTGAAAATCAGAAAACTTCCCTTTACATTCAAAAGTTAAATATCCTCAGGGAATATGCTACTTCTTTAAGCACTCAGATTTACAATTGGAGTCTTGTTAGTCTGAAACTTGTACAGGCTTGTTCTTGTTCTTGTATGTGTGCTTGCTTAGAGAAGTCAAGTCAAACTGTTAATGGACACAGAGGGCAAAATTTCCATTTGATCTGTCCTAAATTCACTGCAGAAATGGTATAGGGAGACTAAAAACTGTAAAATATCTTTAAATTAATGTATTTTAAAGCTTGAATTGATATTTGAAAGGCTCGTAGATATCAGTGAAATGGTTTTGTCATTGTTTCTTAACACTCCTGTCTTCGTCTGATCATGTTTTGATGTCTTCATGAACCACCCCTGTGATTTTGTTTTTTGTCATTTTTAACTTGTAAACCACCCAAGGCATCGCAAGGCTTCAGAAAGGTTTTTGGAGCAGTGGGAGCAGAGGAGACTCAAACAAGATGCTTTGGAAATAACAAACATCCCAGCAGACAGCTGCGTCTCCATGGAGATAGACAAGAAGGGGGGAGGGAGGGGGTTATCAGACAGTACCTTCTCCAGCTGGGGTCAGGCGGCGGGGACAGGTAGGCGGAGTTATACGGCGAGTTGTCCACCTGAGGAGACGACTGGTTAAGAAAACAACAACATCCTGTTCATAAGCGCTCTTTTTCACTTTCATTTTCCACTTAATATGACGGATCCTGGCTGCTGGTTTCAGTATGATTAAAACTTCTCACTTTTTTAGTATTTTACACATTTCCTCCTTCATTTCTTAGTTCTAGTGAAAAACAAGGTGCAGTTAAACAAAGCAGACTGTTTTGAATAAAACCAAAAAAATTTTTTTAAAAATAGTTCAGGCAAAATACAACTGAACTGTCTCTTATCTCTGCTTTAAAACAACCTGATCAACAGTTTTTTTTTGTCTCCTCAAAGAACAGTTTTCAGCACTGACTGCACAACTTCACACTTCAAAGTGTTTCTTGCTTTGCTCTTTCACACTTTCTGCTGAACAGACCGGGTGTTTAACGCACAAGTCCAGCGTGATTTGAGCTCCTCAACTTTTATCTTTTCCTTTCTTAAAATGTTGTCACCGGTTTTAAATGCATGCATCTTTAAATCAGACCTGCAGAGCCTCTTGAACCTCTGTTCCACTGCAGAAACTTCACAGCTTGTTACTGGGCCTGCAGTTCGAAAGCAGCCGCTCGGATTTAAGTTGAAGCATCTTCAACAAACTCAAGCAAGTCCATTTGCCTACAATACAGCGCTCAGTATGTTAACATGCACAGTTTAGTTGAGCTATGGTTAAAGCTCGATTAGGCCATTTAACTGGACTACTGTCCTTGTCCCAGTATACAAGCACTGGGGGAAAAAAATTGAGTTACTGATGGGAGTATGTCCGACTCTGCCACAGTAGGTGGAGACATGCTCTCTTTCAGCTATTTGCTATAGACCTATATTATTTATACAGTCTATGATATAGACCCAATCACAATCACAACTGTTTATTTACAATAACTTAGGGGCATAATCAAACAGCGCAGAGTGAACTCTGCCTACATTGATTAGTTTCAAGCCACCAAAAAAAAATCAATATCAGTTGGATAACACCAGACTCCACTGAGAAAAACATTTTACTCCACTGAACAGTGGAGCTGCTGCTCTAACACTGCCTCCATCTGCTGTGTTTTGGGGGGGGCTAATGTGCCGTGCACAGCAGGACATTTCTCAGCTTCTGTGCCAGTGTTTTGGGATTTTACTTTATTCATCAGAGGAGGTGGATGGCTGGGGTGTGACCTTCTTATTTGAAGTAAATACAAAATACAACCTTTCAAGTTGTATGTCCCTCACCTGAGCCAGAACTAAAAAACAACTCCCCCCTCAGGGTTTACTTTTTTTTAAATGCCTGAGCCATTTTGCAGAACCCCTAGAACAGCGGTGACAAGGACTACGCGCAGAACGTCTAATCCAGTTTAAGTCTGACTGAGGTGTTTACATGATGAAAAAGCTCAACTTCCAATCGATTTATCTGGGCGTGACAGACCGACCTCAAGAATTTCGATTTAGTATGATTTCAGTCGGACTAACATGTTTACATGTATTTTAAAAGTCCAGTTTTAGTCGGACTAACACAATAATCAAATAACCTCAGTATCGGCTGTCTTTAGACACAGCAATAGACTGTTACAGAAAACAGACTTTTAAAGTATAACTTTGACAAGGAAATCCCATCAACGCTAACTTTATGATTTAGTTACGTGGACAGTACCCAATGTGTGCCTTACTTAAGGACATAAAACTTCCTCCTCTGAGTGATAAACATCCCAGGCTGCTGCCTCCTCTCAGCCCATTTCATACAGAAAATAAATTGAGACCAGATTCATGTTCAGAGGATCTTTGAACAAAAGCATGTTGTGTCATTGCTGCTGTGACCTAAAAATAGACCGACAAGACGTAAAGTAAATTTCACACAAGATAAAAAATTACATCTCTGCATGAAGTTTCACAGCAGCGCATTGTTTGTTGATTTAGACGGACCTGACAGGGGAATTCAGACCGAGGAAGAGTAAACAGAAAGCAGTTAAACTGTTAAAGCCCCAGTTGTTCGAGATTTAGATGTAATTACTTCCTTTTGAGTTTTTTAATGTTTAATTTAATATTTTTTCATTTCTACAAATTCCATTTTTGGATCTGTCTACCAACAAGTATTATGTGTGTATCTGCAGAGTTTGATATATTTTCTTTCTCCTTTGTTATTAATACACACCAGTGAGCCACACTGTGTCCCTGTGTGACCTGTTTCTTGATTGCCATAAACACACACACAGACTATAGATTATTCTGACTCAATCCTACACACATCATCCTGCTGACAAAAATACTCACTAGAGCACCTAATGTGGATACATCCGCCTCTGAAAACAGTCTCCCAAAAAATGCACTATTTCCTCTTGTTTATTTGATAAAAACTGCAGTGAGCAGCTATTTTAGGAGATTACTGATGAAATTATAAATTTTTGTGTTTAAAGATTTGCAGAAGGGACCAATGAGCTTGGATTTGAGAGCCACAAACAGGAAGTCAGACAGTATTTAGAGAGGGACTGAATTGTTATTGGTTGAGTCTTTTCCTTAACTACAAGAAAAACCTACAGTAACTTCAGCCTTGACCTTTAACAGCCTGTATGTTTAGATTCAGCAGTAAACTGAAGGATACTTGTCGGTTGCGGTACGGTCGCACTGGTGAGATGAAACGCCGGTCCCTCTGGACTCGCTCCACCAGACCGTGATGCCGAGTGGACCGGTTGGACTCCAGAGTGGAGGGGAAGGAGCCCTGAGAGAGAGAAACACAGGTCAAGTGTGTTTTTTGGTCATATTATGTTCATTTATTTAACATTTCTAATAGAAAACCAGACACAGCAACATAGAGAAAAAGAATCCTGATAAACAACTCTCTTATCAGAGCTATTAATCTTTCAAAGAACATTTTCAAAGATCTGTTGCTTTCATGAAGTCATTTGTAAAACCATTTACTGTGGGTGCCTTTGATGTGAATATTGAAAATAATGAACATAACGTTTTTTTAAATTTTAGGGTGTTCAGAAACTGTACAACAGAACTGCTGCCCACGGGATTTGTCATTGAATGCAACTTTTATTTCAGCTGCTACGTCATGCAGGGCTGGTGGACAAAGACTTAATGTGGTGAACATGTTATACAGTTCATTCAGCAAACTGCAGCATGTTCTGTTTAAATATTCACACACAACAACTCACTGTTTTACAGGATGCTTAGGGCAATTCTGTAATCTTTCAGGCCTTATCTTTGACTGAGATGACAAAAACAGCTGAAAACAAGACAAATTTAGCTCAAATTTAATTATGAGACATTCCATGAATCTAGATCTGCATTTTCCACCTGTTAACTACTACATTGCGTTTATGCACTGGTGAGAAAGCCAGCATTGGTAGGTTTCTTCAAAATCTGCTCTGTAACAATGTTGCTTTCAAAAACTATTTTGTCCAAAACACGATACAAGTTTCTCTCAACTCCCAGTGGAGGTGAGAAGCCAAAAACACCCCGCTACCTGCTGCCAAATTAATTCCATCTAGTTTTGACCTAAGACACAGACGAGGAGGAAGAGGAAGGGGGCGGACAAATTGAGACGATGATATTGATGAAAACTTCCATTACAGAATGAGTTCAGCTCTGCAGAGCTGATGGGAAACAGCGATGACTCAGAGGTAAAGAGCTGAAAGCTGCAGATCGTGATGACACAGCAGTCTGTGTCCTCAGAGCACCACAGGTTTAACACAGATTAAAATCCAACCAAAAAAACAAACTGAGTGTCTTGATTGTGAATGAAATGAATGCAAGGAAATTTACTTTATAATACTAACTCATGGAGTTATTTTTTTTCAGATCAGTGCTGCGCTGCTACACCAGTGTGCATGTGAAAAACTGTCACACAACCTCAAGAGTTTGGTCCACTGAGTAAGTTTTTGTTTTCTGGACAACCCAGTTCTGTCCCAGTTTTAGCTAATCAGCAAATATACCTTAAATGTCCGCCCCGGATTTGCCGCGGATCCCAACAAACAAGTCCAGAATCAAAATACAACACCTTAATTTTTCTAAATACATCTATGTGCAAATTAGCATCTTATCTCTCTTAATGCATCCATTGCTTTAAGCAGTTCAGTGACAGGAAGTTGTTCACAATTTATACACGTGGTAGCTACTCAGTACCACTGGTGGATGGTGTAAACTTTAAAAATGTCTCGACACAACATTTTAAACGGACTTTACGTCACGCTCTGATGCCGAGGGTAAAGGTAGCTCTCCTGCACTGACCAGCAGCCGTGGCACTAGACACTTGTGCTTTTTTCTCTGCAGGAGACTTGTCAACCAATTCATCTTTGAAGTGAAAGCCATTTAAAACCGCAGTTGCATTGTTATTTTCCATCTCTGTGGCAGCAGGGGGACAAAATAGTAGAACGCAATTTAAAAAAAAAAAAAATCTTATGGTCGGACCTTAATCTCATTGTGATTAAGATGTTACTGCTGACAGCTCAAAAAATAAATAAAGTAGGCTAATATTTTTTTTAAACAACAACATCTTGGATTAAGTTTTTTTTTTAAATAACTTAATAGTGTGCACTGTGTATTATCTAGGAAAATGAAAGTATTGGATTGAGACTCTGTATCTACTCAATATTAAATTATTTGGATTGGGATCAGGGGCAAAAAAAAACATTATTGGGACATCTTAAACAGGAGTACAAACAGACCAGTAAAAGTAGAGACCAGGGCAGTAGAGAGAAGTGGAGGTAGTGTCAGGTGAAGCAGAGTTAAAGAGGGAGCAGTAGTAGTATTAACACTACATTAGTAGTTTTAGAAACAGAATTAGTTTTACCAAAACAAGCAAGATCTGCAGTCGTAGCAGTAGTAGATGTAGAGGTACCAGTAACAGAGGAGAACTGTGTGAACTCAGTAAAATAGACAAAATACAAAATGGGTTTTCAGAAGTTAGAGGAGGTGGTGGTCAGTTACCTGGAAGTCCTGAGGGTTCCTGCCGATCTGGTTCACGTTGGGTAGCGAGCCGCCGTAGTACGGACCCTGACTCCTGGCGAGACGGAGCTTCTGGGCTTGAAGCTAACGGGACAAAGACAACGAGGAGACATAAAGTCATTAGCAGAAGATCAAAAACACAATCAGTTTTGTACAGAGATTAAAAACAATAAAATACCGAGGTGTACTATAAAATATACTGTGTATATTTTGCTTTGTAAATCAACACTGTTCACTAAGACACTAATGTTGTTATTTCTGGCTAACCTGCTGCTAATTTGCCTGATGTCTTCTGCTGGTTGCCAGGCGGCCAGCTTTGCTCGGGTATGTATGAAATATCTATTTTATTGACAACCTGTTTAACTGTGTGTTGCATGGCCTGCCCAGGTTTTAGACATACTTTTAACCCTAAATGCATCTTTTAACATTTTATTAAGGTCTGCGTCTGTCTACAAGGGACAATGTAGATTTATTTGTCAGTTTTCTTAAACGTGGTTTAAGAAGACATTAAATTAAAGTTGACCCTAAATCTCGCTACATCTCTTTGGCGTCCTCTGCTCCTCCGTAGTCTGGTGGTTTGGCAGCGGATAATTGTGTATCTTTTCCCAGAATGCAGCAGGGTGAACAGACTGTGGCTGGGTGGCTGCTGTCTTTCAGTATCCTTTGGGCTCTGTGCAGACATCTCACTTCACCGAGGTCACTGGTGCTCTGTAGATGGGAACCAGTGATGTTGTGGGCAGTTTTAATCACCCGCTGTAGAGCTTCCTGTCATCGGCCGTGCACGAACAACGCCAGTTTGTGATGTTTCCAGTCAGTATGCTCTCTATTGCTCCTCTGCAGAAGTTAACCAGGATCTTGCTCTGGAATTTAGTCTTCCTGAGTTTTATGTAGACAGGAGTGTGTGTCTTTGCTTCCTTCTTTCTAAAATCAACAATCAGCTCCTTGGTTTTGCTGACGTTGAGCAGTAGGTTGTTCTCTGTTCACCACTGACAGATTGTTGATTTCCTCCCGGTATGAACTCTCATCGTTGTTTGTAATACGGCCGATGATGATGGTGTCGTCGTCATACTTCACAGTAGAGGTCTCCTGATGTCTGGGAGTGCAGTCATGGGTGTACAGTGTGAACAGGAGGGGGCCGAGCACACAGCCCTGGGGGGGCTCCGATGTTGACCACTAATGACGAGGAGGTGTGACTGCAAATCCAAACTCTCTCGGGTCTGCATGTGAGGAAGCCCAGTATCCAGTTGCAGAGCGTTATTCTGAAGTTTTCCAATCAGCTTAATGGGAGAGATTGTGTTGAATGCTGAGCTGAAGTAAAAAAAACAGCATCCTGATGTAACTGTTCTTATTCTGCAGGTGAGTGCCTTTTCTTGTTGCTATTCTGCATGTCTGCATGTTATGCTCAGTTGTGTGTCCTTGCTTCGTGCTGCGTCCATGGCTATTTGTGCTAAATTGGGAGTTCCTGTTTGTTTGTTGTAGCTGTTGCTGTCTTTATGGTGTCCTGCTGCCATTATTATGTGAATTTGATCATTTTACAGGTTCCAAAACAGCTTGCCATTTACAGGCATGTTAATTAATGTGTGTTGTCCTTATAAGTAATATAAATGAAATGATACTGAGCAAACTATGCGCTATGACTGCTAATCAGTGGTGAAAAGTAACTTAATACATTAATTTAATCACTAAACACTTACTTTTACTTTATAAGAGATTTCCATTTATGTTACTTTATTTTACTATTTATAAACAAAAAAATTATGATTTACTATTACACATAACGACAAAACTTTATTGATCCTTGGGGGGAAATTCCCAAGTCTGTAGTACATGAAGTGAGCTCCAATGTCATCAGTTGCAACATTAAAATGATGAACACTTTCATTAATTTTCCAAAGCCTTCAGCCACCACAAGGGTTTAGAAACTAATAGAGCAATCTTAATGGCTGACCTCTGACTTTCGTAATATATGAGCAACTGGCTCCGTCTGGTATAAAGAACCCAAACTGTCCGTGACTGCCATTTATTTTACACTTTCTGTGACCCAAATTACAAAGAACAATGAATGGACTGGAGGAATAAAACACGAGAGGAAATGTTGAGGTTTGCAACACTATAAATAAAGTTTATATTTGCAGGATGTGGACACAGTAAAAAACACACACACACACACACACACACACACACACACACACACACACACACACACACACACACACACACACACACACACACACACACACACACACACACACACACACACACACACACACACACACACACACACACACACACACACAGGCCCTGGCCCAGTTTCTTGGAAAGTGTGATGAAAACTCATTTAATCTCCAGTCTCTCCTGTCCTTGTTCTCTATCTGCTCACGTCCTTGGATCTTTGCAAAAACACTTTCACTAAGAGTCTGAGAGAAAAGCATTGGCAAGCATTACTGAATCTTTATTAATTTAATAAACTTAAATTAACAGCTTTGTGTTGGAGCTTTTTCACTGCCAATGTTTTTGTAATCGCCAGTTCTGCTGTTGAAATGCTGCTGTTGTCAGTGGACTAATTATTGTCCAGAAATGGGAATCATTACCAAAGTAAACTGGTGGATGAGTGATGAGGTTCAACCTGGAAAGTTTAGGTTTTCATCCTCCTCCTCAAGGAAATGCAAAAAGGGCTTTGGCAGCAGAGTATATAGGACGAAGAAAGTGCCGACTCAGACCTTAATATGACAGAGACAAATCACAGGAGCTGAGTCATTTATCGAAGAGCTCCTTCATCATCAATAAAGTCTGATCTTGTCCAAATTGAAATGAACTCACACAGAGCGCTAAAATAAAGAATGAATCTGAGCTGAAGGCTGCTATAACTCTGTTTTCTCCATGTACGCAGAGTTTACCTCATTAAAAGTTGCCAGTCCTTCTGTCCACTCCTCTAAACTCCTGTGTGTAAGAGCAGGGCCTGAGCCCCGACTGTGGCGAAAAAACCACGACATAAACGAAGTATGAGACTGTTTATTTACCAAAGTTTTAAGCATCCATTTCATCTCAGCTCTGTGTAAGAGTCTGGCGTTTTGCTTTCAGTGTATGCTGTTTCTCCGCACTGCTCATAGGAGAGACAGCCAGCGGTGCAGAGCAGACTACAACCACCACGCCACTCAAAGTTCAACAAAAGCCACGTGAGCAAAAAGCCAACATGACTAACTTACTAATGAAGCATAATCCGCCCAAAAGATGTGAGAACGACGATAAAGTCTGGTCTTGTCCAAATTGAAATGAAGTCACACAGAGCGCCAAAATGAAGAATAATTAGTCCAGGAAATAGGACCACAGTTGCAACACATTGAAGTTTAGTTTTCTTTATGGTGAAAAGGCAAACAATGGGCTCAACAATGTCTTAAATTCCTCTTATATTTTCTCTTATTTTCAAGAAAAAAAAAGATAACTCCAGATGCACCAAACATTCTTAACCACCCAAATCTGCTGAATGATGAATCCAACATGATCACAAGTAAGCTGTTAGCATATGAAACACCCCCTAAATACTATATAAGAGCCGGTGTTGTGCAAAGGCTCTGACAGATGCCCAAGAACAGAGAAAATGTGTCAAAACAAAGGCTGCAGGAAGAACTTCTGCAGGTTTCCCAGAGCATCATCATGTGTATTACAGAAATATTGAAAACCCTGCAATGACGAAACATTTGCTGTGTCAGCAGCAGTGGGGAGGAAGTATTCAGATGCTTAGGTAGAAATACAAATACCACACTGTAAAAGTACGTAGTTATTAGCTAATGTCTTGCAGTGAAAATGTTACCTTAGTAAATGTATGTAGGTACAATCAATGATAAAAGTTTGCAATGCAGAACATTTTTTTATTGATTGAAATAAAATACATACTGACAAAATATTAATAATTCATGGAAACAATCAAAAATAAATTTGCTCATATATCCCTTGCTGCATGTGGTTCATGATTAAAACAACTGCAGAGGTGAAATAAAGTAACACTAATCTCTTTCTAAGAATATCTTATCTAAAAACACCTCTTATGACTCAGATAAACCTTACAGCCAACAAAGTACTCGGTTCACTCCAAACAGACAATAACCACTGTTTGCAGGCTGGACAACACCTGTAATGCAGCAACACAACACTTACAAAGTGACAAACACCAAAATGACTGATTATTCAGTTGCTGCAACTACAGAGTGAACACCAGCAGTCTCTGAATCCCAAAAGCAGCTCTGAGAATATGGTTTGACAACAGCTTCTGACACTTAGAGAACAGATTATCTCAAAATCTAGACTTTAAAACCAGATTGAGAGACATTAATCTGCTAACTGCAGTAGTCAAGATTGTACTAAATCATAGAAAAAAGTTTTTAAAAAAAATTCCTCATGATTTAGAGGATTTTTTTGTTGTTAGTTGTTTTTTAGGTTTTTTTATGTTAACACCTTATGTTGTAAAGCAGACATAGTCACATGTGTTTCGTGGGCCGTTTCAATGCATTTACCATAAAGGTCAGAATACATGTAATTTTAATTAGGAAATGTTTCAATCTAACAATCTATTTCTACATCACTGACAAATTTGACCTGGCATGAGCTTATACTGAACTGAATTTTGTACTTTTGTTATATTATCTGGCAGAAAGCAACAAGATAAACTTTCTCTCACGTGCTGTTTTATAAGTGTGTAACGGTATAACAGTTACAATTATTATTTGTGTTGTTTTTTATCATTTATGGCTGAAAGCAAATAATGAAAGGGCTAGCAGCTTTAAATAGTGCAATTAAATAGTATTTCAAAAATCTTGTGGTAGACTGTGTTGTATAGCAAATGTCATACCAGTATCCAAAGAATCATTATATTACGTTGTGATGAAACTATTGATTTCCACCTCTAGTCAGCTGCCAACATCCTCCAAACGTGACTCTGACTGTCAAACATAAAATCATGTTTTCGAAGGTGTGTGCTAAACCTGCAGGATCAAATTTGTCAGCTTGCAGAGCTACGGCATTCAAATGGTCAACTCTTTCTGCAGTAATAAAACTTGATCACACTTAACCAAACCAGTAAAACCTCTGAAAGTCCCTGTTCCTCCCCGAGGCTCCAGAGCCCAGACTTATGCCCTGCAGGTGTAACAATGTCTGTCCTGTGAGGTGAAAACTTCTGAAAACAGATTTAATAACAAACTTGGAGAAAAACCAGCTTTAATTGTTTTATTTGTCCACATTTCATTCTTGTCCGTCTTGCTGATCTGATCTTGTTTTTATTTACCCAGTATGTTTTACTGACTTTAACTGACTCTGTTTTTGTCTCTTTTAAGCGTTTCCGAGTATTGTGAAAAGTGATCTATAAATAAAATGTATTATCATTATTATTAAATGGTTGTAAAATAAAAGCATCAAATAAATGCATCCTGTAGTTAACACAATCCAGTTAATGAATTCAGTGGTCTACACTTCCAAACAGTCGACAATCAACTGCATTATCACACAGTGAAGCTGGCAGCAACCACACACTGCAAAGGTGCAGGCTATGTCCCGTGCTGCATCCCTGTCCCGTGTTCCCCAAGAGTAAATTTAATATATTCA
Source organism: Plectropomus leopardus (assembly GCF_026936395.1). NCBI lineage: Eukaryota > Metazoa > Chordata > Actinopteri > Perciformes > Serranidae > Plectropomus > Plectropomus leopardus. Next base: position 35,386,121 of record NC_142186.1, on the reverse strand, counting down.
GGATTTGGACAACACAACATTTAAAGACATTGCTGTGAAGTGTGTATTTTTGATTGCACTACATTATTTCAATACCTTTAATTATTAGTTATGTTGCAACTTCAGATTAATGATAAAAAACAAATGAATTATGACTTATTGTTATTGGTTAAATCCACACTAGCAGAACATAAAGTAATGAAAATGAGCTCCACCTTTACCAGCTGCAACATTAAAATAATAAACATATTATAATTATAATCCTATAATATAGATATTATTGTCAAATGGGCCATTCTGCATAATGTTTTTGGTACTATCAGTATATTTGATGCTAATACTTGCAGGACTTGTAACCAAGTACTTCTACAGTCTGATATTATTACCACCACAAGAGTACTTGTTCCACCACCGTTTTTTAAACTGGTGGTGTCTCAAATTTCTCTCGTTCCCAGCAGAAAACTCAAACTGTGTGTGATGGTTTTAGTCTGAGAGAAACAGCATATCAATACTGAACAGCTTCACCATGAAGCTACTGCTGCAACCAACACACACACCCTGATGCTATTAGCTGATTGGACCACCCACACACTGCTGCTGCAGTGTGTGTGTGTGTGTGTGTGTGTGTGTGTGTGTGTATAAAGGACAGGAGTAAAAGGAATTCCCAGAAGAGACAAAACCCAAAAGGGTGGTATTGTCAGTAAATGACAGAGGAGAAGGAGGTGGTATGTGTCTGTGTGTGTGTGTGTGTGTGTGTGTGCGTGCGCGCGCGCGCGTGAGTGCATGCGTGAATGCGTGCATTTGTCAGAAGCCCCTTTCAGAAATTTGGCTGCAAATATCAATCATTTTCATTACTGATTAACTCACACATTATTCTTACAAATCACCAATCTATTGTTTGATTTGTTAATCTGTTAATTCATGTTTGCTGTTTAGACCTTCATCGATTTACTGTATTGATCACGAGACGAGATCCGTCACAACAAGCCTGATTCAGCTCAGCATGTTACGGTGACTGGTTGATCACACTGTACATTCGCTTTGCAGTACTAAGCAAGATGCAACATTTTGGAAAAACCAAAAACCTTATGATTTAATTGGAAAAAAGTTGGATGAAATGCTGAACAGCTGGACGTGAATCAGTCGCTATGTGTCATCAGACAAACATGTATTAATATTTAAAACACATTTTTCCTGAATACAGAAGGATTGTCTTTTTTGAAAATTAGTTTTGGTAAGGTTGCAGGATATCAGGAAAACACACAAAAACATTGTTGAGTATTGTGATGATGATACATGAGAAAATATTGAGGTATATTCTGCTTTAGGTTTGCGCTGCTAACACAGACCCCAAACAACAAACAGGTTACACTGAATTAAATTTTTAAAAAGATAAAATGCAGTGGTGTTGATAAGTTTTCAATGTAGTGAGGAACCAAAGGTGGTCATTTGAGTGGGACCCCAATTGTACTTTACTTGAGTTTTCTTTTTACTCAGGGCTGGGCATTAAAACGATATCAATCGCAAAATAACTTTTCCTCGATTGAAATATGAGACGTACTCAACAGAATGTTGATAGAACGCATTCCAGCCGTTTTTTGAATGATAAATAGCACAGAGGTTTGACAGAAGTTGAAATCAGAGTCCTGCAGTCAGGAGAGTTTAGCCTTTTATCAGCACAATGTGCTTAAATTTACCTGAAGTTTGTTTAAGATGGAGCTTTTCATTTTTATATAAATCTGGAAAGTTTAATAAATAGGAGCAAGCGCAGAATGCGTAATCCAATTAAAGTCTGTCTGAGGCGTGCACATGATGGAGGAAATCGACTTCCAGTCGAATTACCTGGGTGCATTCGTCCAACTTAAAGAAATTAAATTTAGTCCGATTTCAGTTGGACTGACATGTTTACATGTATTTTGAAAGTCCAGTTTAAGTCGGACTAACACAATAATTTGACTTTTTCTGACATCATGTACACGTTCTGAGTAATGCTGATTTTATTCATGCTGTTAATTAATCACAGTTTACACAACTTCAACACAAATCATTAAGGAAGGCGCCACGACTTCTCAAGAAACCCTGAAGCTACATGAGTCCTTCTGTCACCAGAAAGTGAGGCACACTTCGTCCATATGTGTCAGAGGCAGCTATGCACAATTTATGACTTAAAAACAATACCCCAGAGCTCTTCCTCAACACCCAGATCACAATCACGTCAGCAAGACAAACCTCAGCACGTACTGTCTCAGCAGTGAAAACTGGCTGGCATTGTTTACGTTTTCTTTCATCAGATAAGTTAAGTCTGTTCCTTTGTGGCTTTCAGATAAATTCAAGCTGCCAACAGACCAACAATAACATTAACAGCAGCACCTCACACGAAACAATAAGGCTGTGTGTTCCTCCACACCCAGAAGGTAACAGCATGAACTCATAATCAACCAGGAAAAAACCCAGATTAAAAAATATATTTATATATTTTGGTACTTTGTGTCACAAGTTTTCTACACTGAAATATTACCTGGCCTCAGATCTGCTGTTTGGCAATTTATTTAAACAAATTCATTAAGGAATATGCAAGCACAAAACTGACATTAAAACTAGATTTCATACAGGGGTTCATTTCAAGACAGGGTCTCAATTTGTGTCTTCAAAAATATCGTCACTCATCTTATTTAGGCTTTTGAAGCGCGTTTTGTTTTGTTTCTCGGAGGCTTTCAGGGTTCCTATAGCTCAAGGCAAGTTAGATTTAAGACTTTTTATATGCAAATCGGAATTAAATTAAAGACAAATTTAACGAGCAGACATCAGTATGCGGGCTTCCAGTAACTCTTAAATTGCACAAATTGAAAATGCAAATATGAAATACGCCGAATGGAATCACGCCAATTTCGGAAAAAAAATCCCATTTATCACCAAAAAAGTTTTTACACTCACATTAACGGTATTTCAGGTGATTCGTCAAAAGCCATATTTTGCAAAACTGCGATGGAAACACTTTTTAGTCTTTTCTAGGTCACATGATGCTGTGGCTATGAGCTTGTCAGTAGGAACTGGCTCCCTCATGATGCAGCAGGAGCTGCAAGAGCTGTTATCGCATCACATAACTCTGAGAACTCTTATTCAGTGTTTTCACTGGTTTAAATAATTTGGTCTGTTTGGTTTGGAGAAAAGAGACCTCTGCAGACAATTTGGCTCCCAGGAAAAACCTCCTGAACAATTAACACTGAAGAAATTAACCAGGAGAAGTTTAACCTGCAACTGTCACTGCTAGATGCCAGTAAATCCAAATATAAAAAATGATGGTTTTTACTTGATATATGATTAAAATCAACCAACAACTTTGGGTTCGAACAACACTATACGCAAAAACAACAACAAAAAGTTATTTTTTGGGGGGTTACAATTCATAAGCACTTATCGTAAATGATTATTGGTAAAATGAACGATCAATTAATCGATTAACTGTTGATGTTTTTTCAAATCGTCAAAACTTTGCTTATTTCAGACAACACCAAATGTGTTTTTTCCTCAATCAAAGCTCACAGCAACATATTGGTTATAATTTGACAGCATTGCATAGCCTATCCACTGATAGATTACATGTTACATGTTTGACTAAATTCTTAACAACTGATTAACCGATCATCAATTATTTGTTATCATCCCTAGTTACTATATACTTATTATATATAATTTATAATATATAGATTTACATTAAAATTGAGTAAATTAATTCTTTATGTTATAATAAGCTTGTTTTTTATTATTTAATTTCTTCTGCTGCAGACCTCACTGACAGCCTCTGCAGGTACTACAGCCTGAAACCAACACATCCTGGTTTAGCTAACGCGGCTAATACCTAGCATTTGTGTAAAATCATTCTAAAAATCAGCTTAACAACATTAACATTTAAAACCGCTAATTGACTTCACAATGTAACTAAACTTGACTTAATTTGGCAGAAAATTAAGCTAAATGAGCAAAAGCCCAATCACGTCCCGACTTGAAGGTAATTTTCCGTCACGCCATATTCCATTTAAAAAACGACAAAATAAAGTAGGCACTGCTGTTAAAGACGTATACCTGCTTAAAAAACGACCTCAAGTCTGTAAAATACATCGCTTGGGTCTATTATACAAAACGGCATGACTCCAATGGACTAAAAACTTACAATTCTTAATCACTAACTACATTATCAGGTGTAAAGTTATCAGTTGATGTTAGCCATCTAATGTCTTAGCTACAACGACAGAGGCGCGATATAGTTTAAAAGCTTTCATTATGAGTCACATTTTAAAGCCGAATTTCTCAGAGGATAAACATGATGTGAAAAATATCTTAATTTATGTTGTAATTTTTAATATAAGAGTGTCGGCGGTAACGGCACACTGAAGTGTCAGATTTTGGACCGGAGTCCGGCGGGACGTTCCGTCCGCGGTGAGCAGGGTGACAGCGACGTTCACGTAACATAGTAAACAAGCCAACTTAGCCTCGCAGCTAACGCCTGCTAACTACGCTAACGACGTATCGGAAATGGACAACATTTTCTGCCAACGCCAAACTAAAACTGGACACTTGGTCGTGTTACGTTGATATTAACAATGAATGCACCAGCTAAAAGCAAAGCGCCATGTAAAGGCAGCGGTTATCGTTACGGAGCCTGACAAGCCCAGGGAAGGCCTCTCTTCCTCCGGGCAGCTCTCCGCCTCCTGCCCCCGTCTCAGACTCACTTACCCGGGTCGAGGTGATGTCCATCATGACCTCCTGGAAGGCGGCTGTCTCCTCGGCCTGTCGCTGGGTGTGCAGCGCTATCTTCTCGCTAAACTTTCGGGGATTGGAAGCCCCGGACCCGGTACCCGAGGTGGGTCCGGGTCCGGGTCCACAGCCGCCTGTACCCGTCGCAGACATCTTCACCGAGCGGACGGGACGACTTGACGTAGTGGAATGATTTCCAGCAGAGAGGGGCGGGAACCGTAAAGAGCGCTCACTCCGCAACGAATTCTGGGGACCGCAAAACGTGTCAGTGTGAGCCGTCGGTTTCGCAATAGAAGAGCACCGAAATGTGTCCTTAAATTACATTTTCAGACTGAATACTAATTGTGATCTAAACAGTGACACAAGAATGATTTAACCCTTAAGAACTGTTTGGAGCCATTAACGCACTTTTCATTCTTCTATATATGTATATATATGTAAACAAAATATTATATTCATACTGTTAAGTGCAAAAAATGCACAACTGAAACTCATTCAAAAAGCAATTTTTTGGTCCCACAGCCATCAAAGCATAAAAACATGCATTGTATTATTTCTGGGTGCCATTCTGGGCTTTTGGCTTGGAATTTGTCATTTTTACTATTTTCCACCTTCTCATGTAACTTTTTAATTTATTTTATTTATTTATTTTTTTACTAGATTTGAAAATAAATGCTATTTCAACTGTTGGTACATGGTGCAGTATTTTTAGATAAATAAAAATAAAAATTACTACTAATTACAAATTACTACTAGCATGTAGAATATTGAAAATAATTTCTTCATTGGCTACAATATTGTTTTACATTTGTTTAGCCTATTTTATGAAGCATTAGGCATGACGACAAGGCTTTGGTTAAATTTTCATGTATTTTATTTCACTGTTTTTGTATGAATGTACATTTTATTTTTATTATTTTATTATGTTTTTTTAATTATTTTTTTAAGTCGTGTAACTCAATGACATTTAACTTATTATAACAGATAATAGCTTATTTTTTTGTTGACTTTGGTAAAGCTTTTGACACAGTCAAAAACATTTCCATTAAAATAAATAATAACTTTATTTACATAGCACCTTTCAGAACACCTGTTTCAAAGTGCCTCACACACAGACACATATTACATAGCACAAAACAATTAAATTTACAGTCAGCAAATATAAATAACAATAACAAAACACAACAAATGTGACAAAAATAGATGACAGAGGAAACAGACAAAATCATTTTGACAAATTAAGAAGGATGCCAGAAGACAGTCTTAACAGGCGACTTGCAACAAACGATAGTTGTGTCATTAGTAAGACGAATTTAATTTTATATATGTTTTAGATGAATTCAAATTCTGTTCCAGAGATACAAATTTCACATTTAAATTATGCACGAGGTTTGTAGATGTGTGTCAGAGCTGCACAGTTTGGTTTCCATGGTAACAGCTTCTCCACTGCAGCATGTGTGTGTGTGTGTGTGTGCGTGTGTGTGTGTGCGAGGTCAAATAGGAACAAGGCGCGTGGGCGAGGTGTGAACGCCCACTCTCAGACACAGAGTGCAGATCTGTTTGTCATTTTTCACACGTGGAGTGAGTCATTCTGTCTTCCGAAGACGAGCTTTGAGTGTGGTGGTGAAAGCGGCGGCGCGCCCCCTACCGGCGGACCTCCGCCACCGCACCGCTCGACTTCCTGAGTTTATCACTGCGGCTGTTTCAGTGTCGTGATTAAAGTTTGAGTCTTTAATTTTCCGTGTAGTTTGGGGTTGAACGCTTTTAAGGCTTTTAAAGCTTTAAATCAGAGGAAAGTGAACAAAACTGTAAACGACAAAGAGCAAGGTAAAAAAAAAAAAAAAACCCAAAACAAAACATGTATGACAACGTTAAAATAACTTTAACTATAACTACTCTAACTTATTTTTAAAATTATGTTGATTTCTTATTGTCCAGCTTCACTGACAAAATTTGATAATTAATTAATCGGTTTGAAGACTGTTGAAGGTTGAGGCCAAATTAATAAAAATAATGGGCTCTTTACTGCTGCCAAACCATGTTTTTCTGTGTGTTTAATGCTAATTAAGAAATAAAAAGCATTAAAAGCATTAAGAAAGGAGGGTATTCTTCCAAATATATAAATGTAATTAATTATTAAAATATTTTTTTTTAAATCTATATCTTTTAAATATTTGAGTATAATAAATAATAATATATCATTATTATTATTATACACCAACAATAATAATGATGAAATTATGTTGTTATAATTGTTGTTGTTGTAATGATTGTAACAAAGCCGGAAACATTTGATTTTTGTTTTCTCTGGTGTTGATAGAGGAAATACAACTGTTGTTTTTCAATATTTTTACACTTAGTATAAGTAATACTACACAGCTTTGTGAATATTCTGTAATATCATTTCAGCAACACTTTTTTTTAGATAAATGACATCTTCCAATGAGTGAAAAAAAAAAATAAATAAAAACTAAAAAAAAACAAAAAAAAAGTTAGAAACAAATGACAGTTAATAGTTTACTTGTTTTTCAGAGAACATCTCCATTTTTTTTTTATTAAACCAATTTGGCATTTTAATTTTAGTCATGGCACCTAAAAAAAAACACAAGGAAACAATTTCTCATTAGTTTCTGGCCTGAGAGTTTTGTGAATAATTTGTCAGCAAATGAAGAATCTGACTGACTGTATGATCAGAAAAAAATATTTTAATTCTGTATTTCACATATCATCATCACAGTACAAAATATAATTCACACATTCAACACAATGATTAAAATTCTGCAGTCCTCAAAGTGACTTTGGATCAAAGACTTTGGTGTTTCAATTACAAAAATACATTTCTAAGTGCCATCGTCTAAAACGCATCAACACGTCATCTTCAGGATTTCTGCAGAACATTTTTTTGCACTTTTTCTGCTCTCGAAATCCTGTTCAAACAAATGTAATAAAGTCAAAAATAAATCAAGGTGGATCCTTAATACGCTGTTTCCAGCCAGCAGGGTAGTAAATTCCCTCTGACTGAACAACAACAAGCAGCTCATTGTGTTTGTGTTTGTGCAGCGCCTCGTTTCTCTGCAGAGCCTCGGCAAAATAAAAGACTTCCTTTCAACTGAAGTGAAAGGAGGAAAATTTCCCGTTTAACAGTAAACAAAGAGGAGATTCTGTTTCTGCGTCGTCACAGATGAAGAAGAGAAATTACCGATTCGGTCTGTCAGGACGCATTTTCACAGTTGCAGCTCAACAGTTTTGTTTCAGTTGTTTTTGGGATTATTAACCAATGGGGAGATAAAATATGACGTCTTTGAGATGCTGGAGACAAAGTGGTGCTCATGTGCATGAAGAGCACGAATCTGATCTCATGTTTTAGGGTTCAGGCTGAGGTCAGAGCACCCAAAGAAAAAAAAAACAAATATAAAAAGCATAAAAAAATTATGTATGATTATTTAAAACCATTTAAGTAATTCATTCAAATGTTTAAAACTAAATATTTTCAGCTTCTAGCTCCTCAGATGTGCAGATTTGCTACTTTTCTCTGTTTTATAAATCTATATCTCATGTTAAGGTCTTTTCTAACATGCATTTTCACAAAAAACAAGCATGAGAAATGAAAAGACAAAGAAAAAATAAAAGAAGGAGAGGTCATGAGTCGGTGACGGCGTTCGAGGAGCCAGATTTGGGTGCACAGATTTTCATAATAACGGTATACCGCCAAAGATGGCGCAGATCGATTCCAACAATATCAACCTCCTGCAGAGTCGGAGAGCCGCGTTTTCGACGTGCACACGTGTGAGTATCAGACCCAGTTTTATACTGAACAAACGGAGATGTAAAATACATTTTAAACATAGTTATTGTAAAAACTAAATAAAGTTAGCCTTGGATTTGCAATTGCTTGTTAAAAATAGAGATAATAAAAATCTTTCACTGGGTAGCACTTGTAGTTAGCGAGCTACGCAAGTCCGCCCGACTCGAAGCCTGAGTCAAAATAAAACTCAGAAGAATCTACTTTGTTTTGAGAAAAAAATAAAATAAAATGAGGTCCCTTTTTGGTATTAATTTTTGCGTTTTGTGAAAAATGGATGATGACAGAAGCAACGTGCAAAATAATCGCACAAAAAAAAGTGTGTGAAGGCCTCGAGGTTAAAGGTAAAGTTTGTTTTTCTATGATGCGTTTCGATGATTTTCAAAAATGTTAAAGACCTTTAAGGATCCTGACCTATTTTCAGAATGATCACTGACGCGTGGCGATGCTACGCCGTCCAACGTGTAAACTGCTGGCTATGACTTTGTAACGGGATGTCTGTTTCCATGGTTACACTTTGATGAAGAGCACGGCGGTGACCAAGGCGAAGCCCACCAGCAGCATGGCCACTTTGGGCATGCGGTTCCTGCCAGAGCTGAGCTCGCGCGGCAGGATCTCCATGAAGGTGATGTAGATGAAGGTTCCCGCCGCCAGCCCCTGCAGCGTGCTGCGGGCCAGCTGGTGCTGCGGCGACGCCTTGGTCTCGGTTAGGGCGATGCCCACGCCGATGCCGAGCGGGGACATGATGGCGAACAGCAGCAGGCAGCCGACGACCACGGAGCGCCGCAGCCGGCCCTGACTCAGCTTAAAGGCCAGGCTGAAGGAGATGATGCTCTTGTGGATCATCAGCGCCAGACAGATCTCCAGCACCTCCTTCCCCTCCTCCAGCAGCCCCACCGCCAAACCCTCAAACACCGAGTGCAGAGACAGCGAGAAGACCAGGATGAAGGCGCGCAGGGCGGACTGGGAGCCAAAGTCCACGTGGAAGTGGCTGCCATCGGACTCGCCTGAGCCACGATGGCGGTGGGAGTGGTGATGACCGTTCCTGTCGTTTGCCTGGACGCCGGAGTCCACCAGCAGAGCCCGGCGCTCCTCCATGTGAAAGGACGATTGGTCCTTGAAGGCCAGGACGATCTGCTCCAGGACCAGGACCAGGAAGAAGCCCATGGCCATTATGAACTCTGGCAGCGGGAAGCGGAGCTGCGAGAAGAGAAGAAGAACACGGCGTCGTCCAGCTGAACTACGAGACGTTACATCAGGTCATTCTTGAGATATCCGGTTAACGAGCATGTGACCGATGCAAGGTCGACCACGTTAACCACGGCGTCGTTACGATGTAAAGTTTAAATGTATACGCCACATAATAACGTGCAAATGTAAAATATCTGTGGTTTGCAGAAACGCCAGAGTTTATTCTGACGACGGGGTTGAATATTAAGACCTGAAATATTCTGTTTCATCAACAAAGTAAAAACAAATTTTAAAAAACTCCTTAAAAGCACTTCAATGCCCGACAAGACGGATTTAAAACCACCAGGAAGACGACAAGTGGTGCAAGGCAACACGAAAACACATCAAACGCCATGTGGTGTGAGGCAGGAAGTGGGGGAAGAGAAAGGAGAGCAAGGTTACACACACACGCACGCACACACACGCACACACACACACACACACACACACACACACACACACACACACACTTTCAGTATTAAACTTTTGCCTGTTGAAGCAGCTGGAGCTCAGTTCAATGCTATTTGTGAGGGAGGAGGGTGATTCCCGTTAAACAACCCCTCCTCCGTCCCTCCACACACACACACACACACACACACACACACACACACACACACACACACACACACACACACACACACACACACACACACACACACACACACCGGGTTTCCCAGCAGTGTCTTTTTAGCATTGACCTTCAGCCGCCCTCCTCCAAAATATCTTGCAGTTTAAAGCCGTTCAAAGCCAGTTTTCTGGGCGATATGGGAAAAAAACCAACAACTTTGATTTCAGCGGGTTGAAACTTAAAAAAAAGCACACACACGTACTAAAAATGATGTAGAAAAAGCTGGTATTTAACTTTTTGTATGCCTGGACGGGTGTTTTAGGTGCATTTAGGTCGATTTTATTGGACAATTTACGTGACTTTGGGAGACAAGATTTCGGTCATAAAGTTTTCTCTCCGTTCCTGCAGACTGAGTGATTCTGTCACTTTACGGCAGTTTGACGTGTGAGCGACGGTGCACGTGTTCATGATGCCATGCGTGTTTTTAACGAGAGTCTGTGGGGCGTTACCGTGACTCCTGCGTTGACGAAGGCCTCGTTGATGCCCTGCAGGTAGTCTGGCAGCAGGTCCAGCAGACAGGTGGCCAAGAAAACTCCTCCAGCAAAGCAGCTGATCAGACTGAGCAGCCTGCGACGCACATCTGAGGAGACACACACCTGCAGCTCAGGGCTTCCGGAGACACACCTGCTGAGTTTCTCAAATGCTTTTTTAAAAATGTTTTTGGTGCTTTGAGCGACACAAGATGAGATTCACCTCTCCAAAATCTGCAACACCGCCGACACTCTGCCGCTAAAACCACAACAATCTGCATCAGAGACTCAGCTCGCTTTGCTCAGGGGCCACTTTTCCAAAATGACAAGAGGACGAGGACATTTAGGATATAAGACATATCTAGGATTTTAGGATGTTTCAAGGACTTTAGGACGTTTCTAGGATTTTAGGACATTTGTAGTATTTGAGGTCCTTTCTAGGATTTTAGGACATTTGTACTATTTGAGGACATTGCTAAGACTTTAGGACATTTGTAGTATTTGAGGTCCTTTCTAGGATTTTAGGACATTTGTACTATTTGAAGACATTGCTAAGACTTTAGGACATTTGTAGTATTTGAGGACATTACTAAGATTTCAGGACATTTGTAATATTTGAGGACGTTTCTAGGATTTTAGGACATTTGTAGTATTTGAGGACATTTCTAGGATTTTAGGACATTTGTAGTATTTGAGGACATTTCTAGGATTTTAGGACATTTGTAGTATTTTAAGACGTTTATAGGATTTCAGGACATTATTAGGATTTTAGGATGTTTCAGGGATTTAAGAAAACTCCCAGGAATTTTGGATAGAAATTTCCAAAATTGTAAGACATTTCTAGACTTTTGGGACATTTCCAAGATGTTGGGATGCTTCTAGGATTTTAGGACATTTGTAGGATCTTAGGGCATTTCTAGGATATAAGACATTTCTAGGATTTTAGGACATTTTAAGGATTTTAGAACGTTTCTAGGATTTTAGGATGTTTAAATGATTTTTTCATATTCCTAGGGCTTCAGCATGTTTCTATGACTTAAAGACATTATTAGGATTTTAGGATATTTCTAGGATTTTAGGACATTAGGGTCTCCTCCACTGACAGTTTTTTCTATAAATAATCTCTATTTTTATTGTGAATTAGAAAATGTTTGGAGGGCCACCTGGCACTCCATCAGGGGGCCAGATTTGGCCCGTGGGCCTGAGGTTGAGTGTCACTGATCTAGAATAACTAATAGCGCCACAGTTAAGACGGAAAAATCCGCATGTTTGATTCTGGGGTGAAATGTCCCCTTTAAGTCTGGATCAGCGGCACAAACAGGACCTGGTTTTGGTTCCTCACCTGAATCCACGCTGCAGCGTCCCGCTCCCCGCACGATGCAGAGAGGGGCGAATCCAAAGAGGACCGTGATGGACAGCAGGACCACCAGTGCTCCCAGTTTGATCTCCAGGGCGGGGACATCAGCCGGGTTGACCTGCAGCGCTGCCGTGTCCCTCCCTGGAGACAGGAGGACGGAGGAGGAGACTCCCCCCTTGACAAACATCTTTAGTCTTCACCTCCTCGGTCAGGTCAGAGTCAGGCAGCGGGGAGGAGGAGGAGGAGGAGGAGGAGGAGGAGGAGCGCAGACAGACCCTCTAGAGTCACACAGGAGAGCAGATGTCAGATGGATTAAAAAAATAAACTCTAATGATGACATCTGTTATCATCTATTATCATCTATTATCTGTTCACTGCGACCTCTGACTTTACAAACATTATGGTACCCGGAGATTATTTGTTGATTCATGGAGTTTTCATGTGGCGCCACCAACTGGTCAAATTATTAATGTCATTTTATTTATAATTAGATCAATAACTGTATAATCATGTATTCAGGCAGTCAGGAGCTGCATGAGGGGAGTTTTGGGAGGTGGATTAGAATCACAACAGGAGAAATCAGCAGTAAAACAATAAAAAAAAGACAGGACTGAATTATCATTAATTATTATTATTATTGTTATTTTTGACAAAGCGTAGCCACACAAGAACCGTCAGAATTTTGGAAATGATAGTTTCTGTTTTTACAGTTTCTAGCTATGATGACTATTGCAATTTTGGTGATTTTAGAAACAATCTTTCTAGCCTGCTGGGTGAATTATTTAAAATTATTATTTTTAAAATAAAATACAGCCATTTAAAGTTGTTTTTCCTTCCTCTGATCCAAAATACAAACACCAAGTCCCTCTCCAGTGCTTAGAAATTATTTTACAATCCTGACTCATTTTGCACCACCTCACCTTCGACTTCATAAATAACGAACAGTCCCTTACATGATAAACGTTCTGGTTGTATTTCTTCGCACAGATCCGTTTTATTTTGAACTCACTGAACACATTAATTATAAAAATCCAAAAACACCAAAACTTAAAATCTGAGACATTAAACCCGCTGAAAGAAGAAACGCCGCGTGAGATTTCTATAAAAAACTTTGATGAAACTCCTCCCGTTTGTGCGATTCTTTGTCTCTATGTGATAAACCAGATTGGTACCTGAATCCGGATCAGCCGCTCACACTGGTCCTCCTCAGCAGAAACCAGTTCTGTTGAAGTCAGAAGAATAAAAAAATCCACTTCGGTGCTTTTTCTATCCGCTCGGTGAGCATTACATGTTGTCCGGGAAGTGGTGAGTCAGTTCCCATCAGCTGATCCCGCTTTATGATGGAGCCGTTGTCAAGGCAACCGCAACAACACACCACATCCTGTTTTCAAAATAAAAGCAGATTCTGGTTACTCGGGGTTTGGTTTGGAGCACAAACTTAAATTTTGTAAGCAAAGCAGCACAGCACAGCACAGCACAGCACAGCACAGCACAGCACAGCACAGCACAACAACAAAAGCAAAACAACTATTTTATTGGTTTTATTGATCACCAGCATTATTAAAAAAAACATTCAACAAACTCAAAATGATGAAAAATAGAAAAAAATGTTTTTATAAACTCTTCTTGTAGTTTTTTTGTGCAAAAATCTCAATTTATAAAGTAACTTAAGCCACCAGATAAATCTATTGAAGTTAAAAGCACATATTTCCCTCTACAAGTTAGTGGAGTACTATGGAGTACTATGTAAGTAAGTATGACATGAAAAGAAAATACAAAAAATACACAAGTGCCTCAAATTTGTAAGTACTGTAATTGAGTAAATGTACTTAGTCACATTCCACCACTGCTGACATGAAATGATACAAGATGATAATCAAACCGTCAATACACAGTAAAATTTCTGTATACACACACATATATATATATATATATATATATATATATATATATATATGGGTCATCTTTTGGTTGCATATGTACATGGTTTATGCTTTATGTTCTTTTTAAATACCATATATTCATATATTTTACCTCTTAAGCCTCCAAAAGTGAGTTGCAAGTAGGAAGGTGGCATGCTACTTTTTAATTGAACTAAAAATAGAGTTTATGCTTTTATTTTGATGGTGAGTTCTCTTGTTTCCGGCCTTGTTGTGTCCAGCTCCACTGAGCTGCAGCTGGGAGGAGGATCCATCCAGCTGCTGATCCCAGATCCTGGAACAGTTCATGTGACTGACACCTTCCATCACTTATTAATCACAAACAGTCAGAGGTCAAAATTATGTCTAAACCTTCACAATACTGAGCATATTTTTAGTGTTAAGGGAACCCATCAGAGTAAAACCACAGTGACTAATTTTGAACATACACTGCAAGATACAACATATTTTTAAACACTTCCATATATTAGAGCATGAACAGGTCACTCAAACTCCAGTAAAAGTACCTGATGTAAAAGATCTTTATCTTTTTAATGTATATTTTTACGGGGAAACGCAGCTGTGAAAATCTATTCATGTTTCAGAGGCCAAAAGTCAAACATAATACGTCTGTCTGCAGCAGTTTTGTAGTCTGCGTGCTTTTTTTTTGTCTCTTCTCTATTACAGTTTGTGATCCCTTATTTAAATCCTGGAAACATTGTTAAAAATAATGTGGAAACCCCCGAAAAAATTCCAATGGATTGCTAAAAATCTCTTATAAGGAAACATCAAGTATTTTTAAACCCGATCCCTGTTTTTCCATGTTTTTGTGTCTAAGTGACTAATGTGAACAATTTGTTCTGTTTCTCTTTGTTGCATCTCATCTCCATAATTTTCTTAATTCTAAATTTTTTCTTTTATATACATTTTTAAATTTATTATTATTATGACATGAAACATGCTGATCATATGACATCTGAGGAGAGTTATCATGTGAGATCATAAACTGTCAACTTTATCTTACAGGAAAACATAAAACAAGAATCGTCCTGCACGGAGAAATGTCACATGCAGAGGATAAAACCAGAGCTCATGTGGCAATTAGGTGAAAAAAAAAAACACAAAAAACCCACCATTTTATTTTCATTATTTGTCAAAAACATTTAAAATATTTGCTGCATGTTATTTTCAGAATTTATTTAAACTAGTTCTAATGTTTGAAAATTAAAAGTTGAAGAAGAAATCCTGGAGTTGAGAAAAAGCCTCTGTGGTTTTTCCACTGTTGCCGTGCATGCTGGACAACTCGTAAAAAGGTTTATTTTTGGACACATTTTAAAGAAAATGACTAGAAATGTCCCAAAAACTGAAAAAAAAATACATGTTATTATAACCAATAAATGATGTGGTGAGGGAGGTAGGATTACTAGAGTGAAAAAAACTAAAACTAATAATAATAATAAAAACTAATAATTAGATATTTCAAATTATGATACAGAAAAATAGATATTTTCAGGCTAATTTCTTGTGGAGTTGCTAATTTCCTTCTTTCAGCCAATGTGCTCCAGTTTCAAAGGGTTAATACAAAGTACAAAGTGTCAGTACTCACTCATATTATGGGTTGTTCTTTTGTGCTCTGTTAAACTCGACTCTACTAATCACACTGACACTTTACCTCCTAACGTTACCTCTTTAATAGTAAGCACATATTGCTTATTTTATAATTTTTCTCTTCTTTACGTGTTTATTTTTATCTGTGTCTTTGTGCTGAATAACCTCTGTGAAAGGTTTATTATCTGGTTTTAAAATAAGTGAATCCGTGAATCAGGGATGAAAAAAAAATTAACCTAATCAACAAATTAATCTCCTTTCTTTAGTGTATGTCCTGATCTTCAGTCAGAGTTAAAATATCTTATTTTATTAATTCTTTTTTTTTTTTTTTAAAGGATGATGTTTCAGTTTTATGTTCATGTGTTTCCTCCTCCAGCAGAGGACGCTGTTAGATCAGCTTTAACTTTCAGCTTCAAATGAACCCAAACTGGAAGAGAACAGGCAGCTTTTCAAAATAAATCTGTTTGGAATAAAGTGAACTATTCAGTTTCGCAGCAATATACATAAAATAAAATACAATAAAATAGAATACTACTTTATACTTTTACTCCACTACATCTCAAAGGGAGTATTGTACTTTTGACTTGACATTTGTCTCACAGCTTTAGCAACTTCACAAATTTAGATTTTTGTACAACAAAAACACAAAAAGAATTTATTTTTTATTTTTTTAAATAATTTTGAATTTTGTAGGAGTGTTATTTTAAATTTTGTTTATTATTCTAAATTTTTAAACTTTTTAAAAATATGTTTTAATAATTTTGAGTGAAGGGTGTTTTTTCTATTTTTATTTTAAACAATTTAGAGTTTTGGGGTGTTGTATTTCTATTTTTTTCTTTAATTCCTGATTTTAAAAAAAATTAAAAACATGCCTTCCAAACACATGTGCCTGTTTTCTTAACAAACCAAAAGGCAATTTTAGGATTTTTGGCATTTTGTTTTTCTTTTTAAAAAAACAAAAATTTGTTTTACCAACCTCTGGTGTGTTTTTTTTCTAATAATTATAAATAACTTTAGAAATAAAAGAAATAAAATTATAAATAATTTATAATTTTTGTTGTTTTTTTAATTCTCTTTAGAACTTTTTGGCAATGTTTTTATTTTTCTTAAAAATTCTTTTTCTCCAAATATTTGCAGATTTTTCTCGTTTGATAGATTAAGAAAATTCCCTTAGACCTATTCCTATTTTTTTTAAATAATAAACAAAACCAAAACAGGCCACATAATACCGAGAGCAGTGTAATGAAATAATTACTATTAAGAAAAAAAAACTCTCTGACTCTATAGACGGACCCTGCACTTCAAAATAAAAGCTCTATGTTGCAAATTCACTGTTCTTCAAATTAAACTAGCATGGTCTTAAGTCATTTGTGGTCCATTCAGAATAGACCCCCAGCCCACTTCTGAACCGCAACCCACCAGTTGGGAACCACTGCCTTAGACATACATGGGAAAACGGGGTCCAGGTTAAAAAATGCTGAAATGTTATCCATTAGAGAAGCTTTTTAGCTCCATTTTCTCCACCAGCTGGTCACCAAGTTTGTGACAATTCAGCACCGAGGATCCATCAGATCTGCAGTCAGACAGCGAGACTCAACTTTTCTGTCAGCGTGCTGCACAACAACCAGCAAAGAGGCCAAAAAGCTTCAAAGATCTTTGGTTCACTTTTACTCTCAACATCTTCCACATGTAAACATGAGAACCTCACGCAGCAAAATACAGGCCGACAGAGCGGCCCACAGAGCGGCCGAGCGGCCGAGCGGCATGTGCACAAACTAAAGTCACAATCACAGATTCATAAGCTGCACACTCCTCCCCCTGTGAGAGCAACATGACTCATATGATACATGTCTGTTGACTCATCCAACAAGAAAACTAACTGGAGGCAAAGACAGAAATCAATGAGGTGAGACTCCAAGATCACTCTCACTCACTCACTCTCTCTCTCTCACACACACACACACACACACACACACACACACTGACACACACACACACACACACACACACACACACACACACACACACACACACACACACACACACACACACACACTCGCTCCACATGACCCCAAACTCATTTATGGTGACAAAGACTGAACATGTAAGCGCCCGCACACAGAAATCTACATTCCTCAAAACTGTCATCTCTTCAATCTCACGCTGACAGTAATGACCCTGAGACGCCGCCATTTTGAGACATGCAATTTCGAGAAAAAATGAGTCGGACGGGAGAAGAAGAAGAAATGTCTCAGCGAGGGAGGGGGGAGTGAGGGGGTTTTGCTGTGAATCATTAGTTCGGTGGGAGCGCCGCTGTTCCAGGACTAATTGAGTATCAGCGTGAGCCACGGCGGGTCGGCCTCAGAGCTGCTGCCGTCAGCACGAGCAGGTGGGCGGCTCGGAGAGGTGAAGTTAGCAAAAACTGAGCAGTACGGGGATCCACCAAGTCAACACTGGAAACTACAGAAAGGAAGGCCCCAATGTCTGCAAATAAAATAAAACCTGCAAAATGCCCACAGGCCAACCTTCCTAAATTTGAAATTTAATTATCTTTCAGCAAAACACTTTTTATCCCTGAGCAGCGACTCATCACAACTTTATTCTGGTTCTTTCAGAGGCTGCTGAATCTGCTGAAATCTGCTAAAACCTGCAGAATCTGAGGAAATCTAGTGAGATCTGGAGAAATTTGATGAAATCTATAGGAATTATCTGAAATCTAGTGAAATCTGAAGAAATCTGCAAAAAATTGGTGAAATCTTCTGGAATCTGGATGAATCTGTTGTAATTTGATTAAATCTGCTTGAGAAGTTTAATGAAATCTGGATTAATCTGTTGAAATCTGGAGAAAGATGCTGAAAACTATAAAAAGTGGAAGAAATCTGAAAAAGAATCTATGAAATCTGGAGAAATTTTAAGTAATCTGAAGAAATTGTCTTAATTTGGTTAAATCTGCTGAAATTTGGAGAAATCTGAAGAAATCATCTTAATTTGGTTAAATCTGCTGAAATTTGGAGAAATCTGATGGAATCTTTTGAAATTTGGTGAAATCTGCTGAAATTTGGGGAATTATGCTGAAATGTAGTGAAATCTGCTGAAATCAGCTCAAATCTAAAGAAATATGTAGAAATCTGGAGAATTCTGCTGAAATTTGCTGAAATCTGAAAAAATGCTAAATCCTCCATATATTAGTCGTGTGTACAGACTGTATTCTGGTATGAGTCTAATTAAGATTCATTTTTGTGATGTGCAATTCGACATCTATTAGAAACACTCAGTTTACCATCAAGATCCAATTATGTTTTTTCTCCACTTACGTTTTAACACCTGCTCTCTAAAGTCAACACAGCGTAAAGGTTTTCTTTCCCATCTGAAGGATGCAGATGACATATTTCTCACTGACATGCGAGTCACATAAACAATTAACTTGTGACCTGCAGAGTAATCAGCTCTGCTGCCCGACTCAAAGCGGCAGAATACTGAGAGAGAGCGCTTTTTTCTCTAATCTTCACTCGGTGATTAGAAAACGAGTTGAGAGGGAAATGATGGGTTTATGGGAGCTGCTCAAACCGCAATACAGTCCGAAAATAAGACGGAAAGAATATCAGACTCTATTTCAGCGTGTGACTGTAATATTTCACAAGAGGAAGTGCGACGGCTGCGTGACGACAGGGGAAGAAACGGCATAATGAGATACGGTCTCATCAGCTCAGCGTTCTCTTCAGCGATGAACTTGGTCTCCACGAAACACAGATCTCAGAGCAGCAATAAATGAAAATCCAATGAGACAGCGTGTATGAAACAGGGTCTCATCGATTCAGAGTCAGAAATCCACCCAAAGCAGCGACCTTCAGCCAGCACAAAGTCAAACTTCACTGTTTTAATATTGTTGGGCTCAAGTCTTCGTCAGGAGCGATTCACGCGCTGCTCTGCAGGCCGACCCGATTCTAACTGAAGTCGACGGACTCGTCTGCACTCTCTTCACTCTCCTTCCTGTTGAGAAATGTGCTCGTTGGCCCTTCAGGAGGAAGTTCACCTCAGCTTGGCTCCTTCAGCTCATTTTTTGTTGCGCTCAGCTTTCCAACATGCTGATATCAGACGCCAACATCTGTCTCCTCAAAGCCATAAAGCCTTGAGTTTTGGGTCGTTGTTCAGGGATTATCTTCAGCTCACTCTTTCACTGCTTCAACAAGCCACGCTGCACTTATTATCTGGTCCGCCTGCAGAAACTCTGCTCACAGTTTCACTTCCTCTGTGCCGCGGAGTCATCTGGGTACAAATTAAAGGAGGACACACTCCAGAGGTCAAAGAAATGACTCCCAGCATGTTTCTGTCCGCAGCCAATCACTTTAAATTCACCAACACATTCGCATCCCGGCTCGTCACATGGTGCCGCTCTGCGTCTGCTCATGACGTTTTAAGTTTCCCTCCGCATCAGCTGTTTATGCTCCAGGATGTCAACAAATACACACGGTGGGATGACGCAGCACGTCGTTATGTTTACACAACATGAGCACGTAGCAGCCAACGCTAACCGTCACGATGGTTAAATTCAGACAAAAGAGGCACGCTGTGAGACGTAGAAAAAAAATCTATATGGGAAGCGAACGCTGACTCCCCCACGAAAGTCATTGTTTGTGACTCATGCACCTCACCTCCCGCCCGCCATACACAAGTGCTCCTTAAATTACATCATCACCTGTGGCGTTACAGAAAGATGCTGTCTGATGCGCCTGGTGCCGCCCGGACATCAGACGGCGTATAATAGGTGGACACGGAAATTGGTTTTTGGCCAAAAGCACTGACAGAGGGGAATTTTTTTAATCAACTCTTAGGGTCTGTTTGATGCATTTTACACTTTTCATCTTAATTTTGTGATATTTGTGGCTGTGTCCATGCATATGGAATAAATTTGGCAAGATTGTGTATTATTTTTTTGTTTTTGTTGTTTGAATTTCCAGCTCAGCTCCTACAATAAGTCTAAAATACACTTTCTAAACTAAATTGTAACATTCAGACTGTTAAGTGCAAAAAACGTGCCATTGAAACCCATACAAACTGACATGTTTGTTCCCACAGCCATCAAGTCAGAAAAACATGACTTGATTATTTCTGGGTGTTATTTTTAGGATTTTGATTTGTATTTTTTTTTTTTTTTTTTTACTATTTTTCACCTGATGGTGTTATTTTTTTAATTTGTATTTATTTATTTATTTTTACCATATTTGGCATATGGAGAAAACACATGCTATTTCCACTAAGTGCACTGTCACAATCAATGTTGCTGCTAATTACTGACATATCCAAGGTTGTGATAATAATTTAAAAAAAAATCTACTTTGCATTTAGTATAATTGAAAATAATTAATTTTTTGTGTTTGTTTTTTTCTCATCTAAAAATACTGTGGTATTATGAAAAAAACCTGATGTTTAAGGGTTTAAAATTCTGAAAATGAATGAATATTTGATGTTTATGTATTTGATGTTTGATGTTAAAGTAGGAAATAACATTAATGTATAATATTTTGTAAAGCTTGATTTTGAAAAGTGCATTTTGTGCACTCACACAAAAACTCACAATCATTGTCAAAATATATGCCATATGCAAAAACACGGCCAAAATTGTAAAAAAAAAAAAAAGAAAAAAGACAAATTTAAAACAAGTAAAATGCACCAAACAGCAGCAGCTTGTTTAGATTTCACTCTTGGCTGTAATTAAATCACTGACTCGTGTGCCAGTTTGTCCGGTGTGGTGTTTTGTGTCCTAACAGGAACACAGTTGGTGTGGCAGGACAGATTAGTGCAGACTGAGCTGTCTCATGACGGTTATCTCTGAGGACTGGGACGGAGCGCCCTGAACTGGTTTGGTCTGGGAGGTTTCCAGCTGGATCCAACAGTGATGGAGTCCAGGTCCTAAAGAGGAGGAGGTGAGGCGGGGGAGGACGGAGGGGTGAAATGTCCCGATGATGTCCTGATGAGGACAGGTGCGGGGTGAACAGGTTACAGCAGGCTCAGAGAGTGTGAGCACAGACGAGCTGCGCGTGAAACCAGAGTCCTCCTCAAACAGACAGGCACAGGTGGCGCTCTGTCTCCGGGTCAAAGTGTCTCAACTGCTGTGTCCAGACCTCGTCTTCGCCTTTGCCTCGCCATACCGGATTCAACTGGTAACACACACACACACACACACACACACACACACACACACACACACACACACACACACACACACACACACACACACACACACACACCCTACCAAGAGTGCCAGGCATGCCGACCACATAACTACCCACTGACCTCAGCTCTTATTGAGCACGCCACAAAACACACACACACACACACACACACACACACACACACACACACACACACACACAGTTATACAACTTGGTCGCACACAACAGCAAAGCACTTAAAAACCCATCAAGTCTGTCTACAAGAAAACAGTCAAACTTTTACATTTTCATTACTGCAGCATCTGAAGTAAGTATAACGTTTTAGACATCGATAGGAGTGACCCAAAATGAGCAAGAAACAAAATAAAAAGTACAAGAAAATTACCAGAAAATATGGAAAAACAAAACGAATGAAACAAAGAAACAAAAAATAAAGACAAAGCATGTAAAAAAAAAACAAGACATGATAAAAGGTGCTTAAAAATATGCTGCTTGCTGCAGCAGCTTCAGGTGATCATGAAAAAAAATCAGTTTATAATTATTGGAGAATTATGACACATGAATATCTGCCACAAATCGTGCTCTCCGTGTGCGGACGTAAACTGATCCCAATCAATTAAAAAATGTGTTGATCGGCTGAAATCGATCCTTCAGATCTGGACATTTACTTACAATGCTAAAACTGTGAAACCTGAGCAACATGGCTTATTTTTTTTCAAAACCATGGAAAGAGCGTCATGAAGAACTTAACAAAAAATGACCCCGAAATGAGCAAGGAATAAAAAAAAAGTTAAAAGAAAAATACGAGAAAACAAGTAAATAACAACAACACTTATAACAACAACAAAACAGCCCAAAAAACACTCAAACTTTAAACAACTGAAGTTCTGTTAATTCTGTAACATAATTTTAAATATATAAAAAGGTCATTTTTTCTCTTTAATTCTTTGTTGGATTAAACTATTTTTATGACGGGATTTTACTTGATTTATTGTATGTGATGTTTTGTCTTTTTATTTATTCATTAATATTTTTATATAGACCCTGAGTGTGGAATAGTTTTTTTAGTTAATCAATTAATTAATATTTTTGCAGTTTGCGGGAAATTTCGGAAGTTTTCTTGCCACGTTGTTTTTTTTAAAATTTATTTAAATTTTAACCAATGTTTCACTTTGGTTAAAACTATTTTTTGCGCTACACTCAAATATGTACATTTTTTAGAAAACATTTTCTATACAGTGAAAGCGTTTGCTGTATCCCTGTTTGGTTTTACTTTGATTTGTTTCGCTGTCTTTTGTTGTATTGAATGTGTCATTGTTTGTGTCTTTTGACTGTTTGTTGTTTGCTTATTTTCACTTGTTCTGTTGTCACTGCATTTCACAAAAACGGTGTACATGTAGGCTAAGAGGTCATAACAGCTTCACGTCAGGGTCCATTAGATGTGCAGGTCAGCTCAGTCGGCGGGTTTAATCGTCTCCTGCAGCCCGGAGGTTTTCCGTCTGTTTTCTCGTCTCTGGCTCGTTCGAACAGCGAGGAAGGATTTCATAAGGAGGACAGCGGCTCTGTGATGTTCCTGGCAGCACAGACGTCGTATAACAACTGTAATTTCTGCTCTCACTCGCCTCAGCATAAAAGGCTCTTTCATGGAAATCCTCATGAAAAGGCAGCACAGGCGTATCAGATTGAGAAATGTAATAGTTTTCACTGAAGCCATTTTCGGGAAAAAGCAGTGGGTATTTTTCTCGGTGGGGGTTTGGGGGGGGTCACAGTGTGTGCTGCAGCTCCGTGTGTTTCTCACCAGTGTTTATGGAGCATTTAAAAGCCTCCAAATGTGCTGCGGTTTGCGGCCTACGAGTCCTCCTCAACCCCTCCGGGCGAGCTGCCAGCGCCGACTCACAGTTAAACAAACAGCAGAGACTCGGAGCAGCCAGAGCGAGCTGCTCACTCTTTTCTTGGCTTGTAAAATAACCCCTCTGCTTCCACCATTTTATTTTATCGGACTGATAAAGAGCTTTTCTTGAGGTTGTATTTCCGTGTAAATATCGGAGGCGGCTCTTTATGTGTCCTCCTCTCAGTGAGCTGAATGAGAGAAATTAAGAGGGATCAAAGTGCGCTCCTTTAATGGACCGTCTGTTTGTTTGCAGCAGCTCTAATGAGCCCTTTCAGTCGGCACAACACGAGCGGCAATCTGTGTTGTTTACATCTTGTTTCTATCTAACGGTTCACATTCACTCTGTAATTATATCATTACTGCGACGCTCTGTACAGAGCAACGTTAGAATAGCAGACGGAGGCTAGAAGCAGATATGTGCAGAGTGTCAGTGGAAGATAACCAGGACTTTTATCTGTTTACAACCACTGTGTGACGCTCGAAGACAACCAGAGCAGTTTACAAAACACTCTGAGACACTCTTTGACGCTCTGTAACGCTCTGTACAGAGCAACGTTAGCTATGTCAGATTGACGCTTGGAGCAGGTCTGTGTAGTCACACTGTCAAAGAACACAAGGACTTTTTTTCTGTTTACAACCACTCTGTGACGCTCTGTGATGCTCTGTACAGAGCAGTAATAGAGGTGTAAGAATGACACTGATTCAGGTCTCTACACTCACAAAGGAAGATAACAAGAAATGTTTACAAAACACTGAGATGCTCTGTGATACTCTGTTACGCTCAAAGATACTGTGATGCTCTAACACTCTGTTTGCGCTGTGTTCCTCTGAGATGCTCTGTGATGCTCTAACAGTGACGCTGGAATAGTGACACTCTGTGACACTCTAACAGTGATGCTCTCTGACACTCTATGATACTTTGTGGCACCCTGTGACCTTCTGTGATGCTCTGTGTCACTCTATGATCCTTTGTGGCGCTCTGTAACTTTCTGTGGTGTTCTTTGAAACTCTGGAAATCTCTATAATCTTATTTGGTGCTCTGTGATGCTCTGTGATGCTCAACTTGCACTCTGACATTAATTGATGTCTGAGTGAAGCAGCTGCATGAATCTGAAAAGATTTTTAAAAAATTTAGATTTGGATCACATTGTGATTTTACACGTAGAACCCAAATATTTATCTTAATTAAACAGAATTAGAGGAGTCAGCTGTTTGCTCATAACATCACACGATAAATTACATTTGTTTTCTGCATCATTTTATATTTCATCATTTGACGTGTGTGAGACATTTTCAGAGCGTTGAGTTTTAACCTGAAGTTTTGTCCCGTTTGACAGTCGGTAATGAGGACGGACCTTCAGCTGGTCGGAGTTTAAAGAGTTTGTTTTCAGCCGGACTTTGGCTCAGTTCTTCATGATGTTTGCAGAAAAGTTTTCATGTCATTAAAAGCGTATTTACTGGACAAATTTGAAAGCAGAGGCGTCACAATGCTCGACCCGGACTCTCCAACAGCCGCCGCTCCTCTAATTGAAAGTAAAGTTGCTGAGCGGACGCTTTTTAGTTCAAACACTGGAGAGACGCCTGATTGGACAGATTTCAGTGTCATGACAGCTCCAGGTTATGATGTAATCCTGGACAGTGAGCAGTAAGAGAGTTCAGGACAGGGACTGAATGCTAAACAGTTCGGTTCTGAATCCTGAGAAAAGTCAGAAACCAGCAGTGAGTATCTCCTCGTATTGTATCCAGAGCCTGATTTAGATCTTACTGCTTCTGTGCCACAGAGCTTCACTGCTCCTTTGGGAGATTCGTTAATTGGTGAATATGGAGATAATAACGGTGCTCATTTTCACAGATTCTCTCCTGGAAGGCGTTCACAGGGCTGCACTCGCCTCTGCAAACTCAAAGGGCCAGAAATAGTTTCAGTAACAAACACAGAGAAGCAGAACGAGAGAGAGAGACACTCACCTGTTTACCGTCTCACGTCCACACAGCTGGACAGTCGGGGACGCTCCTCCTGCCCGGGCTGGACAGGTTTTGAATCCTGATTGAGTCTTCGCTCAGATCTGGTCGAGGTGGTGTTGAGTGCACTGACGGATGTTTCATCCTGTTGAAGAAACAATAAAACTGTAACAGGAGCTTCACTTTAAAACATATTCCACCTCAGATTTCTACATAGACATATTCCATTAGATTACTCAAACTAAACAACGTACTCTAAATACTTTGGATCACTTGTTACTTGATGTGCTCTGAACCGGCGGTGTTGTGATTATTCGCTGTCGGATAGCCGGATGGCATGAACTGACTTGTGCAGAGTGTGTGCACATTTCTTAGTGTTGTGTGCGCTTTTATTTGGTGTAGGGCATTTGTGCAATAATGTTATATACACTTTAGTGTAATTATCATCCATTTAATTTAGGGCATTGTGCAATACTCTTGTGTGTGGACTGGTGTGGATACTGTGGGTTAATTGTATGTGTGTGTGATCGTGTCACCTCTGTTCTCTTGACCTAATTTGTGGATCCGGGGAGGATACTGTGTGTTAGTTGTAGTTTAGCTGTGTATTTGTATGGCTGTACATGTGGCCTGTGTCTCTCGGTTGTCCAAGAAAAATTCTCCTAAAAAATTTCTCCTAAGGGAGACAATAAAGGCAGACACGGAAGGTCACAGACAGAGCGGCACAATGTGATGAGTACATGTTCGACATCCTCATACAGCAGTGACGGGCGAGTCGCGGTTTGGGTGAGCTTGTTAGAAAACATTGCAGGTTTCGGGCAGGTGGGTCATAAAATGACAAAGCAGCAGTCTCCTCTCCTCTCTGTCACACACCAACCAGCTTCATCATTAGTGCTGCTGCATTCAGGCATTTTAAACCGTTTTTTTTTTTTTTTATGAAGAAACATATTTATATCACTCCGGTAATAATGTCTTGTTAAACTGTTTCCCTCTGCAGATATGATGTCCTAACACTGTGTTCTTACAGCGAACAAGAGTCTCTCTGCCCACACTGACTCTGTTAAATATTCACCTCTGTAAACAAACCACCGCATCAATCGGCTGTGCACTCATTTAAATAAACCAGGAGGCTGTGCACTCATGTAAACAGACAATGTAAGCTATCAGCTGTGCACTCATGTAAACAAACCATGTGAGTTAACAGCTGTGCACTCATGTAAACAAACCATGTTATCAGCTGTGCAATGGAGATCATAGCCTCAAGACAAAATCGCTAAAAAGATGAGTCATTTGTTCTTTAAAAAACAGGCAAATTGATCCAACATTACTGCAGCAGAATGCAATTATTCACATATTGTAATATTAACATAATGTAATATCTATAATATACATAAATATATTCAATAATAATATCATAATATTTTGTATGTTAATAACAAAGTACCTCAGTTTTCTACGAAAGTACAGCACTTGTGTAAATGTACTTTACTACACTGGAGTACTGATAGTGACCTGGGCTACCACCGTGACCCCGGGACATGTGACCTTGGAAAAAGACATCATGACAGCTCACCTCACAGGACACCTGCAGACATTTGAACACTCCCCTCGTCCTCCTGCTGTCAGACGTGGACGCTCTTCACACGGTCGCTTCAAAGCCTCCGAAAGTTAATTAGAAAAGGGACTCGGTAAAAGTTGCGCCCGACTCCTTCACCCTGCTCCACAATCCGTCCTGACAGCAGAGATCCAGCTGCCCACTTTTAACTGAAAACTTCCTTTACTGTCAACTTCAGCAGGATGTTTCTGTCACTGCGTGAGATGAAAGTGGTGTCGGGGTGTTTAACAAGCTCAAATTAATGCCTGCTTTAATGAGGCGCTCCCTCAGATCCTTCAGTCGAGTCTTGGGGGCGAGAGCAGAAACTGCAGCCTCTGCAGAGGTAGACCACCGCGGACTGCGGCCCATCACTTCAAAGATACGATTTAAATCACAGACAGAGGCCCTCTGATCTGAGCTGATGACAAAGCTGACAGTCATCAAACACACACTCAGATCACTTTCAGTCCAGAGTCAATTATCTCAACGACTGATGGATGTTTGCAGAGAAACTTTGCACATTAATGATCTCTAGACGAACACCTCCGACTCTACATAGAGCGACAGACTCCAGCTGCTCCAATCCAACCAGCTGTCAGTAGGCAGGTTTCCATTAACCCTCAAATTGACAAACTGAACTTGCCAATATGAAATACAGCTAATGGAAACACGTTAATTTCGAAAAAATGACCATTAATCACAAAAAAAGTTTTTACGCTTGCATGAGGTGGTATTTCAGAAGATTCTGAAAAGCCATATTTCACAAAAGTGCGAGGGGAACACTTTTTAGTCTTTTCTAGGTCACATGATGCTGTGTCTGTGAGCTTGTCAGTAGGAACTGGCTCCCTCATGATGCAGCAGGAGCTACAAGAGCTGTTATTGCATCACATAACTCTGAGAAAGTTGAGCGAATCATCTGGGGGTTTTGAATCCACAATTCAGCCACTCCCACGTATAAGGGGCTCGCCTTTCCATCACGGCTCCATAACACGCCGACGTGGCCTTGGATTGTAAATAATGGCAGCTAGTGCGGTGGTTGCTATAGAAATAAAGCTGCTAATGTTTTGAACATCCATCGCCATGGTTACTGGGATGTTATCACCAGAGGAGAAGTCGCAGAACATCACTCAGTGGAAAAGCAGTCATCTCCACTGTGTGTTTTATTGACATTTCGAAAATATCGCTTAAGTTTTGCACAAATCTGCATGAGAAGCCCGACTACTGTTGAGGTTGCATGCTCCTGCTGCGACTGTCACTTTGTCATGGTGTTCAGAGGAGTATATTGTGACACCAAAAAAAAAAATTATTTTTAAAAATCTAGAGAAACTGTCGGAAAAAAAGAGAAAAGGTAGTCCATAATTACATAATCAATAATTAATTAAAAATTTAAATAAAATAATTGTATTTTTTAGCACTTTTTCCAGGTCATTTCCCTTTTTTTGATTAAAAAAATAAAATAAAATTTAACTTTCTTTTCCACATATTTTTTTTGTGTTGGTTTTTAATGAATCTTTTGGTAATTTTATTGTGCTTTTTTAAACTATTTTTTTTGCTAATTTTTTGGGTCACTTCTTTCTCTGAAAGGAAAAAGCCTAAACAGAGAAGTCGAATCTGCACAGCAGTGAGATGACATTTTCCCATGCAGTGATTAAGATTATTGACAGAGTGAAATAAAGTTTTTTCACTTATCAGCAGCAGCGTGTGAACGAAGCGTGCACAGAGGCGTGAGAACAGTCTGACCTCTGAGTGACCTCTGAGGGGCCGCAGGGCGTCCGTCAGCGGTTTGCTGGAATCCAATAATTATGCTGCTTCGGCTAATCGCTGTTCATTATCCAGCCTGAGTTAAAGAAACGCACCTCCACCTGTCAGTCACCCCTGCTCCTCCTGACACACACACACACACACACACACACACACACACACACACACACACACACACACACACACACACACACACACACACACACACACACACACACACACACACACACACAGAGAGATGATTATCTAATAGACTGCAGGAGGATAATTGTATAAACGGATCGATACCACCTCATTAGGAGAACGGCTTCAGCTGAAAGGTCAACGTCTCCACCCATCGCCGTCTCTTCACGGGAGACTTTCAGAGGAAAACATCGTTTTACTCCTCAGCACTGATGCATTTACAGGAAGACATCAGACGGAGGGTTCCCATAGTCCTGGAAATCCTGGAAAACTCACAATCACACATTCCAGGCCTGAAGAAGTCACTAAACTAGTAAAAACAGGGAAAAATCATGCAAATGTGTTAAACAAATCAAATCAAATTCACGAAACATAACGTCAGTTTGATTTAATTTTCTGTAGCTGACGATGTAACGTGTGTTTATTATGTGACGTTTATTTGTTCATTTTCTCTCGCTTTATGTCTTCCCATGAGGAACGTCGAATTATTTCTACGTGTTTTCAGATTTATAAGAGGGGCCTACAACTTTGAATGGTTGTATTTTGTATTTATTTTATTGCTGATATGTTCTTTATAAATTGTTAACAATCTTATCTTCTCTTTTAATTTTTGGTGATTTCTATTGAAAATGGGAAAAGTTTGGATTTAGGGGAGGGGTCTACAACTTTAAATGGTTGTATTTTGTATTTATTTTATCGCCTTTTTTAAAAAAAGAAAAAAAAATGCATATAGGCATGTTTTCTCTTGGCAGTTTTTTTTTTTTAACCTCCGTTTATATTTTTGGACGATTTTTTTTAAAAACATAGAAAAAGTTTGGATTCAGGGGAGAGGCCTAAAACTTTGAATGACCGCATGACTGTATTTATTTTAGCGCTGATTTTTAAAGAAAAAATGCACGAAAGTGTGATTTCTTTAGAAATTGTTTGCAATTTTCTTCTTCTATTTTAATTTCTTGGCAATTTCTATTGAAAGTGTACAACAAATTTGAATTTAGCAGAGGGGCCAACAAGTTTAAATGACTGTATGTAGTATTTATTTTACTGCTGATTTTTAAAGAATACATACCTTCCAAACTCATGGGCCTGTGGGACTGAAGGCATGACTTTTTTTTTTTAATGTTCCTTATAGCATCCTAAAGTCAGAATATATGTTGGCATTTCACGTCTCTGGTCTTAAAAAGATCAGAGTAAATTGGGGGGAGGATTAGTGCCTCAAACTTTTACAGTCATGTACCGTACACCCATGAAATTTAAAGAAGGTATGAAATATTACATACAGAAGCCTAACTGGTATGTGCACAGACAGGTGCGGACAGGTGTACATGCAGACAGGTGTAGATTGTGCAGCGGTTGTGTGTTGGTGCATCACCTGCAGTGATTTAACACATTCACCAGTGACACTGTGGCATCATGTTTCCATTTTATTCCTAATATAAGAGACATACAGTGAGATCAGAGTAAAAACTCAACATGATAGTGACTGAATGAGAGGCGGCCCAGACACAACGTATTTACACCAGATCAGAGACACACACACACACACACACACACACACACACACACACACACACACACACACACACACACACACACTGTAGCTGCCACACTTCCTCTCATCAAACATCACGCTCACCACCTTAAATCAAACATCACGCTCACCACCTTAAATCAAACGGGATGTTTTGTGTTTGTTGTTTGAAAGCTATTTAACGCTCCGCTGCCCGTTAATATCCAAATCACCAGACGTTACGCTCGGCCGTATGTTCCCTCATTTACTGCAGTCGGAGTACGAGGAGCAAACTTTAGATTGGGTCAGATGAGCTCTGGGAAATTTCAATCAATAAATCTGCACTCTCACATACAGTAAACAGAACAGTGCTGCTTTCACTGAATTGATCACGGCTCCAGTCGACCGAAGTGACTCCGCTGAACAGTGAGAGGCTTTTTCGCCGCCGTCGTTTCTGAGGCCGAGCGACACGGAAAACCACCACAGAGAGTTCATTCTCCATGTTTGCACACATTTTCTAAATCCTCCTGTTTCTCTGCTTCCTGCACCGCTGAGGACACCTGCTGACTCGATCTGTGGACCGATCCATCGATCTGGATCTATATATCGATACACTGATGGATAATCCATCATCATCGATATAAAGTTAAAACATCGAGCCATATCGTCGTCTTTAGGCCTTTATTTTGAAATGTTAGGTCACCCTCAAACAGCGACGGGCAGATAACGGCGAGCAGACGAGAGAAAGACGATGAGGAGAAAGTTATTTACTCGAGAATAAATCAACACTATGAAAATATCTTGGATTTCAAAATTAACTACGTACCTGCCTGGACGGACGTCTCACTCTGCTAACTTCTCTCTAAAAGCAACATGAGCTGCTCGTTTCAACGTTAGACCGAAACACGTGCACACAAACTGATACTCAACCGTGCTGATCAGTCAGGAGGCGCAGTAACTTTAACCAGCCGTGAGTACGAAAAAGTATAAATACATGCAGACTGTTAACCCTTTGAAACCTGGGAAAACTGGTTTGATTTCTGTAAAACAAAACAAAACAAAAAAACAGGGGAAAGAGGCAATGAGCAATAACAGAAAAAAGCAAATAAAAAAGACCTAAAAATTAGTACAAACGAAAAAAAAAGAAGGAAAAAACAAACAAACAGGGAAACGACTTGAAAAAAGTGCTTAATATTTTTGTAAGATAATTTTAATTATGTAAATATAATATTCAAAAATATAGTTTTTTTCTATAATAATAATAATAATAATAATAATAATCATTATTTTTCTGCAACACAATTTAAAATACATCATTAAAATTGTGAAGATACTAGAATGGACATTCTCTCCCAGCTTAAAAAAACCCCCAAAACTAAATATATCTTGAAGTTTGTGAGACATTTCTTTCCAAGTTGCTCTATGCCTCTTTTCCAGTCTTTGTGGTGTTTTTTTTTGTTTCCATGTTTTTGCAATGTTGTTACAGAATTATTGTAATTTTAAAGTACTTTTTCCATGGTATTTCCTTTTCTTTTTTTAAAAAAAAAAAGTTTGTTATTTTATTTATTCATTTTTCACTCATTTTCATGTCATTTTCTTGTACTTTTTCTTTACTAATTTCTTGCTCATTTTTTGGGTCATTTCTTCTTGCCGTGTTTTTGAAAGAAAACAAGCTAAGCTTGCTCCGGTTTCAAAGGGTTAAGGTTCAAGCACCTTAAGCACCTTGTCTGAACACTGTTACTATAATTTATGTGACATTTTTATCTTTTATGGCCAAAAACAAAAAGAAAAGGCGGCAGCTTCTCCTGTAAACGTCTCATATTGATCGCAGGCGTCTGAATCGAATCAAATCGGTATCGTAGCAGACTTTGTGATATCGGCCAATATAGCATTGTTGTCTGGAAAATGGATTTATCATATTGTGATGAAACTGGTGATTTACACCCCAGCTGGTGACACAGGTGAGTCAAAATCTACAGCTGTAACCATCATAGAAGTCCAGATTCATACCTGCATCGCGAAGCTACTGTCCGATGTTTTACCGATATAATGAAACATGTTATTTTTCTCAACCAGAACTAAAAGAATATTCCTGAACATGAAGCGTCAGGTTTCATCCACGAGTCTTTTATGATGATTACAGGTCTGTAGGAGAGAAGTGAGGAGGAACTGTGAGCAGAAACCCAAAGTGAAGCTAAAAGTGACGACGGGCACCAGGAGGGACAGTGACACTCAGCGGAAAGAGACAGAAAACGGAGACAGTCCAACCTGAATGTCGGCAGTCTCTGCGTTAAATCCTCTGCAGACTCTGTGTCTCTCTCTATCTCACACACACACACACACACACACACACACACACACACACACACACACACACACACACACACACACACACACACCTGGGATAAAAAAAACAAAACAAAACAAAGAGCAGAAACGAAGAGTTTCATTCCAAAACTCCGACCCCACCCAACAGTACACATATATCTGCTGTTTCGTATTTCTCAAAGTAAACAGATGAAAACTTGTAAAATATCACTCTTTAACAAAAGAATATTTCACGCATTTGTTTCCAAACAGGTGCATCGGAGAGGGACGAGCAGAGCACAACACGTAGAAAAACCTCCGCAGACTCGGCGGGTTTCCATCACAGATTTGCGCAAAACTGATGCAATATTTTAGGAATGGGGATAAAACACAACTGAGTGATGTTCTGCAGCTTCTCCTCTGGTGATAACATCCCAGTAACCATGGCGATGGATGTTCAAAACATTTGCAGCGTTATTTCTCTTGCAGCCACCGCACCAGCCGTCATTATTTCCAATCCAAGGCCACGTAGGCGTGTTATGGAGCCATGATGGAAAGGTGAGCTCGCTGCTTCCACGTACGAGGGATTTCGGGGAGCTGATAGTTTTTGATTTCACAGAGGAACTGCAGATTCAAAACACTGCAGTTTTGCCAAATGTGACTTTTTCAAATCGCCTGTAACACTACCTCATGCAAGCGTAAAAACTTTTTTTTTTTGCACTAAATGGGAGTATTTCTTTTAAACTGACGTTTCCATTAGGCGTATTTTATATTTGCAAGTTCAATTTGCGCAATTTGAGGGTTAATGGAAACCCGACCAGTGTCTAACATGTAATAATAATGACTTTATTGCGACATTTCTGTACAGAAAACAAAAATAAAATCATTATTTTACATATAGTTAGACAGTGTTGTGCGGACATTTTTCTGCAAAATATAATAATGACAATAATAATAATAAAAGTGACAGATTTCTGGTTCTGGAATGAAACTCTTCAGATGAACAACAGTTACAGTCTGACACACACTGACACAATATACTGTAGCATAGTGGCCATCTGACCCCCCCGCTGTCACACACTATCATTAAATAAGGCACACATTTACACATACAGTTAAAATTTGGCTAGTAATTATTCCTTTATTTACAACCAACAAAGTTAATAACTAGAATAACTGCAGTCCGCTCTGTGTTTCATTCTCTCACCATCAGACGGCGTTTTCTGACTCTTTCAGTTTATCGAGCGAACGTTCGAGTCACGAGTTCGAGTGTGTGCAGCACCAATCTGATCGAGACATTCTGGAGGAACTTGATGGGAGTCGACGGCGTCTCCTGTGACCTGACGTCCGCTGGGACGGGAGAAACTAAAGAGAGAAGAGACGAGGATAGCTGCTTTGTTGAAGTATTTCCTTTCTCTGGTCAATTTGAAACACTTTTGGTTCGGTGTTTTTAGCCGCCTGACGATGATGTAATGGTGTGATGTCACTGAGGTCTCTCTGAGGGGGCGGGGCGTCGTTTGAT
Source organism: Plectropomus leopardus (assembly GCF_026936395.1). Classification (NCBI taxonomy): domain Eukaryota; kingdom Metazoa; phylum Chordata; class Actinopteri; order Perciformes; family Serranidae; genus Plectropomus; species Plectropomus leopardus. The sequence goes on along the minus strand of NC_142186.1, from coordinate 35,351,479 downwards.
GTGCCCAGAGATGGTCGAGTATAGTAAGGCAAAGACAGAACTACTTCCAGGGGAATCTTTTCACCACAGGTTACATATACTGCATCTGTATATGTATACATATACGGTGTGGATATAAACACACATATATATACACACACATGCATAATATAAACACATTCGAGGAGGGGGGCGGGGACTGGTTACCAACACTACATCAGAAAAGGTTTGAAGCAAAAGCATGAATCTAAGCATCGCAGAAAGTCTTCACGATGGCCGACGCGTTTGAAGAGTTCTTCCAACATCAACGCGTTGCTCTGTAAATCCACACCGAGGACGCCGGCAACCGAACGGAAAGGAGGTGGCGTCACGTCACCTGAGTCAGCGGTTCTATCAGAAGCACGGAGCTGAGCAATACCAATATGGTACAAAGATATCCGTTGGACAAAAAGAGGAGGGAACAAACGAGTTTGGTTGAGGCTCTCGTCCACAGTGACACCTGCTGCCACTCGACTGGTTCTCCGCTGAAGGTCTGCGACCTCGACGCCGCGGCGTCTCTTCAAAGGAAGTTCTTCTAAGGGGACTCACTGAGGGAGCGTCCCTCTGCAGTCCACCAGAGGACGTCCTCAGTAGTTGAACTTCCCCGGCTGGTTGACGGGGGACGTGGCGGGGATGAAGAGGGGCTTGGGAGGGACGTCAGGTTTGAGAGAGGAGGCCCGGCGGACGATGGCGCCCCTGTGTTGGACCTCCGGTTGCTCTCCGTTGTAGCTGTGCTGGCGAGTCAGGTACCCGTTAGGGATGAGAGGGTAGTGAACCTCGCAGGCGCTGCCCGTCGAGTTCATCCGGGCCAGGAGGGGCGGCGGCTGGTGGGGGCCGCCGTTTCGTTGGCTGAAGCTGTGCTGGCGAGGAATCATCCCTCCGCCTCCTCCTCCGCCTCCGCCTCCGTTGGGCATCTTAGTGGCGGCGGCGATCAGCGAGTGCCTCTGGGAGGAGTGCCTCCTCTCCAGGGTGGACTGGTGGTGCGGGGGGATGTCTGGAGGGACGTCCATGCGTCGGGTGAGGCTGTCTCGAGGTAACGTGGACGAGCTGTAGTACGGGGCTGATTCTGTCTCAGGAATCTGAGGTTGGATGCGGTTGGCGAATGCCAGCTGACCTCCGCCGCCGCAGGCCATCAGACCCGACGGGCTCATTAACTGGGAGTTCTTGGCGCTGCTGGCCTCGTGGATGTGCTTCAGGAGCTCATCCAGCGAGGTGACCTCCATCACCTTCTGAGAGTAACCCGCGTACGGCTGCTGAGACAGAACGCGCTCAACATTGTGGATTTTACGTTCCTCTGGGTGGAGGTGACCTCCGACCAGCGGCTGCCCGTTGGCGAGGCCGTGGGAGTAAGGGAAGACCTGCTGGTGCAGCAGGGCGGAGCTGGGCCTGGAGCTCGTGTTGTGGGACTTTGGCTCCTTGGCGTTGTTGCAGTTCTGGTTCTTCTCCCACTGGTTCTTGAAGGCCTTCATGCTCTTGATGGGCAGCTCGGGGGTGGAGTCCGGCGTGGGCAGACCGGACAGCTCGGAGGAGTGGTGGAGGTGGTGGTGGTGGTGGTGGGGGTGGACCAGGTCTCCCATCGTCATGGCGTGATGGCCGTTTCTCCTCGGCGGGTGATGCTCCTTGCTGTTGGCGAAGAAGGAGTTGTAGATCTTTGGAGAGGACACCTCCAGCTTGTCGTCCTTGCTCTGGCTGTCCAGGAGCCCGTTGAGCTTGGCCAGGCTGCGGAGCGACAGCGCGTGAGGGATCGGAGCCTCGGGGTCTTTCGCCAGTTTCTTGGTCTTGTGGCCCACGTGGTTACAGTAGCAGGAGACCAGGAAGCCAGAGAGGAAGGCGCCGAGGACGAAGGCCACCAGCACACAGGCGATCAGGAGGGTGTAGTGGACGCTGTGATTGGTCTTGTCCAGGTCTGGCGGCCGCCTCACACCTTAAACACAGAAACGACAGAGAAAGAAAACTTGAGTTTTTCGGAGTCAGGTTTTGAGGAGCTAATATGGGTCAAGTAGCAGCTGGGACAGACAGGTTGTGTTTACAGGAGCTTCACTGTGGGAGTGTCTGAACTCAGCTCTGAGCTCCTCCTCAGACTGACAGAGGCCAGCAGCCCCCCGTCACACTGAAATCACGCTTTTTTTTCACCGGCAGGGCGGTTCGGCTCAGTTCGAGATACTTTTTTTGTTTTTTTATTGTGAAAAGTTGCTAGTCGAACACAAAGTGAAGTTTATCTGCTACGATGTTCTGGTTTTCACCGGAAGTCGAATTATCAACAAATTCTCCAAAACAATCAAATCCAGTGATTTTAAACTGCTAGAAACACAGAATGAAGCAACTTCACATTACAAAGATTGTAACTCTGGAGCTGCTCAGTGCAGTTGGCTTCTGTACGCCGTGAAAATGCGAACGTCTGCATCCAGAGCGAGCGTTTGCTTTCTCTGTTCAGGGCTACTGCAGAAACATGGCGGTGCAACATGGCGATCTCCACAGACGCTCTCTGTAGACATAAACGGCACCTTCTGAGGTTACAAAAACACAACGGTTCTTATTTTCAGGTGATTCCACACTAAAGAAAACAGACTCATTATATTCCATTTTTTTGCCGATATATCCCCCGAAATCCTGAACACTGGACCTTTAAAGTTAACGGGTGTTAAAAAGGTTTTTCTCTAACTGGATGTGATCGGAGAGAGCTGTTTGTCTGAACTCATTCTGCTGAGCCTCTGAAGGCTGCTGACAGCGTGAGAATCACGATAAGACGGGTCACCGGCCTCCTGTCGTCGTCTGACAGGATGTTAACAAGTCTGATCTCTCGTCACGACGGATCTGATGTCTCCTGCAGTTTGTTATTGAGGTCATGAAGTTACAGTGAAACTCGGACTGCGAGCAGGTGCTCTGCAGAGGCGTTTTATCTCCCGTCATGTTTCACTTTGTTCACTTCGGAGCGCAGCTTCGTCTCCGCTCTCCCTGAGACATTTGCTGTAATCTTTCTGGAAATAAAGCCGTGAATAGAGCTTCCAATTAAAAAAGCTCCATTTTCAGCCATTTATTCTGATGATTGCCTCGACTCATGACCACATTAAAAAGTCATAAATCATAATTGCAATCCCAGCGGGAGAGGCGATCAGACGTGATGCCGCAGCGAGCCCGTTAATACGCTGCTTTTCATCTTTTTTCGGTCTCATTACGCCAGACGCCAATCAGCTCGTCCCGGGTCGAGGGTCGAGGCTCTGACTGATCACTGTGCCTGCTGTCCTGGTACCTGTGAGTCACTATCACTCCCTCTGGACCATGACCCCCCCCCCACTTCCTGCCTGCGGCCTGTTGAGGACTTCCTCCTGATTGATGTTATGAGTCAAGTGCAGCGGCGGCGGGGGGTGAAACGCGCAGCTGAGGTAAAACAGACCCAGATCCTGTGAACGCCCTGTCACAACACGTTTCATGAGCGGACCGGATGACTCAATCAGCGGGTCTGTGGGACATATGGTGCCACCGGTCACACTGAAATGAATACCCTGTGAATCACAGCGAGCCTGGCAGCGGCGAGGTGTGCACACGAGGTGCTGGCCAACTCCAAACACCAGCGACTGGAAACTAAAGGCCGAGCTTTGAAATATATATGTTTTTACGTGTTTATGGGTGAAGTCTGCAGCTCAAGTAAAGGCAATAATTAAATAAGTATTTCACCGATATAAAAATTAGGTCCTCATATAAAGCTAGGCCGCCTCGGCAGGAGAGAGACGCAAATACATGAAATACTGAAGTTGGTGCACCGTGACCAGAGAAAACGGAGAAAAGGGTGACGTGCTCAAGAGATAGAAAACCTAAAACTACCGGGAAAATTGCATTGCTGCAGCAGCCAGGTGTACAAGATAAGCAGCAAAAGCACAATATAAATAGTAAAAAAACAAAGTGCCAAATAGCACATATCTAGACACTGGATCGATGGAGGAAAGTTTACCACAGTTCATCTTCACATCCTGCACACATTGGTTTGATGCAGAGCTGGTTGAAAATCGGTGAAGTATCTCTTTAATAAAGTGGACTTATTTGATCTCTCGCATGCTGAGGACAAGTCGTCTCTTTATCACCTACAACAGGCATGTCAAACTGGTCCACAGGGGGGCCGGTGTGGCTGCAGGTTTTGTTTCCAACCAAGTAGCAGCACACCAGACTTGACTCATTTAATCAACTGATCTCCGTCTTCAGACAGTTGATTGGTCAAACTGTGTGCTCTTGGTTGGTTGGCACAAAAACCTGCAGCCACACCGGCCCCCCTGTGGACCGGTTTGACATGCCTGACCTACAACTATTACCATTTTGGCAAAAAGACGCATTGAAACATGTTCCTAAAAACATTTTAGGCAATAAAAAAAGCAGTGCAATAACAGAATCTTGATTTATATTTGATCAGCACTGATTAGTTTTACTGTAAACTCTTTGAGTACGTGTCGGCAGACAATACAAACTGCAGAGATACAGCCTCCACGTAATTTGGTGGAGTTTCGCCGTGGGTGAGGAGGGATATCTAAGCGCTACATAGATGGAGGAAAGTTTACCACAGTTTATCCACACATACTACACACACTGGTTTGATACAGAGCCGGTTGGAAATCGGTGAAATATCCCTTTAATGCCACTTAACGCCCATTTCACGACTTCCCTTTGATGGTTACAGAGTCTGCGTTCCTCTCGAACATCATCACTTTATATTTCTGTGTCAACTCAACACGGTGTCCGCTCAGCCAAGGCTTAATATAGAGACAGCGAGTCTGCCAAAAGGTAGGAGACAGATGGGCCGCGTGAAGAGAGGGACGGTGACAGTCAGGGGAGGAAGAAGAAGAAGAGGAAGAAGAAGAGGAAGATGAAGAGATGAAAATGAAGAGAGGATCCAAGAGGAGCAGAGGAGGAGAGCGGAGCTGAAGGAGAGACAGACTCGATGTGGTGAGTGACAGACCGTCACTCTGCTGGGTTTGAAGCCTGGTGCTCTGCGGCAGCTGTGATTCGGTCGGAGAACAACCCTGGCGCTCCTCCACGGCGCCGTAGGAAGAGACGCGCTCTGTGATTGCATCCACGGAGTTAAAAATAGCCGGCGCGGTGGGTTATGTAAACAGGCAGGCCTACTCAGCGTCGTCTTACTAATTGGAGATGTTTTTTTTCCATGAGGGGAATAAAGTAGGGAGGCCCGGCTGCTGTTTGCTGCAGGTGATGAAGAGACGACTCTCAGCTGTGAGCGAGAAAATAAATCCACTTCATTAAAGGGATATTCCACCAATCTTCAGCCAGCTTTGCATCAAAACACTGGGCCTCATGCAGCAACATTTTCTAAAATTTTCTCTTATTCTTCTAGAAGAAGGACTCCTACAGCTTGAGACAAGTTAGATTTAAGACTTTTTAAGTCTGAATGAAATTTAACACCAAATTCACAATAACAAAAACTGAAAAAGGACAATTTTACCCAAATGTTTGTTTTGTATCGTGTAAAGTTAAATTATCTACGTCGAGTTTTGAAAAAACAAAAAACAAAACAAAAACCCTTTTTAAGAAAAACAAATGGAAGACAATAAATGTATTCTATTATCATAAAACTATATATTTGGTTTACCAACAACAGAGGGAAATATCTGGCTGTTGCTGGCTTGTTTCCTTGGTGACTGTTTGTTTTTGTTAAAAAATTATTCAACAAAAATTAAATGCTGACACTTATTTTCACACGTAATGCCAGAAAAAAAACTAACTATTTTACATGTCTAAACATTTTTTTATTTTAGTCATTTTAAATCCTAGGCCTTATTTTAAGATGATTTTAGGACATTTTAAGGATCTGCAGGAAGCCTTTTTCTCAGTTTTCTCTGGTCATATAGCACCAATTTTAAAAGTATTTGCATCTTTCTGCTGCAGAGGCAGCCTGGTTTTAAATCACTGCCTTCTATATATCGGTGAAATACGTCTTAAACGGCACAGCATCTTCAGCTCCTCCGTGACACCAGTTTCAGTGATCTGAACACACTGAGGTTTCACACTCGATTGTGAATGAATTCATAAATTCGTCTGCATCTCTCGCAGGTCATTAAAGCATCAAACTCGACACAAAAAACAAACTGGAATGCGAAACACTGGGAGGAAGAGACGGCTCCGTTTGTTCTTTCAAGGTCAGACAGGAAACGATTTTAAAAAGACAGAGGAACTACTTCTTCTTTTGCTCCCAACTTTTTCTATTGTATCAGGCTTTTCTCAAGGGTGCGATTAAACACTTTGTAACCTGCAGAACAACTTGTGTTCTATTTCTGCGTGTCGAGTGAAGACGTTCCAAAATATCCCTAATTAGTTTCTGCTTCTGCAAGCTTACAAGTGCATGTAATTGTTCCCTTAATGGCCACTCCATCCCAACGAGAAGCCAACCAGACTAAATGGCCCCGGGCTTCACAGGCGAGTGTTACCCCCCACCACCCCTCCTCTAATGCTGCAGATTTATTTCTTCTACACTAAAAATAACAGTTTAACTCCTGGTGGACCCCCGCAGGTTGAAGATTGGAACAAATGAATTATTTTGCTGTTTCTGCCCCGCTCGCTCTCTTTTTGGCTTTCTGCTGCTGCAGTGAGCTTCAGTCATCTGACAGCTTTAATACCTGAGGTCTGTGCACCGCCCCACAACACACACACACACACACAGACACACACACACACACACACACACACACACACACACAGACACACACACAGACACACACACAGAGCGCATGTGTGTGACTGAGTGAATTCAATCACTTGTTATTAGGAATTTGCATAATATTCCAGCTCAGTGCTCAGCAGTTTAACGTCTGCACACGAGCTGAGCCGATGTGCCGTAATGTAACAGATCCAATTCAAAGCCGCGCTAACGAGCGGCGTGTGATGCACAGACAGGTGTGTATTCGTGCGCACACACACTCTGAATGAATACAGGCGAATGGCACAGCATCCTGTCTCGGTGAATCGCGGAAAGATCACTGACAAAGAAAATATTTGTTTTCGCCCATAAAAGTTCGTATGTAGGCTGCCTTAACATTTTAAGTTGACTGAATGTGAGAAGACAGTTTGAGGTTAATGATTCCAAACAAAAACTTTTGATTAAAATAAACTCGATTTTAATCCAGCTGTACTTAAACATGGGTTTGCATGATGATGGATTATTAACACATAAATTATATGTCAACAGATAACGATTCATTTAGCCAATAACCGAAAGATACATCCACTTTTTTCTCAAGTTCATCTTCCATTTGTTATGTTTAGTAATTGTCTTTAGTAAAAATGACAGTTTTGGGCAGAGACGGCTGCACAACTGAAATAAATTGAACGCAGCTTAAGTCATTTGTTAAGTGTGGATGCACGATAATATCGGTTTGTCATCGGCAGATATCGGCTTTAAAATGAAATATTAGCCAACATGCTGATTTCTGCCAATAATAACATTTTTAATTGACAAAATGAACATGTACAAAACATTAACCCTAACTTGAAGTATTTTTCTTATTTTGCACAATGAATTATAATTATTATTATTACGTTTACATCTGCTGGTGGGCTGTCACAATAAAAGTATGCAGAATATGATGTATATTTCACTATAAGCGAGACTTAATAATCGCTAAAATTAGGTGAGGATAAAAGCGGATATATCCACATTGGTAATCTGTTAAACGAGGGATAAGTGGTAAAAAAAAGTCTGATTATTGTGCATCCCGGGATTTAAGTACAAATAAATTAAAATGAGTTTTTTTTAAATATTTCAAAATTACCTCAACTTGTATTTTCAAATTCAGTCACCATAAAAGTTTAAGGCAGCCCAGACACTAATTTTTGAACCAAACTTAAAATTAATACAAAATGTTTTTTAACAGTGTATTTGCACTCTGAAGGAAAGTTTTTATATTTGTTTCAAACACTCAAACACACGGTGGCTGGCTGAAGAGACGGTTCATTCAAATGAAAAAAATATATTTTCACTTCTTCCAGCACACACGGAGGCGAACTGTTGTTTGTTCTGACTGCAGCACAAAGAATTACCTCCGAAAACTAAAGAGCAGCGTCTCTCCGGACTCCAGAGTTCCTGCACATTTTCTCAGACAAACTTTTAAAACTTTTCCATGACTTTTTCCAAACATGATTTCAGTGAACTGGCTGACATGACGGGAGAGAGTGAGCGAAGGGAGGAAAATGAATATAAAAAGCTATGTTACATGTTTTTAAAATATATATATATATATATATATATATATATATATATATATATATATATATATATATATTCTATTTTGTGATATTTCTGTTTTCGTTATCTAGTCTTTCAGTTTATAATCATATATATTCACATAATATTATTTGTTTTTATATCTATACTGTATGAAACATGCCATATAATTTCCTAATATTTTCCACCTCACATATTTTATTTTATATATATATACATAAATATAAATATAATTTTTTCTAACATCATGTAAATGTACTGCTAATGGTCCCGACGAAACACGTCAATGAAAAGAGTTGAATTTGTCGCCACTTTGAGCAGCACAGACAAAGTCCAGTTCACCTTCAGCGTGTCAGGACTGAAGCAAACATTCATCCCAAAATAAATAAACAGTAATTTGGGTGATGTGACCCTTCAAAGCGTCATCTGATGAACTTATTCCAAGTGATAAACCAGGCCGAGCGCATGCATGGACTCATGTCCCGTGTGTGTGTGTGTGTGTGTGTGTGTGTGTGTGTGTGTGTGTGTGTGTGTGTTTACATGCAGGTGCATCAGAAACGTAAAGAGAGGAGCTGATTTTGTCATTCGGACGGCGGTGAAGCAAAATGGTTCCAGTGCGAACTTCCCGCTGCTGCCGTGACGACGGACACGTCAGAGGCGTGAAGGAGGCACCGGAAGGATCGGACTTTACCGGCTTAAAGAGACAGTCCACACCAAAGATCCAGCTTCATCACCAAAAAACAGCAGCTCAGTGGACAGGTGGGACACTGTCTAACATTTGTCTCACAGCTGGCGTCTCTGCTGTCTTTGGGGTGAACTGCTGCTTTAAGAGACGGAGAAACTGACCACAGGTCAGCTCAGACACCTGCAGACATTTTCAGCCGTCAGAGCCGGAGAGGCCGATCACAGAGGGGTCAGTGAGAGGATTCAACCAAGGAGGCAGGGACAGCTAAAGGGTTAGTCCAACTGAAGACAGAGCAGAACACACAGGCAGGTCAGAGGTCAGTGGGACAGAGGACAGGGTCAGGGGTCACTGTGTGGAGGGATGTGATCACTGTGGGCCCCGTCCATCGCTGTGATGCGCTCCATCCGATACCGAGCCGAGTGCCTACAGAGTGTGTGTGTGTGTGTGTGTGTGTGTGTAATGCCTTTTGAAACCTGAGCAAATTTGATTAATTTCTTTTTAAAATATGGAAAGAATGCAGTGAGCAACTTAAGAAAAATTTAGCAAAAAACAAACAAAAAAACCCAAAGAAATTACCTGAAAATTAGCAAAAACAAGCTAGAAAAAAAGTAAAAACAAAACAAACAAGGACCTGAAAAAAGTGTGTAATAAAATAAATACAAATAATAGTAATAATAAAAATAAAATAAAATAATAATAAAGTTTTATAAATTTTTGACTTAAAATTTCAGTGCTGACATTTTATTATTACAGTATATAAACTGAACATAACATTTAAACTCAACGTTTTTGTTTCGGCTTCTGTTTTTTAAAGGTTGAAGTTTAAGATCTGAGTATTTTTATTCTTTCAGTAAATATATTTCTCCTTTAAAATCTGTGTGATTGACCGTCCACCTGACAGGTGCGTCTGATTAAACATCATTATGTTTTTTTGACGACATACAGTCAGCATCCTACATGATGAGTTAACTGTAAATGTAAAATGTGTTCCATGTAAAAATCCAATAATTTAAGTTTTTACATTTTCTGGCTGTGATAAAAAGTATTATTTTGTTGTTTTGGAAAGAAAGAAAACATGCCTTTAAAAATTTAAGAAAAAAAAAATAATTTAAAAAAAAAAATGTCCCAAAATTTTCACAAAAATCACCAAAAACTGGGAAAAAAAACCCTCAATACTTTTAGGGTTTCTTTAAAATTTGCCACCAAAAAAAAAGGAAAAATCATCTTAATTTTCCACATTTTCTATAAAACTCACCAAAAAATTATAAAAGGAGGAAAGAAATTACCAAAACTTTTAAGGAAAATGTGCCTTCCAAACTAGTGAGCCTGCCTAACACAATGTTGTGGTTCACATCACGGTAACTGTTTTTACTCAGCGTTCAGTCTGCCCGTAAATGATCCGACCTCTAAAACTCCAACCAGCTCCTCAATATTTAATCACATCTCCATCTTTATGGCCGGCAGTCTCATTAGTTCTTACATTTTTAAGCAGACAGTTCACGCTCATTCTGATTAATATAACAAGCTTCTGAAAGTCCTCAGTGCACATTGGAGAGCTACAGAACCAGAACTACCACCAGAACCACGGCAGCAGGTGAACCGAACGTCATTTAAAGAAACAACAGCTGCAGACGAGAGGAACATTTCGGGTTCATGTCCTCCTGAAGACGAGAGCATCCCCCTGCAGGTTCAGGAAGAAGATCTAGTCGTTGTGATTCAGCGGGAGACGGTCTTTGTCCTCCGCACAGACACCGTGTCAGAAGTCCATAAATCCTCAGCTTCCACTGACGCAGACAGACTCTGCGGCTGCAGTGATGAGCTGCTCGGCTCAAATGAGAAAATCCCAAAAGAAATAAATAACCAGCAGGGGCCTGATCTGCAGAGGGGAGGGGGGGCAGGATGTAATAGAAACAGCAACAATCTATTTCAGCCTCAGACTGTGACGCCGCCGCCTCAATCAGAGCAGCCGCCGGCTGATAACGAAGGACAGGAACTAACAGCATCACAGATCCAAGAGGGTCTCCGGTCTCTCTCACTTCCTATCCATATGTCCACACATATCTGTCCCCGTCCTCCTGCAGAGGCTCTGCAGCTGTGGCACAAAGCAGGGCCAGAGCTGAACCAGAGCTGAGCCAGAGCTGAACCAGAGCTGAGCCAGAGCTGAACCAGAGCTGAGCCAGAGCTGAGCCAAAGCTGAACCAGAGCTGAACCAGAGCTGAACCAGAGCTGAACCAGAGCTGAGCCAGAGCTGAGCCAAAGCTGAACCAGAGCTGAGCCAGAGCTGAGCCAGAGCTGAACCAGAGCTGAGCCAGAGCTGAGCCAGAGCTGAGCCAGAGCTGAGCCAGAGCTGAGCCAGAGCTGAGCCAGAGCGGGGCCAGAGCGGGGCCAGAGCTGAACCAGAGCTGAACCAGAGCTGAGCCAGAGCTGAGCCAGAGCTGAGCCAGAGCGGGGCCAGAGCGGGGCCAGAGCTGAACCAGAGCTGAGCCAGAGCTGAGCCAGAGCTGAGCCAGAGCTGAGCCAGAGCTGAACCAGAGCTGAACCAGAGCTGAGCCAGAGCTGAGCCAGAGCGGGGCCAGAGCTGAGCCAGAGCGGGGCCAGAGCGGGGCCAGAGCGGGGCCAGAGCTGAGCCAGTGCTGAACCAGAGCTGAACCAGAGCTGAGCCAGAGCTGAACCAGAGCTGAGCCAGAGCACAAAGAGAAACAGGTGGTGGCCCAATAAAGACACCTGGACACAAGTCAAAAAACACGACACGTGTTTCCAAACAAAATCCCATCGTCTCGCCTTTACTTCAAAACACAGAGTCAGCTCGCCATACGTGAGCTCGCCAGCTAGCCATCAGGCTAAAGCCTCCTGCAGACTGTGAGTTTTTTGCAACTTATAAGTGTGTACAACATACGACCATCAACATCAATAAGCGCGTCATCCATCTACGCCGCTTTTGCGGTGAAAGAAAAATGTAAACAAATATGAAGGGAGCCCTCGCTATAGTGACATTTATGTGTGTCGAAAAAAGTCTGAAGAAGAGGAGGAGGAGGACGTGTACACCTGATTCTGCTTTAATAATCTCGATCACTGCGGCGCCGGGCACACATGCACGAGCCTCATTTCCACACTGACAGTTTACCTTTTTAAGTTTTTGGTGTTTTTTTTCTTTTACAGAAAATATGAACACTTGGGCTGTTTTTTTTTTGCTTGCATATCGATATGTGACAGACTCGTCTGTGAGAAATACAGTCAAGAATGTGCAGTTTCAGCGACTGTTTTTCATCGTCGAGGTTCTCCAGCAGAGCGGCCGTCGTTACGCACGGCTGTGGATATTTGTAGCATTCATACCTCTAATTCATCATATTTCTGTCAACCATCATATAACCTTAATCATCATTATTTTTTAAACATCAGAAGGATCAGTGATTCATTCATGGCGCGCAGGTTCACACCGACTTTATAAAATTTGGCACAATAATGAAATTAAACCACCTGCTTCCTTTGTGGTGTTTGACAGCTCAGACAGACGCGACAGCTCAGGAAAGTTTCCCAACATCTAAAAGTTCCTCTTCCTGCAAACGTCTCTATGAGAACATCCATTTCGTCTGTAAATGTCAGACAGATAGAAAGTCTATCAGATAATCCGGACCACAGCGGTTTATTAGTTTTATGAGCAGATAAAAAGTGCGGCGCTGCATTCTGGCATCACCAGGGGACCGACACGTAAACGATGTGTGTGCACAAAGACCACACTTTTCTAAAAATAAGCGGGTATCTATGAAGGAGGAAAGTGAACACGTGAACACCTCACGCTTTCTTCAGAGCAGCGTGCACACAGTTTTAGCTGAGACGGCTGCAGGAATATACGATAAGGAGATTAAATATAAGTTAGGAAATAGAAAACTATGTTTTAAGGCTGTTTGCCAACTTCAACAATTGTTTTTTTTTCTGTAAAATGCTAAAGGCACATTTATTAAGTTATTCTTAAATAATTTAAGAATGATACATTTCAGTATTTATTTTTTTACATATATCTCCCTGTTAATGATCATTAAATTTTATGACGTGGAGCATTTTGTAAAGTTAGTTTTCACATGAGAACTATGAATAAATCACTGATCCTTCTAATATTCAATAATAATGATGATCAAGATTTCACCATGACAATGATTTGCAGAAATGTGATGAATTAGCGCGACAAATGCTACAAATATCCACAGCCGTGCAAAATGAAGGCTGCTCTGCTCTTGCAGTTTCCAGGATTTTTTTTCAAAACTTTTCAAGGATCCTTTTTTTTTGTTGTCCCTCCTGCCTGGCATTTTTTCAAACATTTAAGATTCAAACTCTCTTATGTCATAATTTCAGCATCCTACATAATGTGTTCAAGAACTGTTAGAAATAAAACAATCTAACAATAGTTTTCAACACTTTTTGGCTATTATAAATTGTGTAATTTTGGTGATTTTTAATGAAAACATGCCTTCCAAAAATTTAAGAAAAAAAGAAAAAAACTAACTAACACAAATTTGCTTTCTATAAATATTGCCCAAAAGTTTTATGGAAAAAAAAATCAGCAAAATCAAAAATAAGAAAAAAAACGCCAAACTTCCCAGCCCATTTTCTTAAATAAATATATGAAAAGATATAAAAAATTATCATGTTTTTAACTAACCAAAAAAAAAAACTTAAAAAGGAGAGAAAATTGGATGGGTGGATGGAAACGATGCATGTGCACGTCTCACAGCTGTGAACCTGCACAGTTTGATGCTCAGCAGGAGTTAAAGGCAGCAGCCTGTTGACCTGCTGTGGTTTAGAAACACGCAGCCAGGTGTCACAAAGGAAACTGAGCGTTAACTAAGCTGTGGTCCTCCTGGTTCTCACCTCTGCTGTTATCTAACCTTTTCTGCGACTCGTGCACCTCGATATGAGGGCGTGGGTCGTCTGCTGTGAGCTCACACGGCTGACAGCAGAGGGAGACGGTTCGATACGAGAATCAGGCTCATTAAAACTCTACAGGAGGAGCGGAGAGTGAACTCAGGCTGAACCTCGGCGTCCTGGGAGGGGACGTCCATGTCTCTTATTAAAAGAGTTATTTATACATGTGAGGACCATGGCAACAGACAGCAGCTGGGTCATGCAGTCTTAGACAGGACCGGACTGTGTCCCCTCTAACCGTCAGCGCCACAGCAGCATCAGAGGCCTCACACCAAACTACGTCTCTGCCTCAGCTTTAAACAATTTACCTTCACAAACACTGAGATCGTCTGCGGCCGACAATTCATGAGAGAAAATCGTGGATGTAACCTTTGTGATTTACACCCCAAAGCTACAGATCACACTTCAGATATCAGAGAGGCAGCTCATCAAATATGTTGAAAAGAAATCTAAAATCGTATCTGTTTTCGAGACTTTGACTGTCTAAAACTCTTCTTTATGCACTTCACACTATGTTTTGTCTAAATTGATTTTATCCAGTGATTTTGTGATTTTAAGCACTGGGTGAAAACAAACTCATATTTTCCTTCTCCAGTTACAAAAAAAATTCCCGTCCACACCAACGATATTTTAAAAAAAAAAAAATCTCTGTCTACAACCAAACCACAAATTCAGGCTGTCAAGCTCACGCTGAAGTAACAGGTGGTGATATAATCTGTACTGTGAAGCCACGTTAGCCAATCACAAGCCTGAAGTCATTACGCACAACAAAAACAACAAAAACAACAAAAACAACAAAAACAACAAAAACAACAAAAACAACAACAGCACATTGCAGAGGAGACTGGAGTGAAGTTACACACACCCTGTGTGTGAGCTGCTCAGGTGCATCTCAGCTGCTTGTCAGCTGCACATCGGCAGAAATAGACAGTAAAAATGGTGTTTTGATAATTATATTGACTCAATCCAAACTTTTATTAAAATGACTTTATCTGTCTGAGAGATGAGGAAAGACGGTGAGCTGCGGGCGGAGATAACGATGCGCTCTGTCGTCAAAAACAAAGCAAGACCAAATAAATACGGTTTTCCTGTCAACACATAAACACTGAAAACAGAGTTTCTGATTATCTCTGCTCTGGCAGAAGTTTTACAAAATGCCCATTTTCAGTTACCAAAAACTCTTTCTAAAAATACTGTGTCCGCGTGGACGGGGCCTAATGGCCGCTGAAATAACAACAAAAAGTCCTGCAGACTGTTCGCTTGACTTGCAATCAAGAATGAACTTTAATAATAACGTTTTACTACAAAATAACCTGATCAAGGTCTTTTTAAAATGTTTTATAATGAATGAACACATATGAAACGAGGGAGCTTACTGTTGTGTTTCTGAGTGTGCAGTCGATAGCTGTTTGTCTTATTTTTCATTTAATTCATATAAACCTTCATGAAACCGGCGCCTTAAATATTTCAGGGGAACTCATTCCTTTAACTGATTTTAAACTTTGCTAAAACGAAGAAAAGTTTAAACGCTCACTTATCTCAGAGCAGATCGGCGATTGTGTCGGAGCAGCAGTGAACCTGGAGGCCGACGTCAGGCTGTTAACGGCGTCGGGAAAAGGATTTTAACGATGTTCTCTCAAACATGAAGAACGGTCGCAGAGAGAAAGATGCGACCTGTCTGTGCTCTGAGTGTTTTCAGTGAGTTGGAAACACTGAGGGAATATTTGTGTGTTCTGACGAGTTAAATAAAAGATGAGGAGCGGACAAGAGGGAGCAGAGCTGATTTGAGGAGTTAATTAGAGCCAAAGCAGTTTTTTAATTAAATTAAATGTGTCACAGTCACAGAGATCTACGACTGAACAGCAGAGCCCAGGTGTTCAAAAGACCTCTGATCCAATTTCAGCCATCGGATCGGATCAAATCATGAAAACAGGTTTTTCAAAAGAAAAAAGAAAGATTCTGAAATCAAATCCGATCACATAATTCAGTCTTGGTTTTGTTCTGGATCAAACCTTTAGTTTGTTTAAAACTTTGGAGTAGGATTACCTTTAATCCAAAATTTAGGATAATCCTGATCCCAGCAGACGGCTGGTTCAGCGTGGATTTCAGGGACAAAATGTAATATGAAATAAATGTAATAAATATGTAATAAGTTGTTGTATTTTTCTTCTTTTTTGATGTTTCTATTGTCTGTTATCTGAGTGAAAATCAGTAGTCCTGCTAACTCCGGCATATTTGTATTTTATACTGATGTTCATTAATATCCTGTGGCCCTTTTAAATTATCATTAAATAAATAAATATCAAATAAATAAAATTTGACAAATTTGAAAGTTTTAAAACTTTTATTTATAATCTTATATATAACTTATATTTATATTATATTATTTATTTATATATATATATAAATTAATAAATATATATTTTGTACTTTATTAGTTTAACCGCTGTAGTGACAGAGTAGATATTAGACGACCTGTTTGCCTTTCAAAAATGTAATGTTTGTAATGTAATGTTGTTTGTAATGTGTTTTTTCTTTTTATTTAAAAAAAATATTGGGAGTTTTTAGGGTGCATTTCTCTGATAGTTTTAGTTAATTTTCAAATAAAGATTTCTGCATAGAAATCATGAAAAAGAGTTCAAATATATGATGTTTTGTTACAGATTAAATTACCCAACAGTTTACACAGTTACAGCTGCAACGATTAGTTGATAAATCATCAGTCAGTTATCAGGAAATTATCTGCCAAATATTTTGATAAACATTTAAGTCTTTTCAATTTTGAGTTTGGATTTTTTCTGTCTTTTTTATGATTTTGAGTGTTTTAAAAATGGTTGTCTCCTTTTTTGGATTGTTTTTCTTTTAATTTCTTTTTATTAATTTAATTGTTCTTCTTTCTTTTAAAAAAATAATTTTCAGTTTTTGGGTGCATGTGTTCTTTTAAAATTATTATTCTGCATTAGGTACTTTAACTTTTAATACTTAAAAGTACATTTTCTTGTTTGCATTAATCACTTTCACTAAAGTAAAATTTCCAGAGCAGAATCTTTCTTTGGTTTGGATCTGGATCCATGTGAGCTCATCCGATGTTGCTTTAAAAACCGGAACAAAAAGTGAGCCGGATCGGCTGATCCCGGGACACAAAAACACTGTATTCCCAATTTAAACTTTTTGAACAACTGGGCCCAGAAGATCCTCCCGCTCCAAACCACGTGATCTCGCCTTTCATCTGATCCATCAGTGGAAGCAGGAAGTGACATCATCAGACTAGTTTAACTGGTGAGTTGAGCGTTAGTGAGCTAATGAGGTCAAAGTTCACCCTGGGAGAACACTGACGCAGGTCACATGACTTCCTGCTGTGTGAGCTCTGATTAGCGTGGACAGAGCGTGTGTCCCTGAACGCCGCCACGTTTACATCAGCAGGTCAGCTGACCGCGGGCGCCGTTCTCCCAGAGTGACACTGTGTTGGGTGTTAGTGGTCAGTGTGGTTAGCAGCGTACGGCGAGGCGTTCGGGGCCCAGCAGTGCACAGACACCCCCCCCCCCCTTACCCTCCATCTCCACACTGATTGGCTCCGAGTCAGGTGACCCTTGTTCCCCCACGGGGGGCGGGCCATCAGGACCTGTACCTCTTTCAGGGTCACCTGCCTCCTTTGGGAATGCCGCCCCATGATAGGTGGTGCTGGCGCTTGTGGGTGTGGTCTTCCCTGTGGTTGTGGCGAAGGGGGGGAGGAGGAGGAGGAGGAGGGGGGAGGGGCAACAGAGTGAGTGATTAGTGAGATGTCAATCAGCCCGAGAATCAACTGCAGAGACATGATGAGGCGAGAGGACAGAAAACCGTCACCCTTAAACACAGAGAGGAGCAGTGAAGAGACGGAGACATTTAACCAGCAGTTCACCACAGAGACACAGAGAGACAGACACACGGAGGGACACCTGGTGTTGACCTGCGTCTCACGTGACCCCACGTGGACAGCAAGGAGTTAATAAATAAAAGTACGAATAAAGTACAAAAAAATTACTATTGAAAAAAGAGAAAAAATAAAAACTAAAATAAAAAAGGAAGTGACCTCGAAAAAAATGCTTTTTAAAAAAATTTAAGTTTCAATAGTTCTTTAGAATAATTTAAAATATTTTTTCCAGTATTTCCCTTTTTTTCAATAAATTTTATTTTCTCTTGAGTTTTAAAAATACTAATTTTCTCAATCATCAATTTTGGAAGATTTTTCACCATGTTGCTTATTGCCCCCCCACACATGATTCTGAATAATTTTCTTGAGCAAAGTGGTTTGATTTTAAAAAACATGGAAAAAAAGGGACTGAGCAACTTGGTAAAAAATATTTTACAAACTGCATTAAAATAGCAGATTTATAAAATTATTTTTACAAAATGTATGGAAAATTTCTATGGCAATGCAAGTGGAAAGACTATTTTAGAATTATCATAATTACATATTTAAATTTACGTTATAGAATTATTATAAAATGTATATGTATTTTTCCAGGACGTTTCTTTGTTGTTTCTTTTTTTATTTATAAGCTTGTTTTTGCTTATTTTCTGGTAATTTTCTTGCACTTTTTTAATGGGAAACAATCCAATTTAAGTTTTCGTTTTCAAGTTTTAAAGGTTAAACGTGACCTTGACCTCTGACCCCCGTTAACGCTGCTACAGGAAGTTTTCACAGACCAGTTACAAAAACTAAAAAAGGGTTGAGCTGTCTGACAGGAAGCTCGTCACGTCGAGGCGGAGCGGCAAACATGACGACGGCCACATTTGAAGTCATTTCAGACATATGTCCAGGAACGCGCTGGGCGCTCGCTGCCGCCGGCATCGCGTTATCAAACAGATTTGTCCGGATGAAACGCTCCACATCTTGATTGCATTATTAGCTCCGTGTCGTCCTTGAGGTCCGGCGAGCAGCATGCTGCTATTGGCTGCAGCTCCGGCACTAATAAGCCGACCGTAACGTTTGCATGGCGCAGACTCGTTATCTCTCGCTGCGAGCCAGCCGACAGCGTTCACTCTGAACGAGGAGCCCCGTCAGCTCGCCATCTGCGCCGGGCAAATTAAAACTGTACACCGGGGGGTGTTTGGCCCTGGCACGCCGGACAATAGCCGCAGGACTTCATCATTTAGGAGCGCTGTGTTGGTCTGAGTGTGCACGGAGGATCAGTGATGATAAACCTTCACAGGCAGGTGTTTGTCTCGGGCCCCTCCCACTGCGAGCGTCTGGGACGCTGAAGAAAGGAGCGTCCTGCCTTTGGTGTGTTTGGAAGAAGAGCGGAGCCCCGGTGTGACAGCAGCTTTGTTTGGCGTCCGGGCTGTTTTATTGTGTCGGAGAGCCGATCATTGATCTTCAGTGTTCACACACTTTAAAGGCTGTTTGTGGGAATCTGAGAAAAAGAAGAGACACCAAAAACCGCAGAGACAAAAGTGACGGCGTGGAGAGAACTTCAAACAGCGCAGCGAGGCGTCGGGGTGACGGCGGCCCCGCAGGATGAAGCAGGAGGGACGCTCATCACGTCCTGCTGAGGCGCAGCTCCTCCTGCAGGAGGCTCCACAGACGGCGGAGGCGCTGCGGCCCCTCAGACAGGAGTCCCACACATATTCATGGACAGAATTTCAAAACTTTTCCATGACTTTTCAAGGACAAATAATAAAATTTCCATTTTTGGAAAAAAAAAAAGCATGTTCTTTATTGTGTCCTCACGCCAAACTTTTTATAAAGGGCCGGTCAGTGCTTTCTGCGTACGGGCGTGACGCCAAGCCACCTTCCACGTCAAACTGCAACACAGCTGGAAGGCGTCAGATGAGAACACGGTCAGACAGAACAGGCGGCGTGTTATTGTACGCTGGCGGACGGCCAAAAGGCAACGGGTGCGTCCACATGCAATGCGCTGACAGCGTCATGTCAGAATGTGGCCGGATGAAACCGGTCACGTGCACATGAAATGCTGAAGTACAGCGTCAGGCATTAACGCTGCTGGTAACCACGTAACATAAGGAGCACCAGGGGCGCTGGGCGACGGGCGGGGAGTCGATATTTCGTGCAGCCAGAGTTTACGCATTTTAGAGCTAAGCTGTGTTAATTTACGTTACATTATGTGAAAGGTTACTTTTCCAAAACTTTGAATGATTTTTACTAATTCCATGACTTTTCCAGGCCTGCAAAACTAGATTGTGAAATTCCAGGACTTCCCAGGTTTTCCATGACTGCGGGAACCCACTCAGAGCCTTTCTGATGGACGCTTCTGCTGAATCTGAGTGGCTGACGTCTCCCAGCAGGACGGGCTCAGTGCTCATCGCTGTGTTAAATCATCCAGCGCCATCATCAGCCGTGTCCTCATTTGTCCCCGACGCTGAGCGGGTCTTAAAAAGTCCTCCTGAAGTTGTGAACGAGCAGCGATGTGATTGGAAAAAACGGGATTTGCATGTTGCAGTGTTGGAAAATTCACCTGACCACCTCCTCCTCCATCTGAGCTGAGGGCAGCCGGCTCGCCAGAGTCTCTGTTTCTATTCGGGCCGTGCCAGAGCTGGCTGCGGCCAGCGGGGGGGTAATGGGACGTGACAGGGATGATGATCCTTCTTGATTCAGGGCATTAGGCTGCTCGGCCAGCGGAGCTGCTGCTCCATCAGACGACCGAAGCTGCAGACAATGGCCTCCATGTTTGAGCTGTCAGACTGCTGAGGAGCAGAGAGACGAGGCAGCGGACACTCAGCTGCCGGAAACTCCCAAAATATTTACCCTGACGCTCCTGGGTCTTCAACAGGGGGTCTGTGGCCCCCAGGGGGTCCTCAGGGTTACAGCAGAGAGGCCGCCAATATTTTTTGAAACATTGGAATATGTCTGAAAATACAAATGAACATGAACCCTGATATTTTGTTTTTTTGGAGGTGGAGTTTCCTCTTTCACCAACCTGAGAGTAAACAGAGGTTAGACCGCAGACTGAGGCGCCGTTTACATGGCAACGGTTCTTACATGCAGCGGTTTAGCCTTTCGTTCACATGACAACAGCTTTTTGGGGCCTGAAAGCACAAACCTTTCAAACTGTGTTCCAGAGTGTAATCTTTTGAAAACGCCACCCCCTCAGTCGCCGTGCGAACTGACAATCCTGTGAGAACGGTGACGTCACGGCTGCACTTCACGCAGCTGCATTAAGTTTCAGACAAACAGTCGTGTGCGAGTAGCAGGACAACAATAACAACAATGGCGGATTACTGAGCTGTGGTTATTAACGCTGTCGGTTCTCGTGCGTGCGTTCGCCATCGTCTTCTTGTTTGTTCATACTCAGCGCTCTGTAGAAGAACGCCTTCATGCGCAGGTCTTCTTCTATAGTGGACTACTGGCCTGGTGTGCACACTACAGCGTTTTTGGTTGTTTTTACAGATCCATGTTCACAAGGATCATTTTCACAATGCTATCATATGAACACAGATTTCCTTAAAAACTCAAAGCAAAGACTTTTCGGTTTTTTGGGGGACCTATTCTCGTCTAAACGTGACCTGAGGCTCATTTGGGACCTGACCTGAAAAACTTTTAAGACTTGGTCCCTCGATGTTTTTGTGATTGTTGCGGCCTGAAATGCTTCATTTCACGGCAGATTTTCTAAGAATTTGCAATGCAAGTTGCGACATTATATTATATATATTCTGCCTTTTTAGTTTGTATTTTTAAAGAATTATAATTACATAGAATACACATTATGATATGATGTATTTTTTAGAGCGAATATTGGTGTATAATAAAACAAATATTTAAAAAATCTTAGCTGGTCCCACATTTACTTTGTTGTATAAGTCAGACCAGCCAGGAAGATTTAGAAAAGGCGAACAGGCGATGAAACGCACCGACCTGAACACAGCGAGCGACATGAGAAATATGAACATCACAGACGAAACACACACAGATAACAGAGAGACTGCTGTGCGCTTCACCACAAGGTGAGGAAGACCTTTGGATCCCGACCCCCGACAGCATCAGTGTCAGATGAGAGAGAGGATACAGAGACAGAGAGGGGCTGAGCGGATCAATACGCTGTGCACAGCTGCACAATGAAATAAGGCGAATTGTGCGGTTAAGTTGCAGTGAGTGGATAAAAATTGCAAGGTTGTGCAGAATTCACTGGGATTGGCTGATTTTGCTCCAATTGTTAAGATTGCAACATTGTGAAATCCTGGAGGGACTGAAAACTCCCGCTGTACAAAACTGAAAACATCTGCTCTCAGTGAGTGAAAAAGTCAATGTGTTAATAAAAAATCTAAAGAACAATCCATTTTTAATCTTTTTTTTGTTTTGTTTATAGTTTTCTCCGTTGTTTTTCACTCACCGACACCAGAACGGGATCAAACAGAAACGAAAAAAATCAGGCAAACCTCCTGATTAAAAAAAAAAAACACACGTTAGAAGAACACTAACAGGTCTGAGATCAGTTGGCTGTCCTTCAGTGTGTCGGTGGAGAGCGGCTGAATGAAAAGATAAAGACATGTCCACTGACCGTACGCTGAGTCCAGCGCCGTGTTCTGCCTGCGGGTGGTCGCCAGGACGTCTGCGGCAGCAAACAAAGAGTTTCACCATCAGTGTGTGTGCTGACGATGTGTTAAAGGTACATTACACAAGATTTCAGCAGGGACAGACGGAGCAGAGCTGCTTCAACATGAACTGAACTACTGATTAATACCGTATAATGCCCCATAATACACCGAAAAACTGACGAGTTGACTGACTGCCTCAAAAAAGTAAATATAACTACAAATCTTAATTTCTGTTTACTTTATATCTTAAGTTCAATTAAAATTTAGCTGTATTTACTAAATTTTACTCAACTTTCAATTTTTTTGACAGTATATTTCCTCCTTGTTCACTGATGATCTAAATAAGTCGCTAAATGTTTCTCCTGTTGTGTTTTTTAAAACATCGCTGTTGAGAGGCTCCGAAAAGCCGCTAAATAGCAATAAAGTCGGCACGTTAGTAGTCTTGTCTTCCCGTCACCCTGGGACCTTTGATCGTCTTGTTCGTTTGTTTTTGGACGTTAAAATGCTGTTTTATTGCCTAACATCCGTGACAGTGTCCCCTACACTACAGCGAAAACACCGACTGATGGAAAATCTTGTCAAAGGCGGGGAAAGAGTTAAGACATGTTGTGGACTGATCTAGCAGCAGCAGTGTGACACGCAGCATGATGCAGTGTGTGTAGGACTGGCAGAGTGAAACCATGGCAACACGGGCCAAATCAAAGCAATTTATGCTTATTATTAGCTGTTCTATTTTCTGGCCTAAAATGTTATTATTGGAATTATCGGTATGACGTCATTATTTTTATCGTGCATCCCTAAAATAAATAAATAAATAAAATAAACAATAACAAAAAAAATCTGAAATAAGTAAGACGGAAATATGAATGATTGCAACAAAAAAAATCTCACCTTACACAGATAATAACAGCAATGGGACAATAACTAATAAATGCACTGTTTGTCTGTATAAACTGTATATATGAATACACAGATTCACATAAAATATACATGTAGATTTCTAGATTTTGTTTTTTTTGGTAAAATCACATCAGATTTTACAGTGTGTTTCTGTGGGATCCACAATCAGCTGCTCCTGCTGACATCACCCGACCGCACGGTTTTTACTGTTAATATCTGAGTGGAAATAAAGTCAGCGTCTCACCGTGGCAGGAATCAGGCTGCTGATGGAAACCGTTCTCCACATCCTGTTCGAAGCTGCCTCTGAAGAGAGACACACACACACACACACACACACACACACACACACACACACACACACACACACACACAGAGAGAGAGAGAGAGAGAGAAACATCAGTAAATTTGCATCAATGCGCCGCACCTCTGAGTTTCCCAGCATCAGTTGTGTTGATGAGGCGTGTCTGCAGAGCTGGAGCTGAATGCATCCTGATTACATTAATTCTGAGCCTGTTTGAGGTCACAGCGTCTGTTTTCGGGTCGCCGCGGAGGCCGGACCTGAAGGTAAAATCCCTCAGATCTTGAACAAGGTTTCATATCATCCATTCTGCAGCTGATTCTGCAGGAGTCCCTCGCCAATTTACTTTGTGTCCTCACTTCCTTCCACTTGTTTCTACCTCAGGTAATCATCCTCTCCGTCCTCGGTGTCTGCGTCCGTCTCCTCATTCACAGCCGAAGTGTGTTTGAGTCCACTGAGGCAGCTGCTGGTCAAATTGGTACCTGCAGCTTAAAATGTCTCGCTGTGCAACGACTGAGTGAAAAACAGAGTCGCTTCAGAGCGGCGGACACCAAAACCCGTCATTTCCAACTGATGCTCCCGCTGCTGGACCTCCCACATTCACAGCAACATGACAAATAAATCCACCATCTCCACATCTATCATTTCAGCCGCGCTCTGCAGGAATCAGAAAAATACTCAGACCCCGGAGGAGGAATCAGTATCAGCAGTTTAACACTTTAAAATCCCTTTGAAATTCTGCGAGAAAAAAAACTGTCTGAACAAATGTATTTTTATGAGTAATTCACTGAAAACGTTCATGTTCATAATTAAGTAAACTTTAGAATTCCTAATGTGGAAATGTAGTTAGAACAAATGAACTTGTTTGGGTTATTAATTTAAAAATGTGTGTTCATAATTATGGGAACTTTGGCAATTTTTTGATTAAAAAACAGCTATTTGGTGATTCTTTTTTCTTTTACAAAGTTAAAAGATTTTAAAAAACCTTTTGGTGACTTGTCTCTAAAAAGGTTTGGTGATTTTAGACTTTATTAAAAAATTTTGGGTGATTTTCTTTTCCATTATTTTTTTTTGCATTTCCCCCCTCTAAAATGTATTTATTTATGTATTTATTTTTGGTATTTTCCTGTGAAAACCTGTGGAATTTCTTTTAAATAATGTGGAAACTTAGTTGGAACAAATGAACTTGTATGGGTTATTAAGTTAAAAATGTGTATTCATAATTCTAGAAGTATTTATTATTTATTATTATTTATTGATTCCACATAAAAAAATGTTTTTTACATTATTTAAAAGGTATTTTATATTTGTTACCATAATTATGAACACACATTGATAACCAGTAAACTTTAAATTGGTCCAACAAATAGTTCCACATTATTTATCCTTCTCCTAAAACTTTCAATCCCAAAGTGTTCAGAGGAAGATGTGGTGTGCACACGCATCACTTCCTGCTGTCAGCACAGAATCTCATGCAGGAACATGGTGACTAAATAATGAATAAAAACTGGTAGATCTAATACACACTTTCAAATCCCATCTGTATAAACTCTGATCAAAAATGAAAATAAGAAGCTCAATCACGTGAGACTGTTTAAAGTGCTCTTTCTGCAGCTCTGAACTCCAAATCCTCTGAATTCGCCTTTTGAATGACTCCTCCAAAGTGACAACAAACCAGATCTGACAATCATTGATTTTCTGCCGCTCTGATGAAAATGCGCCGCTCTCCTCCAACAGACACAAAATCTTTCACCTTCCAGTCAATCGCAAATCAAAGGCTCATCCTGACGCATCCTTTCACCGGCTCGGTAATGAGATTGAGTCGACGCACGGTGGAGCGGAAGCCGCCCTCGCCGAGCGGAGCTCCGCATCCACGCCAACAATCTTCCCACATGTTGTAATGAAGCGAGTGAAGCAGACGCAGGCTCGTGTTCTGCACAAACACAGCCGCAATGATCCGGCAGTCACGCAGAAACACTCTGTACGAGCATGCATGCACGCCTCCTCTGTAACTAACCAATTAGTTCCTTATATAACCTGAACACAAACCTCCAGCTCACACACACACACACACACACACACACACACACACACACAGACAGACATGATATCCAAACAATTGATTTTTTTTTGCAGACAAATGTTCTCCTCAGAGAGTCGACTGCACAGCGCACCATCACTTCACGTGCATGTCAGTGAAAACACAAACACTTCACACACATCGCCAATGTGGACGTTTGTGCCAAATTTAAAGAAATTCACATTTGACAATGTAATCAAGAATGAGACTGAGCCAAGGTCACAGTAGGCGGGTTTCCATTAACCCTCAAATTGCGCAAATTGATATTGTGAATATAAAACATGCCTAATAGAAATGAGTCAATTTCGAAAAACTCCCATTTATCACAAAGTTTTTACAAAACCAAAGTCTTGGAAAATGATCACCAAATTTTTTCCTTTAAATTTTTGGGTGATTTTTAAAAACTTTTGCCTTTCCCCAACTATTAATTTTTTTCAATAATATTTTAAAACTTTTTTTTTTAACCTTTAAAATTTTTTGGCGATTGTTTTTTATTAAAAAAAGAGAAGCTTTTGGGTGATTCATTTTTCTTTGAAAAAAGTTCAGTGATTTTGCACTTTTTTTCTTAAAAAAATTGGTGATTTTTTTTGTTGGCAATTTTCTTTTCCTTGAAATGTTTTGGGTGATTTTCCCCCCACTCTTTCTTGAAAAAAAAAAAAGAAAACACAAAAGAAAACATGCCTTCCAAACCTGCCGGCATACCAAAATAAAAATAAACACCATTTAAAAAAAAAAAAGAAAGTAGAAATTATTGTTGGATTGGATTTTAAAATCCTTGAACACATCATGCGTTATTATACAGGTTTATGAAACAAAACTCCATGACCTTTTCAAAATCTATGGGGTATATTTAATTCTCCAAAAATTTTTCCAGGCTTGGAAATTTTTCTATTTACAAATTCCATAACTTTTTGCACATTTCCAGGTTTTTCAGGACCGAATGAACCCTGTCGTGGTGACTGAGTTGTGCAGCTGAAGTGTCTGCAGCGTGGAGCTCCTCTGAGCACTGAACTGAACCAAAGCCGGTGAACAGACTTTAGTTAACGCGTCTGATGACGACGGGTCACCTTTACGTCTGAAGGAGCTCGCCGACGTGTCGGCGCTCTGCACCGTAAACGACCTCTGGTGCTCATGCACACGAATAAACGGCTGAACTCGCTCTGCTCGGCTGTGCAGACACACGGAGCTGCTGGCTGTCACACATCAGCGTCTGTGTTCAGTACTTTTTCCTTTTTAAGATTCGCTTTTGGCTTTTGCCGTCGTTGATAGATTGATATTTATTGATTGATGTTTTAAGGATTTTAGGACGTTTTGAAGATTTTAGGTTGTATCTAAGATTTCAGGTAGTTTTTAGGATTTTAGAATGTTTCTAGGATTTAAAAGGTTGTTTCTTGGATTTTAGGACATTTCTAGGATTTCAGGACGTTTCCGGGATTTTAGGACATTTCTAGGATTTCAGGACGTTTCCGGGATTTTAGGACATTTTTAAGATTTTAGGACATTTCTAGGGTTTAAGGATATTTCTTGGATTTTAAGACATTTCTATGATTTAAGGACATTAGGATTTTAAGACCTTTCCTTTCTAGGATTTTAGGACGTTCCAAGAATTTTTTAGGATGGTTTTACGAATAAGAATGTTTCTAGGATTTTATGACATTTCTTTTTTATTTTTCTAAAGATTATTTTTTGGCTCATCTTTTCTTCATTTGACAGGACAGCATGAAAGGGGGTGAGAGGGTGGACGACATACAGCAAAAGGCTGCAGGTTGGAATCGAACCCGCGGTCGTTGCAGCAGGGACGTAGCCTTTGTTCACGGGGCTCTCGCTCTTCTAGGTGAGCGCCGCGTCAGTCCGGGTTCATGTCCCGTAGCTGGCTCACGTCCTCTCTGTGGCGCTGTAATCGTCTGACGATTAAACAAACTGCAGGTCTTTTTACTGCCTGATCAGTGTTTGGATCTTTGGCTCTCAGATCACACAGCTCTGCACCCAGAGGCAACATGTTGACTTCATTTAGCAAATGACAGAAAAAACATTTTGGGCTGGCAGTCCTTCGTTGAATGAACGCAGCATTGACTCTTTAACTTTTCGCTACGCGCCACAGAGACGCTCTGCACAAAACATCAACACCTGCAGAGCCCATAAAACTCTGGAACCAGACGCAACAGCGACCGCATCACCGCAGACTCATTTTAAAACGTCATGAAGGCAGAAAGAAATCATTTCTGACTGATTTTCAGAATCAAATCTGTCTCCGCCCTCAACAACCACGTTCCAACACAATGTCATGGAAAAGATTTAATTTTTCCTGACTTCTGAACGACCCTTTTCTTTTTCTTGCCCCCCCGCCCCGGTATTTTCCAAACTTAAAAGACTCAAACTCTATCAAACATAATTCCAGTGTTCCACATATGTTGTTACATATAACAGTTTCTGTATATTATTAATAGTGTCATTTTGGTGATCTTTTTTTTTTTAAAAAAAACATATCTTTCAGCAAATAAATAAATAATCAGTCCAAAGTTACGTTTCTATGAAAATTGTCAAAATATTTTGAAGAAAGAACAAATAGCCAAAATTCAAAGAGCTGTTTTCTTAAAAAAAAACAAAAAAAAAAAGATAAAAAAATAAAAAGACTGCATTTCTTTGTGGTTGTTATGTATTTTGTTGCGGTCATTTTGGGGTTGTTCTGCATCTCACTGTGGTTGTTTTGTGTCATTTTGGGGCTGTTTCGCATGCCTGTGAGGATATCCATGCATGTTAAAAAAAATTAATGCACAAGAAAATTCAATGCTTTTCCCAAAACTTTCCACGATTTTCACTAATTTCATGACTTTTCCAGGCCTGGAAAGTGTGATTGTAAAATGTCATGACTTTTGCTGGTATTCCATGTCCGTGTGGGAACCCTGGTTTTAAAAATGTCGTCAGTAGCGCTCAGTGCTGGTTTGGGTATTTCGGGGTATTTCGGGGATAACAGAGACCCCCTCCAGGATCCTCCGTCCTTCTGTTTCGTGCTTCAGTGACAGCGATGATGTCAGATGCATTATGGATGACACATAAACTGAAACACCCAGGAACACTTTGACGTTGAGCCGTCCCCCCCGTCCACACAATGTGTCTCACGTGTGAGACGAAGAGACGGAGAGAGACGGAGGGCTGTGAGTCCCCCCCGCTGTCCCCCGATCAGCCACAAATCAGTCACTTAAATGTATGCCACCTCCGGACGAGAAAGGAGAAAAGAGACTGATGGTCCATGAAAGAGTGATGTGACAGAAGAGACGAGGAGGACAGACAAGGGGGACAGACGAGGAGGAGGTCCTGGGGGGAGCAGGAGGAGCTGCTTCATCTTAAACTCTGTTCAGGTCTCTTTCTGATTCACTTCATTCTCCATCACCATCCTTTCATCATCCTCTTTCTCCGTCCGCTCCTCACCTCTTCTCAGCGATATAAAGACGTGATTTAAGATCTGATGTTCGTTTCGGGGCCTCACAAACGTCTGAGCACATTCTCTTTCCTGAATTTAAGAAAAAAAACCTAAATGAAGAACAGATGTTCTGCACTTTGGACTCAGACGAAGAAAACGTTCTCTCCTTCATTCTCTCTTTTTTCCTTTTGGCTTTCCGTCTCTCTCCTTCTTTAGCCTCGATTTCAGGGTTCATTACACAATTTAACCAATACTTTTCCAGGACTTTTCCAGGACTTTGGGGGAAATTTTCAAACCATACATTCTCTGAAACGACCATCGGCAGAGATATGGGGGCATGCAACTTTAAATGGCAGTTTTGTATTTATTTTACTGCCTATTTTTATTTATCTATTTTTTAAATATGTCTCTAAACACCAAAGACACATTTTTAAAAAAAAGTTTTGGAATTTAAATGAAAAAATTTGGCAATTATTATTTTTCTTTAAAACAAATTTGAAGTGAAAAAAAAAATGTTTCCCTAAAAAATGTTTTGGAAATAGTTAAAAAAGAAATGGTGATTCTTTCGTTCTTTCTTTGTTTTTTTTTTCTTTGTAAGATATTTTGTGATTTTTTTTTTCTCAAACATTTTTGGGTGATTTTTAAAGAAAACATGCCTTCCATGTTTTCAAAACTTTCAGGGTAAATTTGATTTTCCAAAACATTTCCAGACCTGGAAATTGCTATATGCAAATTTCAAGATTTTTCCAGGTTTCTCATGACCGTACGAACCTTGTTATTTACATCTATTTCTTGCTCCTTAGCGTCGTCCTCCCTCCAACTGTCCAACGTCTTTTGTCTCCCCTTGTTTCCTTCGTCCTTTAGTTTGTTCGTACCTCTCTGTCTCTCTGCATATGTCTCTGTCTCTGTGTCTGTCTCTGTCAGGAGGCTGATATTTGAGTCTGGACAGACATTTTGGCCGCACTTTGTCTCTGTCTCTCTCGTTCTGGTCTGTAGATTTCCAGGTCGTCTCCGTCCTGCACGCCAAACATCGCCTCATAAATCAAAGCTCAGCGAGTTCCTCGCCAGCGTGACGCCACATCGGCACTTCCTGTCTCTCCATCACACACACATCTTACTGGTCTCTGAGGACGTTACAGTGACCTCAAACAACAAACCCCGACGTGAACTCCGACCCCAAACTCCTTAAAGTCAAAGCCAAATTAAAGTAAATTAAAAAATACTTCTAAGAAACTACTATTCCTCACGCCTCATTACACACACACACACACACACACACACACACACACACACACACACACACACACACACACACACACAGTTTGCAGCCCTAGTTGTTATTTCTTTGGCATATCTGATATATTTTGCATCCCTACTTAGAGAGATTGATTTTAATTGAAATTGACATTTTTAAGTTGCCATAACTTCACAATATTGATCAATTAAAATTAGAAGTTATAATCATAAATATAAATAAATATTATATTATATTTTATAATAATTATTATTATATTATACTAAATATTTATATTTAGTTTCAGTCATATTTACTTACATTTTAAGGCAATAGGTGTCCTAGGTTCTATTTTTAAGTAAAATCAACGTGGAAAATTTTACAGTGTGTCAGGACGAGAAAATAGTTCCTTTAAGTCCTCCTTCTCCTGCATCCATCCATCTACCTGTCTACCTGTCCATCCATCCATCTGTCTGTCTACCTGTCCATCCATCCATCTGTCTGTCTACCTGTCCATCCATCCATCTGTCTGTCTACCTGTCCATCCATCCATCTGTGCACCTGTCCATCCATCCATCTGTGCACCTGTCCGTTCATCCATCTATCCGTCCAGCATCCATCAGTCTTTCTTTGACAGTTCGGCGCTCTGCTCTGCAGCCAAACATCACTTTTCATTTTATGACCCAAACTCTGAGAGGAAAGAAAATCCAGAACTGCAGAGCAGCGATCTGATCTGTGAACTCAATTTTGAGAGAAAAATAATTCATAACAAGGTATTATTTTGTTTTTCAGGTTGTCCAAAAGTCAGAACAACCTGAAACCGTAACGCCTGCAGCCACGGCTCTCACTCACACGGAGGCATAATAAAAAACTAAAAACATAAACAGCTAAAACAGTTTGTGTTTCCGAATCACAGCAGCAATAACACGCAGAGTTTCGGGAACACGTGACGCCACAGGTGAATAATTGGGATGGATGCATGTTGTCGTGGGTGTCAGATATTCATCATGTTGTGCAGATGAGTTATTGATGATTAACGGTGCAGATATGAAACCGGCTGCTTCGTGTTATTGACGGAGTAACAAATGTGTCCGCTGTGACTGCCAGTTGGAGGACTAATAACGTCTTAATGCCGCCGTGTCCGCCCCCTCCGCTCTCACACGGCAATCACAGGCTGAACTCAATAATTAGCCCGAGGCCGTCCAGAGAGGAATTAAGATCCGCAGGAAGTCTCCTGCTGGACGCTCTGATTAGACTTCTGTCCCTCTGAGGGTCGGGACCGGAGACCTTCATCAGCAGCGAGCCTCATCAGGCAGAAAGTAACTGCTGCACCGTTAATGAAGTCTGAGGCCACGCCCACAACGCTGATGTCACTACAGGTGTTCAACTTTTTCTCACTGAATTTTAAAGTTAAACTTCTTTAATTATGTCGATGACGCAGTATTTATGACTAAATCTCCAAACAGACTTCCAACTGATATTTTCATATTCTGAGTTCTCAAAATGATTTTGTTGTGATCATGAGCGGAAATGAACTGTTCTGTCCTCCTGCCACTGCGGCTCAGCGATTCCAAAATCTACCGAAAGAAGAGCATTGTTTTTTTTGGCTGGTTAGGAGAGCAGATCTAGCAGCCGCTGGCATATTTTACCAGCATTTGGCTCATGGCTGGTGCTAATTTCCAACCCTGCAAGTTATGATTCCTTTGAAAAGTCTTCTGATACGAATTTACCACCTACGAGATCAACTTTAACCTGCAAACTCAAAATACAAATAGGACATTATTTTCATACATTACACAGACTGACGGATGGCAAAGCTGAGAAAACACTGTAAAACTTTACATATGTTTGTTTGATACTGTGGTTCTATACCACTTATGTACATGTACATGTATATGTATATGTACATGTATATGTATATGTATATGTATATGTATATGTATATATCGTTGTAAATAGTTTGTCCTGCATGGTCTTTTTATCTGAAATGACTGCTGTTAACTCAGTTTTGTGTTCATACTGAGCACCATGTATGTGTTTAATCAGCTGCAGATTATTTAAAGATTTTTAACATTAGTGACACTAAAAACATGAGCTTTTACTCAAGACAACATTCACTGACGGCTGTAACTGTGTTTTCTGTGTGTTTTTTTTACATTTGTACACTGTCCCCTCTGCCTGTGTGTGTGTGTGTGTGTGTGTGTGTGTGTGTGTGTGTGTGTGTGTGTCTTACTTGAAGCCAGGTGAGACCGTTGCACAGCTGCCTGACCTCAGCCAGATGCAGTACGGGTCCCGAGAAGACAGACAGCTTCTGCAGAAGAGACACAGAGACACAGAGACACAGAGACACAGAGACACAGAGACAGACAGGTGGTCAGTTCAATTCAATTTTCAAATCCATGTTCTTATTATCTATTATTCTATTAATATCTATTATTGATCCAAGACCAGTATCACAAATTATAATTGGTTTTTTTTTTGCTCCCACTGTACAGTAAATATCAACAAATTAAAAGGTCAATCTAAAAACGGTGATAACAATACAAACAACCAATGTCCAAAAGACAAAACTGATGAAATAAGACAAAATAGTAAGATAAATAATGACAATAAAACAATTGTCCCACCCCAACCCCCATGGGATCCAGACCGATTCCTGACGAAATATTCATTTTACAATATATTTACGGTTAATTGAGACCTCCTTCGCCCCGTGTACCCGCGCTGTCCACAGCTCTAAGTACACGATATCCAGGTTTGTCCAAACGCACACTCGAAGAGAGAGACGGAGCACAGAGGCTACAAATCATCATTTGTTCTACAACATTTTGTTCTCAAACCTTAACAGCCAAAAAACTCTGAAACCAGAATTAAGGCCCCTTTGGTTGAGTGCTTCCTAATGTGAGTCAAGTTGCACTTCATCATCCATGAAAACATGGACGCTTCACACACGGAAATCTCTACGATCAATTTATGACGCAAAAGTGGTGAGCGCGTTGTTGGTGAGCAGCCCGTCATCGGGATGATAAACCGCGGCGCAGATTCACTGACGTTTAACCTGAAGCAGTTTAATTTAGTGTTTACAGCTGTTTTAATCGCCTGATTTGTTTGCTTTAGAGAAAAAAAGACCTCTGTGGAGAACTCAGCTACCGATAAAAAAACTCTTTAATGACGTTTTAGCTAAAATCTGCTTTTCACCTCTAGATGTCACTAAATCCCTCTACATTTTAGAAACACTTCACCTTTAACGCTGAATAACGCCATCAGAAATAAAACAAACAGAAAAACAGATCTGCAGATGGTGCAGCGGCTTCATGTCAAACCCCAATTTTTTTTTAACGAGGACTCCGGTGGCGTCTTTTAAATATTTCACAATATTTACGACTGTGTGAAGTGAGCGCAGGTTTTAACTTCAGCCTCAGAGTGTGTCAACACTACAGAGAAATCCCTCTGAGAGCACATTACTGTGGCACACACACACTCACACTCACACACACACACACACACACACACACACACACACACACACACACAGAGCGTATGAATGCAGCAACACTGTTTTTATGGAAACTACAGGAAAAGTGGAATAAGCGCAGCCACCAGCAGCTGATCTGGGAACACCGCAGAGACATAAATCCCACTAACTTACAGAAACATCTCAGAACAACAACAACACCTGATTCACACGCCTCGCCACAAACAGAGGGGAGCGAGTAAACAAGCGTCGGTCCCTTCAGACGTCTTCGCAAACACTTGATGCGCCGGTTTTCCTCGGAGGACTCTGACAGAGAGAATCATGCAAACAGCCTGAAGCTCCGACTCGACGTTTGTTCAGCAGATTTAAAACGTCCGCTGATGACATCAGAGATGACGACGTCATCATCGAGGCATCATGGCGAGGAAGTTTTTTACGCACGTGTCATAACTGCCAATAGACTGATTGATTGATTGATAACTGATCTGCCGTGAGGGCACAGAAACACCACACGCGCTATGAATAATAATCCCGCCAGAGCCGCAGCAGCAGCGGTAACCAGCTGTGGTTCTGATGTGATTATTGATCCAACATCAATAAAAACAAGATTTTTAAACAACGTCTGAGTAAACTGAAAAAGCAGCTGTGAGCTTTAACTCCTGCAGTGAACAGAACACGTTACATGAATCCAAAGCAGAAGCGTTTCTAGGAATTGAGGACATTGCGGGCTCAGCCTAGACCTCTGAAGGAAAAAAAATCTTCAAATTATTTCGAGAAAAAAAAAGATTAAAAGTTTTTTCTTTTCTTTTAAAATTTCTGGATTTTTTTTTCTTTGGAAAATGTTTTTATTTCTGTGAAACTTTTATGTGCTTTGATTTTTTTTCCTTTTTTGTGTTTTTTTCCCTCTATATTAAAGTTTTTGTTACCTTTTTCTGTTTACATTTTTGGTGATTTTTTAAAAATGTTTTGCATTTTTTTTCCCTTAAAACCTTCTTGCACTTATTTTTTTCTATAATTATTTTAATGATTTGTTTTTCTTTTAAAATTTTGGTGATTCTTAATTTTCTTTTTCTTTAAACTTTTGGGTGTTTTTTCCCTCTTGAAATTTCCAGTGGGTGTGCAGATTTTCAGGGTTTTAGTCTCCTCTGCCCTTTTATTGTATTTCTTTATTAAAAACTAATTATTAAGAGAGCTGTGACATTGGCAGCAGGTCCAGGAGGAGACGTGTCGACGCCGGCTGCAGAGAGGAAACGGCGAGAGGAGGTAAAGACAGCGAGCGGAGTGCTGAAGGAGGATATGGCGGCTGAAACGTGACCTCCCGGTCGCTGCTGATGAGGCTTACGGGCCCCTAATCCCGGGATGAGGTGTGCTGCAGCTCCACTCTCTAGAGAGGATTTGGGGATGTATTCAGCCCGTAAGCCTAAAGAAACCGGCCCTATCCGTTTTCTCCCCGTTCCCTTTTTTCCTCTTCTCCATCGTTAAGGAAAAAAACTCAGCCGCCGCTGCTTCTGGCTCCCGGCCAATCAGCTGGATCCAATTTATGACTAAACGATGCTGAGAGCTTCTCCAGGCCTCTGCAACGAGGGGTTAGCATGCTATGGGGTATATGTATTCCCCGGCGGAGCGGAGGAGAAATCCCTCCTTTGGGTCGAGACGCACAGAGCCAACATTCCTCACAGCCCCAAAAATAGATCCCGAAGCTGCGGAGGGGGAACATTAACGGAGGCTGAAACAACGGCTGACTAAACAAAAGGCTGAGGACAAAGAGAGACGCTCGCAGTCTCTGCTCAGACACTTTCAGAGGACGGCAGACGCCACACACCGACCTGTGACCTCTGAGGGCAGCAGGCCATAATACGGTGATGAAATAAAAAAGCCCGTTTCTCAGATCTGGAGAGAGAAAAACTGACGTGATGAGCGTGTTTTCTCCTGCCCGTGCATCAGCTGCTGTTTAAAGGCCGCTGACGTTTGCATGAACATGAAGGACACAAATGTCAAAGTGTCGCTGCACAGCTGGATGAAGATGACGCCGCCAGGGTTCCCACAAAATCTCAAAACTTTTCCATAATTTTTTTTCTTGTCCCGCTTGCCTGCTGTTATTAAAACATGTAGGATTCAAACTCAAACATAATTTTTAGCATCCATTAGCATTTAAGAACCTTTAGAAATGTGGAAATCCAACCATTTCTGATTTTTTTTTTTTTTTTGACAATTTCTGGCAGTGATACATGGTGTCATTTTAACGATTCTTAAAGAAAACATGCCTTTCAAATTTTTTTTAAAATAAAAATTGCTGAAGACTTTTAAAGAAAAGGGATTGAAAAAGACAAAAAAATCATCCAAGATCTTAAATCTTAAAAAAAACACATTAACAAAATGAATTGCCAAAATAAATTCACTGTGATGTAACATAACCTGTTAAATACTATTATACTATTTACTAGTTTCATGACTTTTCAAGGCCTGGAAAATGTGATTGTGGAATTCCATGACTTTTCCAGGCGTTCCATGACCACGGGAACCCTATTTTCTATTATAACTGGGACATTTATTGTTACTGTTTCAGTTTTTACTGGATTGTTCTGCTGCTCACCGTCCCTCTTAACTCCACAGTTTACCAGGTAAGATACAATCTGTAAATACAAAACTAAAACTTTTCAAATTAAATAAGTCAAACAGCTTCTTCTTCCTGCAGCTGTGAGACGACTCGTGATCACGTGAGCTCTTACACGGAGCTGAGGCAGGAATGTGATCAGAATCAGCTTCCAAAAACACGGCGCTCTGCCTCTAACCGCAGCATTTCATCCGTCTCTCTGACCTGCCAACACCACTAATAACCTCAGAGTGCTTTTTGGGGAAAGTGGGCCCAAACCGACTCTGTGAACCGGGCACATAATAGCACAACAGCTGCTATTTGGTGCCGGCTTTGTTCCAGGAGCCTCTAACAGCATTACGAGCGGACACATTTCTTAAATTGGTAGCTGCAGAGGAAATTGATCTTCCTTTCTGGAGTTACCTGGCGGTGTCAGCGCCGCTTTCTTCCCGAAACGCAGCGAGGGAGAAACCCCAAATTCATGCAGTGCTTGTGGGCTGCAGCGCTGAGTGTGGTCTCAGTCTTCACCCCCAAATCTATGACTTGTTTTTTTTCTGTGATTTTGGACTCATTTCCTGCCGACCTAAACTTTTTCCAAAGATACTTTTCTTCTGTTTTTTTAAGTATTATTTTTGGGAGCTTTTTGCCTTTATTAGGTGGGACAGGAATAGCGTGAAAGCGGGAGAGAGAGGGGATGACATGCAGCAAAGGGCCGTGGGCTGGAATCGAACCTGTGGCTGCTGAGTCAAAGACATAACCTTTGTACATGGGACACCCGCTTCACCAGGTGAGCTACTGGGTGCCACAATCATTTTCTCCTATTTGTGCAAATTTTGCTGATTTATGATAAAATATTTTTTATTATGTTTTTATGTGATTTTATATCCTGAGCCAGTCTCCGTTCAGTCTTCTACCAATTTCTTGCAATCTGTAAGACGTTTCTTGGCCAAGTTGCCTTTTCACTCTCCAAAGAAATCACACCAATCCAAAGTTTAAATACTTGTGAAAAGCATCTGAATGCAGCACAAGAACAGTGATCCAGCTTTCACAGGGTTAATCACGTCATGAGCTAAAGAAATTCAAAATCCCTACAGATCTACCGGTGGACACTGAGGACACTATTTAGACAGTTAACTGCTGGAGTACGAGACAGAGAGACCTCCTCACCCCCCCAGCCCCCTCTTTCTTCCTCCTTTTTTATTTTTCTATTTTTTAAAATTTTTATTTTATAATTATTATTTTTTAAATTAAATTAAATCTTTTATTGATTTATTTTCCCTTCTTTTTCTGTTATTTGTTGTGTTTGTACGTCTGTGCCTGCATGTTGATCCCGGATCTGTAATGTATGTCATTAATTTATTTATTTATTCATCGTTTACTGAAACCACAGCCGACGTGGGAGGTCAGGACGGCGGATGTCAGGAGGGTTAGCGGGATTTTTGTTGAGGTTTTCTCTTTTTCGTTTTTCATTACTGCAGCCGCTCTGGCATAACCTATAGTTAAAAAAACTGAATAAAAACATTTGGAATAAAGAAATCACTACAGATAAGTCAGCCATCGTTCAGTCAGCAGATCATGGATGATGGTAAAATTAGAGCTGTTTGTCACGACCTCCCACCCTGAAGGGGGCGACCTGCTGTTTTCTCACTCTGATGTGTTCATTTACAAAGAACTGTTTCAGCACCGCCGTCTCTGCCGCTCTGCAGGTGACTCACTTCTTGCAGGTGCTGTAGTCGGAGCAGCGGCTCAGCGGCACCCGGATCACACAGCTGGAGAACGCCACGAACAAGGCGTGATGATCCCGATCCAGCTCAAGCCCCAGCACCCTCCTGTCCTCCCCCCGCACGTTACATCTACGAACACACACACACACACACAAAAAAACAGGCCGTCACCATCAGACACTTTCCATTTTGTTTCATTTTGAAATAAGCGCAGCAGACGACCGTCTGAAAATTATACAGAGAGCCGACTGTGAATCCAACTCTGCGCTGATCGACTCTTCAAGCCGTGCAGCCACAAAACAAAAGACGACAGAGGAGGAAAAAAGCATCCCCTCCAGCCGAACAGGCTGATGCAAAGTGTTACAACAGAGCAGAGAGTGGGAGGGCAGGAGTGATGAAGGCAGAACTCAGACACGAGAGCAGAGACAAAGACAGACACGAAAGGAAAGGACGGGGACAGAAAACAAACAAGAGGAAAAGCAATTAACCCCCTTTGGACCCTGAGCTGATTGGCTCCATTTATTTAAAAACATGAGACAAAAGAAGAAATTATCCCCCCAAAAAGTTGCAAGAAATTAGTAAAAAGTACAATAAAATTACCTGAAAATTAGTTTTATAAAAAGGGGGACAATGGAAAAAGTAGAGCTTTCAGCGTGAACACGTTAATCGCTATGACATTATTTTCAGTTTTTTTAAAATCACCTGCAGACATTGATAAACTTTAAGAGGCTGCAACAGGCTGAGCTGATGAATCCAGGGATACCAATCATGACATGCTAGCTCTTCAGGAAGTGGGTAAATAACGCTCCAACCTTAAACCCTAAATTTTGGCGATGGAGAACGGCATGGCCATTTAACAGGGGTCCACTGACCTCTGACCTCTGAATGAAAATGGCTTCTGTGATATCCATGAGTTTCCTCTTACAGAAACACCCACTTTATGATTTATTTCTTTTTTCCCCATGCAGCTTTTTTTCTGTTATTTGATTCCTAATTTAGAGAATCTGGTAAGAACTGCTTTATGTTGTCAATATGGATTACAAAACTGTTTTTAAAATGCAAAAAAATTCAATTGAAAATGTGATTAATCTCAGAAAATATCCGACTTATTTTCTTACAAATTTGCAGCTTTTGTTCTCCCTAGCCCCCCAGGGAATATTTTAGATACTTTTTTTCTAAATCTACTAGTTTATTTCAATGCATATCATACTGATTTGCCTTTTTTAAAAATATTTTTAGTGAATTGCATTATGTGCTCAAAGGTTTGAATGAAGGCATCTGAAGGCAGCACAAGATGTGTGATGTTGCTTCAGGTTTCAAAGGGTTAAAACACAAACACATGAACATGAAAATTAAAAAAGAGACGTTCTGACTTGTTGGGGTTGTAGACGTCGATGTCCTCCAGGAGCTGCGTGCTGAAGGAGGCGTTGGCTCCCTCGGTGCTCGCCAGGATCTTCAGCACGTGGCCGTTATCGGAGCCCAGAAACACCACAGTGTAGTTCTTGAACGGCCCCGCAGACGTATCCACGGCGATCTGGGTCAACTTGAATCTGCAGAAAAAGAAAACAGAAGATGCTCCATAAACAGACACGCTGACGTAAACTGAAGCTGTCACTTCCTGCACGCTAACGGACGCCAGAGCGGGCCGACAGCGCCCGATGTGCGGGTTAGCAACTTGTTGTTTTGTTTAGTCAAAGTCGATTTCCTGTGGTAAACAAAACGCACGGTGGGCGAACACTGAGCTCATTGTGGAAACATCAGCGTGCAATCAATCACTTCATCTCCCGTCCCACCGTCCCCGTCCTCCGTCGCCCACATCCTCTAATCCCTGCGTCCTGTTCTTTCATCTGTCCGTCTCCGCGTCCACCCACAGCCTCCATCACTGCGCTCAGCTCAGTTTGTGTTCTCTTTGTGTTTGTGAGGAGGTCCGCTGAGAGACTGCTGCTTCATATTCATGCAGCTCCACCTGGGAGCTGCCCAGTATCACCACAGCCGCCTCCCGCCGGCTCCACCGGAGCGACGCAGGATTAGGAGGCGAGCTGAAGGGCACCTTGAGTCCACTGCTTGTTGACGGAGAGACGAGTCTGCCTGCGTCTCCTCTCTCTGGCCCTCAGATCTCAACAAACAAACTTCCTCTAATAAACCCAACATTTCTCCTGGCATCACATCCCATCTCGACTCTTCTGTAAAGGACGGCGGCGTCTCGTGTGCCCTCACGTCTCCATCAGTCTCTCCCAGATGGTCTGCAGAGACTGCTGTGTTTACCCACACGGACCTGACTGGCTCGCTCCTGCAGCGGCTGCGTGATGTGCTTCTGGTTAGATTTCATTTATCTGGCTCGTCTCTGGAGAGCCAGCAGGCAGATGTGACGGTTTTGGTTCCAGATGTGAAGTGCCGCATGTTTCCCCAGCGAGGAGCCGCTGCAGCGTGTGGCGAGCTGTCAACCTGCCTCTGCTGCAGGACGCTCCTCCATACTGTCCGTCTGTCCTGCTGTCCATCTGTCTGTCTGAAGGTCTGCGGGTCAGTCTGTCAATGTGGAAGTCAGTCTGCAGGTCAGTGTGCATGTTAGTCTACAGGTCAGTCTGTCAGTGTGCAGGTCAGTCTACAGGTCAGTGTGCATGTTAGTCTGCAGGTCAGTCTGTCAGTGTGCAGGTCAGTCTACAGGTCAGTGTGCATGTTAGTCTGCAGATCAGTCTGCAGGACCAGCCCGTTCTCATTCTGAACTAGTAAAATAGTGGCATTTTGTAATTGCTTTTGGTGTAAGAGCACGATGCTAAAACACACCTTTCACGTGCTCATGAATCGCGTTGGATGGCGTCACGTGAGAAAGCGGCTGAACAAAACCAGTTGAGGTTTTATTAGACACTGGCGGCCGGTCTCACAACACCTGTCTCGTCAGCCCGTTACGGGCACGAGAGAACGCGACCAGGCGGAACCTGTCGCATGAAACGCATCAGGATGGTGTCAGGTTGAAACGCTGCTGCTAACGATGTAATATAAGTACAGGTGGGTCAAACGGGCCTTGGCATGTGCCTCCTTCCTCTGATTCACACTATCTGTGCCAGCATGTGCGTTTGTTGACGTCCCGGCGTTGGTTGCCGAGTGCCGTTGTGTCACCATGTGCTTGGGCTGACAGAGCAGATGCAGAAGGATACCTAAAATGTAATATTTAGACGCGGAAGTTCACTGTAAAGCTGCAATATGTGACGACTTGGGATGACAACATGTTGGCAGGTCGGTCGTCCCGTCTCGATGTGGCGGTCTTTGATGTGGTCTCTCAGATTGTGTTGGACAGATCCGACGGTTGAAGTGAAGGACAGGCTTTAGTGTTCCACCTGAGTTCTCACATTGATGCCGATCAGAGCGCAGAGCGAGGAAACACTGCGGCACCTCGAACCTGCATACTAACCATTAAAGAGAGCGCCTGCTTCAATAACTGCAGCAGAAACACTGATGTCCATCTGACGGTTGTGTTTTTATTGGATTTAATGAAGATGTTCCCGCAGGAGCCGCCTGAGCGTCTGAACACCAGCACCGAATGTTCTTTCATGATTCATGATTTATAAGCTGGTTTACTGCTTTACATCAGAGACATCTGGAGGAACAGATTCTGATTATCAATCACCACATTTGGTAGTAGATGTATTAATGCTGAAATATGTTGCAGTTTTCAAATGCAGAAATAAATGTGAATATATATTTTGGGAGCTGAAGCAACAAACAAACAGTTTTTTTCAGATGTTCAGCAGAATTTGATTTGCATTTTGAAAAAGACTCGCTTTGTCAGGATTTATGTCTTTGTAAACGGAGAGATTTTGTTGTTTTTGACATAATGAGACATTTGAAAATGTCACCTTCAGCTTTGGGAAACTGTGAGACTCATTTCTTTCTGAAGTTTTATAGAACAGAAATAATCTATTAATCAAGAGAATAAGAGTCAGGCTAATTGATATTGAAAATAATTGTTAACTGTAGCTGTTTTATGTTTAAGAAATACACTGTGAGTGAGACTTTGGGCTCTGACTGATGATTAATTTCATTGTGTGCAGCTTCAGTGTTTCTGCTTGATGAACTGTTGAAGTCATTAATCAAAGTTGTCACTGATTAATTTTCTGTCCACAGTTTCAGCAGCAAAGAGTTTGTGGCTGATTTGAATAAACTGGTTGTTTACTTTTAACCCTGTGAAGGTCAGCTGATAGAAGGAGTGAGTCGTACCTGCTGGTGGTGCGGGTGAAGTACGGTCTGTCGTTGACCGACGGCACCGACTCGTCCATGAGCGGGTAGGACTTGATGAAGGTCAGCGTGTCGTCGGGGAAGGTGGTGGACGACTTGTAGGACGCAGCTGAGCCCTCGCCGGCGCAGGAGCCCGGCCTGGACAACAACAGCAGCAGCAGAGGGACAAAAGAAAATTCAGCTCAGGGTTCAGACGTAAAGACGTGTGCGGCTGTTTGTTCTGGAGACGAGCGGCAGGGAAACAGGTGTGTTGTTTTGTTCGGAGACGTCTCTGCAGAACAATAACAGCAGCACACGGAGAGAGGCAGAAAAACCCGACAGTTTGTTATTTTAAGTTTCTCACCTCGGTTTGGGGACCTGATCCTCGGGGACAGGCGTCCACGCCGTCTCACTGTTCCTCTGCTCTTTGAATTTACCGCTGAAGGCCCTCTCGATGTCGTCCATGTAGAACGCGCACACCGCCGAGCCGGTGATGCTGTTGAAGGGAGGCGACATTAGAGAGAGCGAGACGAGAGCAGCGAGTCCAAGTCTGACACGAGCTCACCGTGTTTTTAATAAGAACTCGGCAAACACGTCAACAGGATGTTTCCTCTGTCTGCCTTTTCTTTCACTGTTTGACTCACATGTTTTTATTGTTTGTGAAGACCTTCTTTAGGGACGGTAAACATATAGTTTGTGTAGCTCATATGAAATGTAACTTGTGTTCAGTTTATCAGTCAAACTATTGTTTATTCGGGGAAAATGACGGAGCATTAAGCTCTTTTACTGCAACGCCCCGGACTCATGTTCAGTGGGCAGATATTTCATATAATAGCAGTAAATTCAATAAAACTAGCAGCAACGGCTATCAAAAGTTATAAATATCAAAAAAATCAGTAAAGAGGATGAAAAAAAAGAACTGTCCAAGAATGGTTTTTTAAACAAAAAGGAGGCTCCGTCTTTCCCGTCTATCGATGAGACGACCAAATTATTTTCCTATTTTCTTAAGAGAAGCATGAATAGATTTTTCACCTGTTTTTGTGAGCTCAAACACGTGTTTTCAAAGCTTTTCATTTAGCCAGATGCCAAGATGTTCGAATCATACGATATTTGGTACAGAAGGACTGAGCTATTTTCGGTGAGATCGCAGCTTTCCTGAAAAACACTGTTGAAATGAAGAAGTGTGAGCGTCGCTGCCGACCTGTTGGCCTGCGTGGTGAAGACTCCGAGCACGGCCGGCCGGTGGTTGATCTGCAGAACGTTCGTCAGCGACTGCAGAACGTCGAAGTAGAAGAAGGAGTCGCCGGGCACGGAGCAGTTCAGCCGCGCTTTGAGGAAAGACGTCCAGTAACGTTCCAGCACCCTCGGAGAGCCGCCGTTGTCATTCTTACAGACACGTGCGACTCTGGAGAAAACCACCTGAGGGGACAGGAAGTGACAACTCTAATTCATCCGTCACGTTCACCAGCGTGGATCACTGAGCGGCTGTTAAAAGACTCGCAAGAACGCGGCCGGTACTCTTGTTAATTCCACTCAGAGACAAAAAATTCAACACCACAAACCACAAGTCAGACAAGTGTCTTTGACTTCAGCATGTTGTCCAAAAATCATAAAAAGATCATAGTATACTATGTTTTCCAAAAATCATAAAAAAGACATGGTATAGTATGACATAAAAATCATGAAAAATAAAATAGTATAGTATGTCATCCAAAAAAAACACACAAAAAAAGAAACAGTATAGTATGTCATTCCAAAATCATGAAAAACTAAATAGTACACTATGATGTTGAAAAATCATTAAAAACTACATAGTATAGTATGTTTTCTCA
Source organism: Plectropomus leopardus (assembly GCF_026936395.1). Taxonomy (NCBI): domain Eukaryota; kingdom Metazoa; phylum Chordata; class Actinopteri; order Perciformes; family Serranidae; genus Plectropomus; species Plectropomus leopardus. The sequence goes on along the minus strand of NC_142186.1, from coordinate 35,307,334 downwards.
AAATTCATAAAACAGTCATATTATAAACAGTCAAACAAAAATCATAAAAAACGACATGGTAATATGAAGTCCAAAAGTCAGACAGTCGCCCACCTTGCCCAGAGTGGTGTACTCCACTGCGATCTCGCTGAAGAAGAAGTACACGTAGTTCCCGTACTCTATGGCGTGGAGGAAATGGGGCTCTGTGGGAGACGAGAAGAAAAGACGTGTGACAAAAACGCTGGCAGAGACGCCTCATTTCCTGTAGGACGGCTGCTTTGTGCAGGATGCTAAACACAAACAGTCTGGAGACGGAGTCCAGGAGAGAAATCTTTATATAAGCACAGAAAGACGAGGAGAAGCCAAACTCATAAAAACACTCGTGAATCTGAATCCGGTCTAATCCTTTAAGTCTTCTGACATCAAGAGAAAGTAACTCGGAGCCTGAAAACACCTGAAGACCCAGCTGAGATCTGTAAGCAGCTTATGTGAGTTAACAAACATTAAAAACAATCACCTAAATTAGAGAAGCACAAAACATCAAGCGCTGATAGATGCTTATCAGAGGGGCGGACTCACACACGACTCGGACCAGAGTCAGAATCGAGTCACAGTTTTGCTTAACTTTAAACTTGACAAAAGACAAGAAAAGATAGAACTTTTGGGTCATTTCTCATTAATTTTTTAAATATATATATATATATATATATATATATATATATATTTTTATATATATATATATATATATACCAAAACCCTTTAAAAAAAAAAAAGTTAATTAATGTATTTTTTGCTCATTTTCTGGTAATTTCCTTTTTTTTTCTTGCTCATTTTTGGGCCACCACTGAAGACTTTTGTCCAGCCCCGCTCTGACCTACTAAGTAGAACATTAAGGTCTGCATCCAGAGGTGACTGCAATGTCCCAAGAAGAAGGTCTACCTTCTCCCAATCGGCCTTCTCCAACAAAGCCACGAAGGAATGGAATAGACTTCCGGACAATTTTAAAAACATTACAAAACATCACAGCTTCTCATGCGCAGTCAAGGACTGGATACTGAGCAATCAGACATGTCTGCACTGATGTCTCTGATATCAGGGTTGTATGCATTTTGGAGGTCTGACGTATTATTTTATACATGTACATGTTATTTATTTTTTACTCTGTATATTTATCTATTATAATAATTTTTAGATTTGTACTATGTTGTCTGTCTTTTATGTGAGGACTACAGATGGAAATTAGCGCTACGCTAAATCTGGTGCAGCCATCTTTATATTCTACGAGAATATTCAATGTCTCTGCACACTGTCCTGCTAAATAAATAAATACAAATACAAATACAAATGTCTGGTTAAATTGCTCGTTGCATTTTTCCCATGTTTTTGAAAAAAATCAAGCCAATTTGCTCAGGTTTCAAAGGGTTAAGAGATGTGAAATGAAGTGTTAATGTTCTTGTTTTTATTTTTAGAAGACCCTAATGCTGCTTTTAAAATAATGAAAATTATGATAAAAATTTTTAGAAATTATGAAAATATTACTGTAAATTAAATCCTATAACATCATTCTATTGTAGAATAATAGAAAACACAATAATCAGTTATTCTGCACAGATATGTCAGCACAAAATATGCATAAAAGTGCTCTTTTGTGTGCAAAATCTTCAAGTTTTTAAATAAGAAAATTTTGATGAAAGTCAGAAAAGTCATTTTAAGAACATTTGGTGAATGAGGTCAAATGTTTCCAAAGTCAGTCAGTGATAACCGAGCAGCTCCGTGTTAAGATGCTGGACTCTCACCTCTCAGCCACTTGGAGTCGTACTTGACGGTCCGCAGCACGGGGCTACTTTCTCCCAGACTTCTGTAAATCACCGCGTCGCTCGCCAAGAAGTCCGTCATGGTGGCTGAGTAGAAATCACCACCTGAGAAATAAAGTCATCGTCAGAGATCACCGTCCACCAGAAGAAGCCACTTCTTTCGCCTTCCTCTTTTATTTTTTAGCCTTTGAAAAGAGTCGGAGGATCACAGCTGGAGGAGAAAGAGTCACTTTTAATAACAGAGCGAGTGAACTTTGAATAAATGTGGAAACCTGCAGACAGACCTGACTCTGACTTCACTCTCTGCTGAACCTCAACATGTTCAGAGTTTCAGCTTCTCCGCTTTCATCACCACTCAAGATCTGACCACCACTTTATTAGAACGTGTTGCAGAATGAGTGTACGTTCACAAACTTGAAATACCGCCACATGCTTGTATGCCTCCGCCTTTGAAACCTGAGCAAATAGATTTGATTTCTTAAAAAATAAAAAATAAAAAATAACTGTAAGAAATTTGTTGAAGAAAATGACCTAAAACTTTTTAAAACTAATTAATAATTATTTTTAAATTTACGTTTAAAATCATATCAAATAACAAAAAAATGCATAAATATATTTTAAATTTTCATCACTTTTTCAGGTCATTTTCTTTCTTTTTTTTGCTCATTATCCAGTAATAATAAGTTAATTTTTGGGCCATGTATTGTGAAGCTTTTCATGTTTTTGCCATGTTTCTGAGGAAAAAAAAAATCTGCTCAGATTTCAAAGGGTTAATTATGTTTTACACAACAGCCAGAGTTTTTAGGATCGGAGTTGTAATGACGGGACAGTCTGTGCAGACACCCTGTCCTCGTCCTCGTCACTCACCTGCAAACAGGCCAACGTTTGACTGACGGGACTCAAAGGGACATCGAGCCTGTCCCACCACCTCCTCCCCTTCCTGCTCCAATGTGGACATCTAGATTACAGAGGACACAGAGACAGAGGACAGAGGACACAGAGACAGAGGACAGAGGACACAGAGACAGAATGGTTCTTAATGACATATTTTCACAGTTAAAACTTTGGACATAAAACAGTCTCATTGTTTACAGTTGTAAACCCACGAGGTCGCTGCTGCTCCGGCTGTAAAATCAATAATTAAACTAAAGAGAAGCAGGGGTCCCAAACTTTTTCATCAACAAAATCTCAAAACTATTCCACGACTTTTTTCCAAACATATAAGGATCAAACATAGTTTCAGCTGGAACCTGAAGGGAGAGACGCAACGCGAAGGTAAACAAAACGCCGTCACTCATCGACGCACATTAAAGCTACGTTACATCGACAGCTTCATCAATTTCCCAAATTCATTACACGAAACAAAATTCCATGACTTTTCCAAAACTTTTCATGTCTTTTCAATGCTTTGAAACCTGGATCCACATCTATTTTCTTTTGCTGCATTCAGATGCCTTCCACAGGTGATTTGAGCGCCGAGCAAAGTGGTTTAATTCTTTCCAAAACATGGAAAAATAGCATAAAAAGGGTGGAAAAATGTTGGAAAAACAATATTTTTATAATTCTCATAAGTATATATTTTAGTCTGTCATTGCAGTTTTGTTTTTTTTTTTAAAGAAATTTAAGCCAGTTGGCTCAGGTTTCTAGGGATTAAAGATTTAAACACTTGTGAAACGTGTCTGAAAGCAGCACGAAAAGTGACGTCGCTTCAGGTTTTAAAGGGTTAACACAGTTAGTTTTACATGGCGCTGCGAGTCTCCTCAGACTCCGGCAGCAGTGTGACAGCTGTGTGGAGAAGAAATCATCAAATCTGTGACTGAAGTGATGGACGAGAACCGGCAGGATTTGGACGACAGAAAGAGAAGTAAACATGGTTCAGTAATCAAACTGAATTAAGTTGGAAATGAGATCAGAAATCCAGAGTCGACGGACTCGTCTCCTGCAGAGCGGCGCGGTTTGAAGTGAAAAAGCAGCCTGAGAGAAAAGTCCCGCCGTGAGTGCGGGACGGATCCCACACCCAGATGGATCTGACGCTCCTGCGTACTGTTGTCTCGCTGACTCATGTTGAAGACAGCGTCTCTGTTGTCTACAGAGCAGCTGTCTCTGCAGGAGGCTCACTGAGGCTGCATGTTCACCCATTCATGGCTCTGACCGACACACACACACACACACACACACACACACACACACACACACACACACACACACACACACACACACACACACACACACACAGTCCCCTCTGGTCCTCCACAGACAGTTTCCTGGATATAATTTACTCTCCTTCTCTCCCCCTACAAGCTGTCTGATATCACATGGAGACAAAAAGACGAGGGGTCACGGAGGATGTGGAGACGTGATGTGTAAATCAGCTGCTCTGTGGCGGGGAGAAAATGATGATGATGACGACGCCAGTGACGTTGATGATAACTATCAAAGTGTTTCAAAAGTAAAATAAAATGAGAATCGCCTGATTAAAAAAAAAAAATGCACAAAATTTTTAAGACGCAGCGTCCAGTAGAGCGGGTGTCCTCACCACAGCAGCCGACAGTACAACTTTGCTGTGTGTCATCCCCTCTATCTCCCCCTCACACTCGAGCTGTCCTACCTGAATAAAGGCAAAAACCAAAAATCTAAAAAATAAATTAAATAAATAAAAATCTCAAAGGTTTTATAAGAAAAATAAAATGCCCCAAAATCTCCGAAAACACCTCCTATTTTTTAAATCTCATAATTTATTTCAAAGAAAAAATAATTCTAAAACATCTGCATTAAATTGGCGGTGAAATAAATACAAAATACAGCCCTCCCCTTAGCCAAAACAAAAATAAAAAAATCCCTCCTCAGTGCTTAAAAAATACTTGACATGCCTCCCTCTTTTAGCTTCACCCTCTCCCCTCTCATAAATAACGAACAGTCCCTTATCCAGCAGTCATTCATCAGTGGAGCGATGGACGGACCACAGATGGACGGACCACAGATGGACGGACCACAGAGACGAGGTTCAGCTCAGATCATCAGATCTGTCTCCCGACTCTGCTCGCTGTTCACTCTCTTCTTCTGTTGTTTCACAGATTTTATTATCGCCATCGTCAGCACATCCTGTGTTCTGTAAACAGATCGCTCCGTCGCTGCTGTGGAGCCAAAATATTATTTTGCCAACACGAAGCCTTTGAAGTCACCTGAATATGATATCACCGGGTGAATATGCACCGATCTGCTGCAGAGATCTGATTGGTCGGCTGGCTGCTCGGCATCATGAGTGTTTTTGTATTTAAAGATGTTCCAGTTTATTCTCACGGTTCTCTCTTTGACGGTGTTATTTCGTCCCACGCGTCCTTTTCCAGGTGACGTTAACATTATTGATCTGTTGTTGAGGCTCCAGCAGCTGATCACAGATCTGCTTTGTGTCTGTGTGCAGGAACAACGTGACATGATGCAGTTTTATGTGGAAATTAATCCATTTTAAACACTGAGACGTTAGTTCCTTCATACAGGAAGTGCATTCCTCTAAGTATTAAAGAAATTTCAGTTAGCATATTTGAATTAGGGTTCCCACACATTGTCATGGACAAAATTTCAAAACTTTTCCATGACTTTTCAAGGACTCGAAATCTTTTTTTTCTTACCCGACCCAACACATAAAATTCAAACTCCATTTAAACATATAAATAAAGCATCACAACTGATATGTTCAAGGACCGTCAAAAATGTGAAAATCCAACAATAACTTCGATTTTCATAGTTTCTGGCTATGATGAAAATTTAAGATTTTAACAAAATCACCCGACTTAAAACTTAAAAAATTGCCAATACATCTTAAAAAAAACAATTTGCTAAAAACTTCTAAAAAATAAGCTAAAAAGAAAAAAGTGGAAAATTTATCTAAAATATTTGCAAGAAAACAGAAAGAAAGGAAAAAAATATTCTTTGATAAAAAAAAGTCAAAAATAAAATAATTTAAAAAAAGAAAATTGCCACAATTGTTTAAAGAAAACACATTTTCTTTAAACATTGATGGTAAGATAAATAAATGAATACAGCCATTTAAAGTTGTATGCCAGTCTCCAAAGCCATAAAAAAAATTAATAATTTGACATTTAGTGGGTATACATGAAGAGAAAGAAGGAACACGCGAGTAAAATGAAGAAACGTACTTAATGAACAAATAAACTTAAACAACCAAAACAGAAGGCAGCACACAGTATGTGTATACATATGTGCAAGTGTATGTGCAAGTGTATGTGCATGTGTATGTACATGTGCATGTGTATGTCTTTGTGCATGTGCATGTGCATGTGTATGTGTATGTCTTTGTGCATGTGCATGTGCATGTGCATGTTTGTATCTTACCTTGTAGTTCCTGCAGGTGGGGTTGAAGGCGTTGGTGCCGCAGGCGAACAGGGTCTCGTCGTTGCGCGGCACCAGCACTTTGATATAGTTGTAACATTCGTCCTGTCAGGTGAAAAACAGACGGATATTACTGTGAGTCACGGAGCACATCCATGTTAGCTGCTGGCACATGCAGCAGGTAGAAACACACACACACACACACACACACACACACACACACACACACACACACACACACACACACACACACACACACACACAGTCATGATGTTGATCCCTGTGCTGGGTTCTGTGATTTTACTGCAGCTGTGGGGAGGGAAATACCCAGTCTGCGTCTCCTGATGGATGATAAGCTCCCTGCACACCTCTGCTTATTACAGAACGTCTTTGGCGAGCAGCAGACGCAGCGGCAGAGGAAGAGGAGAGAAATAATACTCACGCTGTTTTTCCCTCTCACTGTGCACTTCTCCACATCCTTCGTCTTCCAAGTGAGTTTCTGAAAAATGAACAGACAGCCAACTGTCAGCTCAAAGACAAGCTGTTTCTCACCACCGCAGCTTTTTTGTTGCTCCCAATCGTTCAAGAGCTATTACCAGACAGCTGTGATGAAAATCTCATTAACTTCAATAAACTGTCGCCCAAACAAACAAACAGACAGAGAGAGAAATATCTGCACGGCTCAGCACTGTGTTTCCTCTCTGATAAAAACTCCACCGTCTGTACCAGCAGCAGACAATTAGCCCCAATTAACCTCCAGACCAAAAGTCCCCACACACACACTTCCTGTCGTCCAGCCGGCCACCGTGGGAAAAAGATCTATCGACATGTGAAGAGGCTCGGCCTGGTTAAAGGGTTCACGTGCTCCCCGCAACGCTCCAATAACTTACTGAGCCGATTTTACTCGTTGAGGACGCTGCTGTGAGGATGTGGAGACTCACTGCGTGACGGTCAGCAGCGAATGTAACCGAGCACAGGCTTCACGCAGTTTTATCACTAAATTTCTGTGACTTTTAAAGATGACACAGTCTCTGAAACGACCATCAATACTCCTTTTTTGTTCTTTTTCATTATTATACAACAGCTTTTTATATATCTCATTTAAAAATATAAAGAATATTAAAATATAACTTAGGGACTGTTCGTTATGAATGAGAGCAGAGGGGGTGGTGCAAAGAGAGGGAGGTGTGCCAAATTTTTCAGGCAGCATGTTTATTATTTTTTTGCTTTAAGGGAGGGGCATACAACTTCAAATGGCTGTATTTAGCATTTATTTTAGCGCAGATTAAAAAAAAAAATCTTTAACATTTTTTTTTCTCCATTTTGAAGGAAAACTTTTTATTTTGGCAATTTTTAATGACAACACCTTGGTGATTTTTTTTGGTGATTTTCAAAGAAAATATGTTTTTTGTCATCAAATTTTTTGAGAAAAAATTTGGGGCTTGTCATTGAAAATGTTGGTGATTTTTAAAGATAACATTTTAGCCATTTTTTGGGGGGTGACTTTCAATGAAAAATGTTGGTGTTTTTTTTTATCTGTCATAACATTTTTTGGTTATTTTACAAGAAAACATTTTGGCAAAACTTTTGGGTGGTTTTAAAGAAAAAATGCTTTCAATTTTTTTCTTTAAATCACTTTGCTGATGTTGAGTCTGTAGGAGATTTTTGTACATTGTTTGATTTGAATATGTGACATATTTAATTAGTCTAAATACAATTGAATCTGTTTTTTTCTTCAGTATGACATCATGTCCAGGGCTGCATGATATGAGGAACACTAAGAGTTTCCCACAAATGTATTTATTTGTGGCGGCCCACCACGACTAAAACATCTGCGGTCGTATTTATTTTCTCTTTTTGGAGCTGGAGCGTTCATTTAGAGTGCAGCTGGAATATATAAACTGTTCAGTTGTTTACATCACACTGTCGGAGTGCAGAGTGTACTCTGGGTACAGACGGAGCAGCAGAACGTCAGGTACAGTGAAAGTGAAACTCAATGAAATTGATCAATTATCCAGCTCGCGACTTAAACTGATATTGAGGGAAAGTAACTCATGGAGAGCTCCGTCTGTGCTGCGTTCATGGACGAACAAAAACTCCAGAGAGGGGACACAAGAGTGCTAAAAAAGGGACACACACATTTAAAATAAATAAATGAAATAAATAAATAAAAGTTTGCTGTCGTCTCGAAGCGTTCTAAACTACAGCCGAGCAAAAAGCCGCCCGGCCCGCCGTGTGACTCGTTGCGATGCCTGATTGGAGTCGAGGGGTCGCTCCTGTTGGACCACAAGTCCCCGAAAAACAATTTGTCCCACAGGCCCATTGGTTCTCAGAGCTGGTTTTCCGTTTCATCAGAAATCTTTCAGCCCAGCAGTCGGATCAGAAACTACTCAGAAAGCAGCTGAATGTAATCTAACTGCTGCGAACACAACAGAACGAGGAGACACAGCTAAACTGTCTGACCTGTGAACGGCCTCCTGCTTTAAACCTCTGAACCAACGGTTTCATTTCCTCTGCTGTTCAGCAAATGCTTTAAAGGATAATCAGGCTGCCGTTATTTTATATTTTCTAATTATCAACAAATCCATTGAAATGGCCAAAACCTTCCTGACTTTACTCTTGTTTCTCTGGCTCATGGATCAAACTATTGGCTCTCTCTGCAGATATATGTGTCCGGAAATATGTCTAAAATAGTTACAGTTAAAAAAGTTTTTTTGTTTTTAGTTTAGTTTGTTTAGTTATTTAAAAAAAAAGTTTTATTTCTTTAAATATATAGTTTCATTAAAAAAAATATATAGTGTCATTTATAAAAATATAGTTTCATTTATTTTGAAAAAAAGTTTGATTCAAATAATAGTTTAGTAGTAATTTTAATAGTAATTTTTTTCAAATAGTTTCAAATTTTAAAATGTATAGTTGCATTTATAAAATATATATTTACATAAAAAAAATTATTTTGAAAAAAGTTTTATTAAAATAATTGTTTGATTTTTTTTTAAATTGTATTTAAGTTTAAAAAAATATATAGTTCAACTTTTTTAAATTAATAGTTTCATTTATAAAAATACAGTTTCATTTAAAAAAAATGTGTCATTTAAAAATATATAGTGTCATTTATAATTTATAATTTCTTTTGAAAAATAGTTTGATTTAAATAATAGCTTATTTAATTTATTTTCAAATAGTTTAAAATTTTAAAATATATAGTTTCATTTATAAAAATATAAAGTTACATAAAAAAGTTTCATTTCTTTTGAAAAAAGGTTTATTAAAATAATAGCTTTATTTATTAAATTTTTAAAAAAATATATTTTATTTAAAAAATATGTATTTAAATTAGAAAAAATATATAGTTTAATTTCTAGTTTAATTAAATAAACATATAGTTTCATTTCTTTAAAAAAGTTTTAAAATAATAGTTTGATTGCTTTAAAATATATAGTTCAAAAAAGAAGGAATATATCAATTTTTGAATAAATACATAGTTTACTTTTAAAAATGATCACCAGCTCTATCTTTTACAGGGAAATTCCATATTTTTTTCCAATTTTGGTGAAATATAAAAAAATATATATTTACAAAATATTCCAATCACTGATGGGAGTGAGACCGGTGAGGACAAACATCTCTGAGCCGTACGTGACCCTGACGCTCTGTCCTCCAGCTCCATGAAGGGAACGTGTCCGGAGCCACTTTGTGCACATCAGTAGGAGTCGGCGTTATGGAAAGAGAGCCCGCCGCTCCACGCTCTATTTGGTTTACTAATAATTACTTATGACCGCTGAAGCTCTGCAGATCAGTGACGGGGGAGAGAGTCAACGAGTGCTGATTTAAAAACGGGCCTGAGTGAAGGGACGGATCTGTGATGACGATGATATCAGTCCTCTGCAGCAGCAGGCAGAGCTCTGACTTAATGACTATATCATGCGTCATACACAAACATTTAATATCTCATAAAACATCTGCGAGAAAAGCTGGGCGGACATGTTGCCGCCGAAAAGTTCCCGTGTCTTTGAGCCGCAGTCTGCAGCCAATCAGTAGTCTGGATCTGCTGACACAGAGCGAAGGCCTTATCACGACAAATATCCACGTTTAGCTCTCATCTAAACACGACCAAACAAAAGTCCGGGACTCCGGGGGCTTTTTCTTTAAGTGCAATCATGTTTGACAAATGAGATTCAGATAGGAAGGAGCACGGCTCTTCAAAAAGCCACCAGAGCTGCGCTGCGCTCCGACTGGATGTACGTCTGAAGAGAGATTACCTAATACTTGAATGGAAAGGCAGGCGAGGGAGGAAAGGAAAATAATGAGATACAAACATTATGAGAGATTTCCCCTGTTAAAACACACACACACACACACACACACACACACACACACACACACACACACTGAGGTACAGAATAACAAGAACACAACTGCTGCTTAAGCTAAGATACATTTAAGACTGCTAAGATTTTTTTTAATGCCACTCGGAAAGTTTAAGACCAATTTTTTTTTTTTACCAAAATTGATGGATAATTGTATTTTGCCCAAATATTAACTTTAGCATAACCATTACTTTTTCTTTTTCTGTGAAAAAAAGTTAGACAATCTGTGTGAAATGTTGGAAAAGCAACCCTTTTTAGAGAGAAACAGGGAAGATAATCAACATATTATGTTATCTTAACAGTATCTATCTTACCAGTATCAGTATCTAGTATATGTCTTACCAAAAAAGTGGGAAATATCTAGAATTCCTGGATGGTTTTCTGGACAATTTTGTGTTTCTAAATCTGCATGCGAGATTCCACTGCTTGGATTCCCAGAATGATGAGTTTAAGAAATGTAATTTATTAAATTATTTCACAGAAAAAAAAGGTTTTACAAATTGTCTGAGATTTTCACATCAGAAAAAAAGATGCATAAAATCATACTTCCCATGTCTGAGAATTTTTAAGACTTCTGAAATATTTATTTAATTCAATCCTATTTACTTTTAGATGAATAAATGAAATGCTTTTTAAGACTTTCTAAGGCTCTCTGGACTCACATCAAAGCTTCTTCACAACACGTAAAGCTCCACATCATCATCCGCACCTCATCTCGAGCTGCACGATTAATTGAATATTAATCACAATCAGGATTTGGGCTTCCCGCAATTCACCGAACATGATCGACTGCAGTATTGACGTTTAAAATGCTCCGCTCATAGAAAACTCAGCTGCGTATCAAATCAAGCGCTTCTCAAACTAACAGCAGCCTCCAATTTTAAAGAACTGTCCGCTACGTGTCTGTCTGCAGCATCGGCCTGTGAAAAACTGTCCTGCATGTTGCAGCTGCAGGCGGACAAAATCATCCGTCATCAACCACCATCACCACCATCATCATCATCATCACCACCACCATCGTCATCACCATCATCATCTGTTGACTGAATATAAGGAGAAAACAGTTCACACACGAAGAGTGCATGTTACTAATGTCTGCGCTGCAAAACCTCAGTGAGAAACTTAAGAAGAAATTATGCACAAATGAGAAAAAAATTAGTGAAAAAAAGTACAAAAAAATTACAAAAAATGGGAAATGAAAATACAAACAAAAAAAAATTACTCTGAAAAAGTGCCTAAAAAATAACAATGCAAAAAAACTTGTAAATGTATAATAATAATAATTATAAATACATTTTCCTGGATATTTTCCCTGGCTTTTTTAAAACTTCTTAAATAATTTTTAAATATACTAATTACTTGCAGTTTGCGGAGCATTTTTAGACAAGTTCCCATGTTTTTGCAAGAAATTAAACCAATTTTCCGAGGTTTTAAAAGCTTAAATACCTGTGAAAGGTGTCTAATTGCAGCAAAGGTTTCAAAGGGTTAACTGCAGAAGTGTACAGCTGCGTGGTTACTCGCTCACAGCTCATTGGTACTGATTCTGAAGAATCAAAGGTTTTAAGCACTCTCTGAATGTCAGAGTAATAATTCAGGCTGGATGTGAGTTTCTGTGTCGAGAAAATCAACAGATGACGGTGGAAGTTTAGAGAGCAGATGATTCGCTCGTAAAATCACGTTCAATAAAAACAAACACAGCGCTGGACCTGAACATGACGCAGTAAAACTGACACCGGATCAGTTTCACTGTGGATAAATGTGACTGTGGACGGACTGTCCTACCTGCTGCGGGACGATCTGCTCAGAGGACGTGGCGAGGTTGATGGCGAACACATGATCCCTGCGGAGACACAGAGTGGAGACACCGTTAGAGGACCACATGCACGTGCTTACATTAAAAAAATAATCATACTAAGTGAACATTACTCAGGATGTTTAAATGTTAGAAACTGTGGTGTAAAACTACAGTAGGAATTAACATAAAATTCGGTTTAAATTTCAGTAATAATTTCAGTAATTTTTGTTCGGACTGGAAACCAAAAAAAAAACTGAAAATGAGAATGAAAATGCAAAAAAAAAAATCCTCACTCATATAATAAAACAAAACAATAATAATAAAAAAAAATCACTTTCTGTGAGTGGAAACATCCTCACTAGCACTGATCATAAAACGAAACAAAAATAATAATAAAAAAAACATTTAACTTGTGTTTGTTATAACCTCCACTATATAACAGGCTGGCAATGACAATGAACTGAAAATGAAAATGCAAAAAAACAAACAAAATTACTTTCTTGGAGTGGAATCATCCTCAACTGCACTGATATTATCATTAAACAAAACCAAAAATATTTTGAAAAACCCAACCATTTAACTTGTTTTTTTCCCATAACATTCACTACATAAACGGCTAGAAATGAAAATGATTTAAAAAAGGAAAGAAATACTTTCTTTGAGTGGAGACAAAACAAAACAGTAATGATTAAAAGAAATTTAACATCTGTGTTTCAAATGCTGCATATAATATAATATATAATGGCTTTAATCGTAAAAAATTAAGATTAGTGAATTTTGAAAGGCTGGTTGACTTCTGAAAATTAAAAAAATAAAAATAGTTCCAGGATGCTTGCTAACACTCAGTCACTGGCCTCATTTTCTTTTGCATTCCTCTATCGTTGCTGCTTAGCAAAATTTAAGAGCCGTCATGCTTTCAGGTGCAAAACTCCAACAATCGTCTGTTTTCAGCAGAAGCTGCTCCGTCAGGACCGAAGGATGCTGCTCCTCAGCAGCAGGAGGAGCGAAGACCATTAACACACAAAGTTTATTAAAGTTTTCCGACTATCAACGCCGCCCGTATGAATCACCCTGTGCAGCGAGGCCTGCACTCCGTTGTGTGCAGCTGTGGAAAATATTAAGTCCATTTAGGTACATTAAGAATCAGGATACCTTCTCAGGTTGTTGGCAGCGAGCGCTCTGCAGTCTGAAGCCGAGCCAAACGCCCGGAGAGCGCTATTTATTCTGCACAAAGGAGACGAGGGAGAGGAGCTGCAACCTGCTGCTTTTAAGATAATTAACCTGCAACATCTCGATCGAGACGTGCAGTCAGGCTGAGCGATGCAAAAACACTTAAAACTGCAACATGTTTTACAGAATATATTCACAATTTAGGGTTGACACCTCTGGAAGTTTTTAAGTGTTGCACCAAACTTTGTTTGCCTTCAAGGCCCCGTCACTCGTACGAAGGTTCCTCAGTAACATCGTTTATCTGTTCGTGCTGCTTCATGTTTTTGTTCTGCTTCTTATTATTTGTGGTGTCTGTGAAGATGATTTTTATTTTTTAACATTCTGTTTATGCATTCCTCTTCAATTAGGAAATTTTACAGAGTGAATTTCCATGTTTTAACACTTTGAGCAAAAACAACATAAGAATCAAAAGCAGGGCGTTTTGGGGAAATAAACATTTTCCACTTCTTACAAATTTCTTCAAATTTGGTTTCCTGAAGCCTGATTGAAAAGGTAATTCTTTCCATTACAAACATTTCATGCATTATTTCATAACAGCTCTCTACTGAAGAGGCATCTGGCTGGAGACACTTCCTTGTAACAGCTTTTTTAGCAGCTCAATATTGCAAATAAGTATTTTATATTTGTCGATATAATTTATGTTTTTTATGATCTTTTCTGTGGACTGACTTCCCTCCTCAAGTCGTTGCACATTTTGTCCATTTTCTCCCGCTCGTGTGTTTCAGCAGAGCGTCTGCGTCCTGCTCAGCTATCAGTGGAAATAACTGAAAACTGATTTTATGCTTCATTGACTTTGCTGGTTAAATAAAGGTGGAACAAACAACTCAATGCACTGTTTTATCAGACGGCTTCTTTGGGGTCTTTTGGCTGCTGATGAAAGTGTGGAAAAGTTTTGGGCTCTGGTGATCATCATTTGTCACACTAATGGAAGTCAAAAACTAGAAACAATTATCTGAAGACTCATCAGAAGGGAAAATATCATCATCAGAGCCAAACAAGAATCAGACGGGTTCACATGATCAGGAGCCGACTGCATCAAATGGTTTTAACTGAGAATGACACCCAGAAATAATTTTTCTGCTCTGATGGCTGTGGGATCAAAAATGTCAGTTTGAATGGGTTTCAATGGAGCATTTTTTGACCTTAACAGTCTTAATGTAACTATTTAGTTTCCACAGTGTATTTTAGACTTATTGTAGGAGCTGAGCTGGAAATTCACTGATTACATTCAAATACACAATCTGGACAAAATTTATGCCACATGCATGAACACAGCCAAAATTATCAAAAAAAGAAAAATGAAAAGCACATAAAATGCAACAAACAGTCCCTAACGGTTAATCCTGTGCTTAAGTCCTGTTGGTGCAGCCGGCCCCTGATGTGCAGAGAGAAACTAACATACAGCGTGGACCTAAATGTGCGAGAGAGATTAACATAATCGGCTTTGTAGAACTTATTATTGTAGGTGACAAAGACAGAAGATGAAGAGAGTAAACGGAGCGACATTAGATCTGCAGCTGAGAGCGCTGACTGACCGGGCGGCGATGTAGAGCATGTGGTTGATCCTCAGCATCCTCTGGAAGTCCAGGCCCAGGCGGACGGTGTCGTTGTCCGACATGAGTCCCTGGAAGCTGGGGTGGAGGTAGGAGGCTGCGGGGACATGAAAGAAAAACAAAGTTTTAGAGTACTCGTGATAACAAAAACTACCAGCTGACTCCTTATCAGCAAAGATTTGAAAACACCAAACCAACATATTACGTCCCTCTGAGGTCTCGTTTAAACAGCGTCTTCAGGTATCAAACACTTTAATTAAATGCTTTTTGAGACCTTTTCAAGATAACTCAACCCAAATTTAAGAGTGATTATTGGACAAATCATCTCTTCTGCAAGCACTGCAGCCGAGGACAAAGATCAGTCAGTCCTGTGCAGAGCGACGTTTAACAGAGGAATGATTTTACAGTGAGTTACGTTCATCTACACTGTAAACTCTTTGTAACTCTTTGTAAAATAAGCAAATTGGCTTTATTTCTTTGAAAAGTAAGGGAATGACCAATGAAAAAGAAAAGCCCAAAAATAAGCAATAAATTAGTAAAAACTTAGAAACTTACTTGAAAATGAGTTAACACAAAACAAACCAATAAAAACAAAATAAAACAAAACAAAGCAAAACACAAAAACTACAATCATTCATGACATCATTATAAATATGTAATGATAATAATTATACATACAGGTTTTCCCTTGATTTTTTTTCTCAAGACATTTTCCCCTTGCTCAAAAAAAAAAAATCTAAAATTCTAAATGGACTCATTTCTTTCAATTTCTGGGTTATTTCACGCATTTCACATTTTTGAAAGAATTAAAACGAAATTTGCCCAAGGTTCGAAGGTTTAAAGACTTGTGAAGGACAACTGAGAGCAGCACGAGAAAAGCGAAAGTCGCTCCAGGTTTCAAAGGGTTAAAGGTTTGTTACATCAAAAATGCGTTTTCACAAAGATGAACTTGATGCATTTTGACAATAACAACAAAAAAAAATAAATAAAAGAATTGAAAAATTGAATTTCATAAAATCTTTGCGGTGATGATTTCCAGACTTTTAAGATATTTTTAGGAGCTGCAGACGCTCCGAAGAGCCTTTAAACACGGCGTTGTTTGTCAGGTTCAGACATGTAAAGAGACAGCAAGACTACGATGTCCCAGCGTTTGTCCAGAACACCCAGCAGCTCCTCTGCAGCTTCAGAAAGTGAAGCGAGTGCACAGTTTGGCACTTTGTGTGGAGCCTCCGCTGTATGCTAATGTGCTCCGGTGTAGGTGGACGAGCAGCGGAGGAATAAATAGCATCCAAAGTTGCAAATGAGCTGGAGGAGTCACAGAAGTCAGTGCGATTTAAATAAACGGCTCCTGCGAGCATTTCTTCATGGACACGTCTGGGGACGGAGAGCTAAGTGAGGACGAGGACACAAAACAAACCCTCCCAAAATCTGTCTGTCTCTGACGGCGTAACAGTTCAACCCAGTTAATGTGACTTAAATCCCTGCAAATTGCAAGAACAAAAAGAAAAAGGTGACAAGAAAATTACCTGAAAATTTGCATTTAAAAAAAGGGAGAAAAATGTCATGAAAAATATATTCATAATTTCAAAATGTAATTTATGCTACAGAAAAAATAATTATGTTACATTTATAAATTTAATTTTTTCATGACTTTAAGGCATCCATTTTCTGAACCAGTGACTCGCTTCTCCTTATTGATTTTTTTTTTTCTTTTTTCTTTAAAAGTTTTTGGTGATATTGAAGGAAATCATTTTGGTGAGTTCCTTATCTTTGGCTTTCTTTTCTTTAAATTCTTTTTGGCAATATTTAAAGAAATTATTTTGGTGGGCTTTTTTGCTTTAAAAATTTAAGGTCTGTAATGCATGCTTTCTTTCTTTTTTATGTAGCTATTTTTCTTTATCATGTAAAGAATTTTGCTAATTCAAAAAAAAAAGTAAGAAAAAAAGGCATTTTTTTGTTTTTAAATTGCGCATTCCCTCCACATATAGGTTATTGGTCTCATGAACTAATAATAATTGGTATCCGCCCTGAAAAAACAGTTTTGGTCGACCTCTATTTTAGACAAAGTGAGCTGATGTTCGGCCCCTTAAATAACACAGTGACGGTCTGTACATGCCTCTCAATTAAAAATGTTGCTCTGGGCAGAAATAAAATGACTCAGCTCGATACGGACACCAGGCCGTCCTCCACATCAGAGCCTTCCTTCGCTCTCTCCTTTTTATTTTTAACTGAGTGATGATCCTGAAGGCCACGGCGCTCTCAGTCTGTCCTGTACTAAGTGCCCTCCAGCCTCCCATCTGACCCCGGCTGCTGCTGAATTAACAACTCCCAACAGACATGAACCACAATCGGAAATGAGTCCCTCTGCAGGGAGCACTGTGTTCCTCTAACCGCCGCTCTCCCATCGACTATTGGAGAAGATTTAAGGGGCTAATGTGAAGCTGAGCTCTGGACCTCACAGCGCTGTCTGCAGAGGAGACTGCCAGAGGCTCATCTGCCGCCCAGCCTCCCCCCGGACAATCAGGTAGGACAGCCCACTCCAGCGCGGCGAAATGTCCGACAGCCTGCTCCAGCGCCGGAAATGTCCAATAGCCCGCTCCAGCGCGTGGACATGTTCGCCAAAACACAGCGAGGGCAGACGTGTTGAACAATCATATAAAGAAGTGAACGACTGTAGAACAGCTGAGTGTTTGACAGCCACAGCATTTCATCATCGCGGATCAAACAGCTGACAGTCCGACAGCAGCGCAGTGAGACAGACAAACAGAGCGCAGCTTCTCCTCACAGCACCAAAGTGTCTGAAACAGACACATCTGCAGAGGTGAAAGTGACTTCTTCAGACTTCTACAGACGACTTTGTGTTAGTTTCAGCTTTAATCAGACTTTGGATGAATTATTTAGAAACACCAGGACGCATCGCTCCGTGTCTCATCCAGCCGCTCGCACTGAGCTCTCATTATTATTACCAGGGGCAGATGTAATGTTTTGGGGGCCCGGGGCCACAAGCACGAGCTTATTTTCAGCCTTTCTCTAACTGGGAATATTGAAAGGCTGTTGGCAGCTATAGGAGAAGTAGGCCGACTCAAAAGTTTTTAATTCCTGAGTAAAATGATTGACAGCACAGAAGTTTGACAGAAGCTGAAGTCAGAGTCCTGCAGTCAGGAGAGGTCGGCCTATTATCAGCACAATGTGCTGAAATTTACCTGAAGTTTGTTTAAGATGGAGCTTTTCATTTTTATATAATGCTGGAAAGAAAAGAAAAAGGAATTGAAACATGCATAAAAAAAAGAATATTGGTGATTAACTATTGAAATTCAGCGATTAATTACGATTTAAAAAATGAACAGTTTGACAACACCCCTCATAACAATGTAACATTATATTTATTTAAGAAACCTAAAAGTAATGAAGTAATAATAATAAATAATAACACAATTAATAACAAATATAAATAGATTTATATATAAATAAATTACTGCTACTATTACTAATAATAACAATAATAGTTACAATAAATCTTACATCCAAACCTAAAGACGCTGATCTGAGCCGTCTGGAAGAAGGACTAACTCAGGTATGATTTCACAGATTTATAGACTCATGAGCTCCATAATGGACGTCTCACAGAGCAGCGCGGACCTGGTGCCACGCTGTCACCTGCTGGAACCACAGGTGATAAATTGCTCTCATTCCACCTGGGACGGAGCTCTACATAGAGCGCTATTAGCACAGCTATTTCTGCTAATGGCTGCGTTCCTCTGCTCCAGATAGATCAATTACAGAGTGTGGGCCGCCGTCTCAGACACCTCTTAAATCAATTATGGGCCATTACATTTCGCAGCAGGACCTGGACTGTGGACCTCCCAGTGATTGGGGGACAATGATGGGTCCCCGGGGCTGGGGTGGGACATGAAGCAGTGTCCTCAGAGTGTCTCACATCATGTCCAAGCTCGTCCTACATCGAAATCAAAGGCTGAAGTAGGACTCCACAATTAAGCAATATTAAATCTAACTGTCTTGTATTGTGTTGTTAAATTATCGTTTTGTAAAATTTCTTTTATTTAAACTACTAATCACAAACTGGTTATTGATGTTTTTGTTATACATGAGTGAAAATGTTGTTTTGTACATGATTTACCTAATTTTTACCCTATAGGTCCAGTATCAGGAATTTTCCTTTTATATATTGATATCTATTAGTGGCCTCTAGCTGTGAGGTTTGCAGATCAAACAGCTGAAACTGCTCCTGGTTTGAAGTCCTTCAGCGTTCATTGTTCAGGAGGTTTTTACTGGGACTAACTACATTGGTCGATGCAAAAATGTCCATTCTGAGCTACTGTAGAAACATTCAATTAAAAGAAAAGAAAAAAAAATTGACCAGCAAAAAAAAGATCATATAAAAAACAATAAAATAAAAAAAAAATTCCCTCAAATTTTTAAATTTTCTTGTTTTAAAACAAATTAAAATTAAAATTAATCAGTTATTAATTTTCAGGTCATTTTCTTTATCACTTTCTTGCAATTTGGGGGGCCTTTCTTGCCAAGTTGCTCATTGCCTTTTTCCTCTTTCTTTGTTTTTTTTTCCCCCAAAAGAATCAAAGCAGTTAGTTCAGGTTTGAAGGGTTAAACAGCTTATGAAAGACATCTCGATGCAGCACATGAAAACTTACGTTGAACCAAGTTTCGTGGGTTAAAATCCTTCTCATTGTATCATAAAAACTTGAAACCAGGTTTGAGTTGAGGGTCAGACCTCGGCTCCGAGCGAGCGCGGCGTTTTCATGCTGCTGGTGCTGTTTCCCGAGTTGAAATGGCCTTTTTCACGGCGAGCCAACAAACCGCACAAGAAGAATAAATATATTCCAGCAGCTGAATAAACCTCTGCATGTGTGCTTCCTGCGAACATGCCCTTAAAAACTGCTCCCCGGTGATGAGACACGACGCCTCACCGACCCTTTACTTTACTTTTACATCCACTCCTGCAACAAGGATCGCCATGGCAACAACACAGGGTACAAACTTACACTCTCGGCCCACGATGCTGATTGGCTCCAGGTCCTGGGGGAACGGCGTGGCTCCTGAGGACAGCTGAGGTAAGAAGGCGGCGAAGGTGAGAGCCAGGATGGCCGGCGGGACGGGTCGAGGCGAGCCGGGCGTCGGCCTCATGTTGGCGGGAGACGAGACCTCAGCAGAAACACATGGCCCTCAGCGGACTCACCTCCCACCTGAAAGAGACGCAGGGTCATCAAGGCGAGCAGATCTGAGACACCAACCTAAAAACATACGGCTGGACCACATCACTCCTCACATTAACCCTTTGAAACCGGAGCACATCCGCTAGATTTCTTTCACAAGCGTGGGGAGAAGGCAACAAGCAATTTCACAAGACATGGCCAAAAAAATTGTCAAATAAATAACCCCCACCCCAAAAAAGCATAAAAACGGTAAAATAAAAGTAAAAAATAAACAGAAAAAAATTACCTAAAAAATGCTGTAAATTTTGCTTTTTTTTTTTTTTTACATTTTCTATTTTTTTTTGTAACATTATTTTAAATATAAAATAATTATAAATATAGATATAGTTTTCAGAACTTTTCCCTGCAGTTTTAGATAATTATCTAATAATCCTCCCCGTTTTAAAATATATATATATATTTTGGTAATTATCTTGTAACATTTTTTACATCTTGTGATATGGGGTGCATTTGGTCATTGCTTTTTTCCCCATGTTTTTGAAAGAAATCAAACCAATCTGCTCAGGTTTCAAAGGGTTAAAACAAAATTTTGTAGATTTTCAACCAGCTTTGTATCTAAAAAATGGGTCTCCTTCATCAAAAGTGAGTAAATTAACGTGGAGATTTGCACATAAATCATAAGGTAAATAAAAAGGCAAATAAAAGAACAAATAATAATAGTTAAACATGTTAAATATAATTAAAAAATACACTATCTAGTAAAACAGACTTAAATGTATAAATAAATAGGTAATAAATGAATAGTTAAAGTTCAATAAAAAGCCAAACTGAACTGGCAGTTGTAGGTTTTCTACCTCTTGAGCAAAAGCGTCCTTTTCTCTGTTTTCTCTGATAATGTGGCACCAGTTTCAAAAGTATTTGTGTCTTTTTAGTGCAGAGGAAGACCAGTGTTATCTTCCTTTTTCTCCCCGTTACAGCGGTTCTTCCTCAGGGGTTTTTCCTCAGGTGATGTGAGGGTCTAAGGGCAGACGGATGTCGTATGCTGCAAAGCCCTCTGAGGCAAACCCTGTTTTGTGAAAATGGGTTTTATAAATAAAATTGACTTAACTTCACTTGACTTTATATTGCTGAAATACTTCTACAAAGTGTGTTCAGCATTTAATACAAAAACTGCACGCTGAACCTGTGAGATACACGCAGTACTGCAGGAGCTGGATCACGTCTCAGCACCTCTGAAACTGGGTTCAGCATCAAGTACAAACACTGCAACACCTGAACAACGACAGCTGTTTGAAGCGGAGAGTTCTGATTAGCATGCAACGCCGACTGTCAATGCGGCGATGTGATTGAGCGTCCGCTGAAGCGCCGAGATGTGAGAGTGCACACACACATTAAAGAAATAAATAAAAAAAACAAAGAAGAAGATGGAGTCAGAGAGAGAGGGAGGGAGGGACCGAGGGAGGAGGCGGACCGCCGGGGCCCTGACCACAGGGACAACCGCCAACCAAAGTCTGTCACAGGTCACTGAGCACAATTAAACCCTCACCCAGAGCGAGGAGAACGCCTCGCTCCACCGCCGTGACTCCAGCCGCCCTGACAGCAGCGTTACCTCTCAGGTTAAAGGTCTGTACGAGTCTGACTGGAGAGACCGGCTCAAGGTGAACCTGAAGCCTCTCTGGGATCAGATCTACAGGCCCCCCTAACAGGACGAGCGGGTTACACATTCAGGGATGGAAAGACTGAGAGTAAAAGTAGAATTACCAAAAAGTAAAAGTAAATAGAATAAAATAAAATAAAGAGCATTCAGACATCAGAATCCAAATTTAGCACTAGAATAATGTTATTAAAATACTGAAATATTTAACCCTCAGGGCTCACACACTTGTATTGCTCTGCACACAAAATATACTTAGCTATACAAGCTTAAAAAAAAAAAAAAAAAACACCATACATTGAAATTATTTTTTTAATAACCCTTTTATATGCCAGTTTTTTTTTACATGATGTCACTCTGTTTTAAGATGAAAAAACACCAAAAATAAATTATTTTCTAAATTTATTTTTCATTTTTTATTATCATCTATCTGGACCTAGTGGAAGTAAGATGTATTTTCCCCATATGCCAAATATGGTTAAAAATTATTAATTAAAAAAATATACTTATGTATTTTTTCTTTTTTTCCACTCTTTTTTTCTTGATATTTCTATTGTCTGTTGCGTGCTAAGGGACTAAGGATGTAAATAAGCTGTCCTGCACATTATCAATACTATCAATTTTTACATACTTATACGACTGTTAATTGTTTACTTTTACTTTTTTTAAATTGTCATCATATTTAAAAAAAAAAAGAAACTATAATCGTGAAGGACATGATCTGGCACACCCATTGTGAGACTTTCCAGCAAATCTTACTAACATCATTTTGCCTGTTTTGTATTCAAAGTAACCAAACAAACAGGCCTGAGTACGGCTCCTGCTTCACGGTCACCGTGACAGAAAAGTGACAGTTAGCTTTCACAGCTTTTGCTGCTTTTGTTGTTGTGAACACCTGATGCCAAACTCACAGACAAACGCTCGCTACGTCAGCTCAGAAAACGACGGCTGGTTGATTCATTCACTCTGAATCATCACAAACAAAAGTTTTCTTTGCGACTTTACAGCAGACAAACAAAGAGAGATCGTTAACAGAAAAGATAAAGACGACAGAACGCCACAGAAAACAACAAAATAACGCTGACAGCTTATCATGCAAACACGCTTCAACACCCTCCACCTGCACGGATTTACATTTTCACTAAATTCACATGAGAACAGACCAACTAAAAACTGACAACTCTTTCCTTTGCGTTTTAAAAATCCGCCTTCATATGATCCTCAAAAACAACCAAAAACGCTGCAGTATGCACGCCAGGCCAGCGGTCGGCGGTGTAACTTTGTAATGACACACCATAGAAGAAGAGCACGTGCCTGTGCATAGAGGCGTTTGCATTATAAACACAGCTCGGTAGTCTGCCACTGTTGTTATTGTTGTCTTCCTACTCGTGCTGTTTGTCTGACACATAATCGCATACGTGAAGTGCGACTTTGACGCCACCATTCTCACAGGACCCGTGCACTGCCAGTTTCCACGGCGACAGAAAGGGTGGCAACGTAAAAAATTACACTCTGGAACCCGGTTTCAAAAGTTTGTGTTTTTAGGCCTCCAAAACGCCGTTGTCGTGTGAACGAAAGACCAAACAGCAACAAACATTTCATGCAAAAACCGTTGTCGTGCAAACAGCCCCTAAAAGGTTTAACAGAAGAGTGCCGTAAAGTCGGCGTTCTTTAAGGGAATCTTTAGCAGCTGTGGTCGCCGTGCACTAATGACGATTTCCACATCTGTCAGATATCAGAGGGAGGGGACGGAGACGGGGATGGGGACGGATGGGGTGCAGAGGAATTTGTCCAAACAAACTTCCAAATGCGCTGACCTGCACTGTCCGCCAACTTATCCAGGCCAACGTGTCCTCCGCGGGGGGTCTGTACAAATATGTCGGCTGCAGAGAAACTGAGCCGTGTGTTTTTAAGTGGGAGCAGAACATTAAGTCAACAGAGACATGAACTGTCATCAATATTGATAACAGTCTGCTTCATTGAAATGCAGAGGAGGAAGCTGCATTTAGCAATGAGGTCAAGCGATGATCACAATGCCATAAATCGAGGGGAGTGGGCGGCTGTCTGCCTCTGTTTACTTTGTGAATTACAGCAGCTTGTGCGCTCGGCCCGAGGCGATGCAGCAGGACAATATATCTGATGGATTAGCATCATATGGAGGGTTTTCTCTCGCCGAGGAGGACAGCCGTCTCAACGCACGGATTGTGTTTCAGTGGTGTCGCTGCGACAGACAAATCCATGAGAAAATGTCTGAAACATTCAGGGCGCACCACAAAGGCTCAGAGAACTTTGGAAAAATAAAAACAGCTGTTGGACGCCAAATACTCATCAGACAACATGACATCATCGCGTCCCTGTGAGGACGAGAGGCAGAGATCATTCACTGACATCCTGCAGTGAGTGAAAGGACGGCAGCACAGTGACGATGATGACGATGATGATGCACACACAACACCACAACCACAGTGAGAACAAGAGCTGCTTCAGGACCTGATACACTTAAACTCAAGCTAGCACTTCTGCTATGAGCCCAAAAACATGATCAGGGTTCCCACACGTTGTCATGAAAAAAATTCAAAACATTTCTAAGACTTTCTGACGACCTGATGTTTGTTTTTTTCTTTCCCGCCAGTTATGTTCAAGGACAGTCGAAGATGTGAAACTCCAACAATAATTTTTAACAGTTTCTGTCTGTTATAAATGTTGTCATTTTGGGAACATGCCTTTCAAAAAAAAAAAAAAACACCTAAAATTTTCAACTTTAAATAAAAACTGCCCAAAACATTTAAAGAAAAAACAAATTGCAAAAAAGAAGAAAAAAAAAAATCCCCAAAAACCCTTGAAAAATGCCTTCCAAATCTGTTTTCTTCAAAACAAAAAATGAAAAAAAAAAGTATTTTTATGTTTTCTATAAAAAAATCATCAAAAAAAATCAAAGAAAAAAATACAAAAAAGAATCTTAAAAAAAAGAAACAGCAGTAAAATATATACAAAATACAGCCATTTAAAGTTGAATGCCCCTCCCAAAAAGCCAAGAGTGCTTTAAAAATATTTGACCCTTCACTGAGTCTAAATGAAGGGAGACAATGAAGAAAATGTCATGGTGAACAAATCAACAAAAACAACTAAAACACTGTCACATGTTGACACATATAAAGCTACGTTACGTCGTCAGCGCCGTTATGTTGCATTAGTGTAATTTCATTTATTACACACAACACATTTTCCATGAATTTTCCAGGTTTTCCATGACCGAGCAGTCTCTGATGAACTTATAAGCATGCGGTGAGTTTTTACTGTCGCACTCAGACAGGAGCGCAGAGGCACACTCGGGTTTAAACGAGTGATTGTAATAAAAACATCGATCTGCAGGCAGCTCACTCAACACGCACCAACGTGTCGTCACTGGCACGCCGTCAGACACACAAACAACCTCCTGCACAACCAGTTGGTGTGAACTTTGGTGGCTCTCGGCCAGTTTCCACTCAGGAACCAGTCGGCTCAGTCCCAGTAAAACTCTGTGATGATGTCCAAACACTTTAATGAGCCCTCAGTCCTCCAGCAGAGGACACAAATCACGCTGTGTCAGCAAATAATCCCTCACCTCCACGCAACACTGGAACTATTTCACAAACACTCACGCATTTATATTTCATAAAGTCTGTCTGAGGCTCAGAGCGACGTCAGTAACAGAGACGTTCTGAACGACTGATATCCCGGACGTTTAAACTGAAGTAAAAAACAACAATAAAACAACAAGAGCCAATTAACACATTTTTATAAGCGCAAATCATATTTTAAATGCTGCTCAAATCACGAACATTACACGATTCTACAAAACATGACAGTAACTCATTAAATACAAGTTAACCAAGAACATTTATGTATGTTTTGAAAACTCAAAGAGGAAAAAAACGATTATATAACCTTCGAAATGAGCCACAACTTTATTGGCACTGTCGTAGGTGCACTGCAGTCCTTAACCCTTTGAAACCTGAATTTACATCAGTTTCCTAAGTTACATTCAAATACCTTTCAGGAGCATTTAAACCTTTAAAACCTGGCTGATGTCTTCTGAAAACATAGTTAAAAAGGCAATGAGTAATGCGGCAAGAGGGAAAAGCTGACAAGAAAATGAGCTGAAATTTAGCAAAAAATTAAATAAATACATAAAAAAGGCAGAAAAAGAAAGAGATAAGTATCAGAAAATAAATATTTATATTTATTATTTTTTTATGTTAATTGAATTTACATTTTAGCACTTTTTTCAAGCTATTTTCTTGATGTTTGTTTTATTTTTTAAATTTTTTTGTCCTTTTTTGCATGCTAATTTTCAGATACTTTTCTTGGAATTTTTGCTGTATCAATTCCTCTCTAATTTTGTGAAATTTCCTGTGAATTTGACCACATGTTTTTTTAAAAGAGATTCAGACAATTTGCTCTGGTTTCATGAGGGTCAAACAAATCACACTTCACTCCTGCGTTTGACCTTCTCGACACCGACACAAACACACCTGCCGTCCTTCGGCTCCGTTGTTTACTTCCATCCAAACGTGTCAACAAAGCGCGCTCCCTGTGGAATGGTTAATTGGAGCCGACAGAGTCTAATCAGTTAATGAGTTGGTGCGCAGCCCGAGGAGGGAGTGGACGGCTGATGAGCTGACAGCTGTCGGAGGGAAAGAAGCCACCGCTTATCTCATCTCGTGTTTGCTCTCTGTGTTCTCGCTTTGGACGGGAGGCCTTGGATCATTTTGTTTTTAATGAACTGGACTTGTTAAGCCATCTGGGAGACGTTGGCAGTCGGGCCTCTTTGGAGGAAAAGGGGTTTCTGGGACGCTGGTGGGGCATTGATTATGTGACATTCATTTGGATTAGCCGGCAGCGCTGTGTCGAAGCATTGATACGGAGGAGGAGTCTCAGGCCTTCAGCTGCATTAATTCACGACTGAGACTTAAATAAACAGACAACGCTGGACTTTATCAGAGGACAGAGACACGTCTCAACTCAGACTGAAACTCCACAGGCCTCTGCTGGTCGGGATTAACAGTCCCACAAACAGACACTCTGTACTCTGCACTCTGGTTTTTGTCATTTTGTTGATTAGCTGTATCAGTGCTTTATTTTAATGATTCATTCTTTTTTATTTTCCGTAACCGTTTGTCCTCGCAAGGGTCGCAGGGGGGGCTGGAGCCAATCCCAGCTGTCATCGGGCGGAAGGCGGGGTACACCCTGGACAGGTCGCCAGACATGGATGTATTAAGAAAACCTGGATACAGCTATGGAGGCGGGGCCTCGTTCATTCCTATGAGAGCTGCTCATTGGTGCATAAAGCAAAAATAGCTCTTTTTCCGGGTTTAGAAATGTGTAAAATATCCAAATCTACTGGCCCGTAGAGCACGCGTACTTAGAGATTTACAGCAGCCGAGCGCGTAGCGCCTCACTAGCTTGAATGGTGGTCTAAAAAAATGAATCTCACAGCTCTTTTAGACTTTCCAAATATTATCAAACTGGATGGATTAAATCTAAACGGGGATAGAAGTTGTTATTCTAAATGCATATCGGGTCCAAATATCAGTTATCAGTCTCATTAACTATCAATAATCTGCATCTGCACTGAAAAAACAATATAACCCGACTCATTTACATGATGTTAGAAAGTCGAATTATTGTGTCAGTCCGACTAAAACTGGACTTTTAAAATCCATATCAGCATGTTAGTCTGACTGATATTAGATTACATCAAATTTCTTGAAAGTGGACGAACACACCCAGATAATGGGATTTGAAGTCCAGTTATTCCGTCACGTAAACACCTCTTTAACTGGACTCGATGTTCTGCCGCGCTCCTAGTCGGTGCTCCATCCTCCACTGAGGACGGACTGCTTGAAAAGGTCATATTTTATATTTATTTGAAATAAAAAAGTCACACCACAGCCACCCTCTGATAAATAAAGTACAGTCCCACAACACCGGCACAGAAGCTAAGAAATGTCCTGCGGACGCAGCAAAATGCACTTCAGTCACCTAAAAAGGGAATTTTGTCTCTTTAGCTCCACAGCAGCTGATGGAGGCGGCAGAGCAGCAGCTCAGCCGTTCAGTGGAGTAATGTGACCTTTTCTCAATAAAATCTAGCGTTTTTGATAAAATGGCTTCAAATCCCCGTCAATAAGGGCTGTCTGACAGCAAGTGGTGTAAATATTGTAAATATAGCGTACACTTAAAGTGATATTGACTTCCTGAGTTATTGTAAATGAACAGTTGTGATCGGGTCGATATCGTACTGTATAAATAATATAGGTTTAACAGGTGAAAGAGGGCAGATCTCCAGCTGCTGTGGCAGAGTTGGACATATTTAATTATTAAATCAATTGTCCCCCAGTGTTTGTATTCTGGGACAGAGACAGGAGTCCAGTTAAATCTCCTAATCCAGCTGTGACTGCAGTTCCACTAAACTGTGCATTTAAATGTACCGACTGTTCAAAACCTAAATTCCAGTTTTATCTTTGATCAGCCGTGTTCCTCCATGAGCACCTGTCCGCTCTCAGGACGTCCGTTTCCTGCCAACACCTGCAGCAGCTGAGCATCGCTGAGCCTGTAATATTCCCGGACCTCAGCAGGGCTTCAGTGGCGCTGAGGCTAATCCTCGAGCTTTTCGACGCCACAGAATAGAGAGCAGCCCTCACCTCACACCTCTGCGCTCGCCGATATCAGTCAGCCCCTCGGCTGTTGAGATCTTTAAGCCCCGACGATCCTCCACTCTGACATATTTGTGGTTTACGGTGGGCAGAATAATGAGCCGGCGTTTCCCCGGACGCCTCCATCGTTTCAGACACAATTAGCCGCGTTAGCCTCTGCTCTCGGCGGGCCGCCGCTGAGCTGCTGCCTGAGCTGGGCGCAACGAACACGCCAGCAACACGGAGACCGCATGATACCTGTGAGGTAATCTGAGGACGCAGTTATCACACACTGTTCAGTGTTGGAGAGGGCGGTTTCAATTTAAGGGGAAAATTTGATTTCAAATCGTAAAGTTTTCGGATCACCAGGAAAAGTTAAACTATGGAACAAACGTGGAGCGAAATCAACGTCCAGACATAAACCAGTTTAAAATGATGTATAAAAACACAATTTTCACAAAGTGCACGGATGAAGAGGCACTTTGACAATCACCGGGAGTCAAAGCTTCTATTTTTGTTATTTATTATTCATTTTTTTGCCTGCTTTATCTTTCTGTTGTTCTCTGTGAATAACGGTGAAAATTTGTAGAAATGCACCTTTGACCTCTGACCACCAAAATCGAATCAGTTCTTTCTTGAGTCTAAGTGAACGTTTGTGCCAAATTTGGAAACAATAAAAACAATTACAACAAACTCAAGGGTGTCTTGAGATATAGCGTTCAAAAGAACGAGCCTGACGAGGTCACAGGGTCGCCACTGAGTCCGAGTGATTGTTGTCGTCAAATTTTAAAAAATTCCCTCGAGGCGTTCTTAAGATATCCCGTTCACAACAATGACAGCCTGAAAACATGATGCCTCCGGCCTCAGCTTTCGCCAGTGCGGAGGCACGAAAACAGGACAAACAGACGCAGCTCTGACTGTCAGGATGTTATATAACTCATGCAGATCAACATATGGAGGATTGTGTTGGTGTTTCTCCAAACATCAGGTTACATCAGCGTCTCCACTGACCTGCTCACACAGCACAGACTCGCCCTGCAGCGATGTAAAGACATCTTTAAAGCATCAAATCCTCCTAAAACTTCAGTTTCCATCAACATCAGGAGACGATAACGTGGCGCCGATCCATCTGTGACAGAGCAGTTTATTACAAAACCTGCCGGATGATTTTTGTTGCTGTCAAAACAACAACACGAGAATGTGAATGTGACGGGAGGAAAAACAACACATGATGTGAGACAGACGCCTCATTGTTGAGGCCTGAGCCAAATATTGTCTTTCTGGAAGGTTCATCAGACCAGCGATCGCCCTGCTGTCCCATGACACCAGTCACACAGCTGCTGATATCTCAGCGCTCGCTTCCTCCGAACAAACAGCTGACAGCCAAACTCATGATGGAAAAACCTCAGCCGTTATGCTGCCTTCACGCGCTGCTCGGAAATATCGGATTTACGAGCTGCGAGCACATGAACAAATTTCAGTGGTGCCCGAGTTGTGATGTTTGCGTGACGTTTCTGGGCAACAGAAATGGCGGAAAGCATGGAAATGGTGTCAACAAGGGACGGTGAAAAATTATATTTTCGGTTATTTTGTTCCCAGTAGCTATCATTTAATTTTACTTTAAGCTTAAAGCACGACTGGCTGAACATAAACACGCCATGAGGACATTACAAAGAGGCTAACCGTGGCAGCTGCAACACGTTAAAGATCTCCGGCTCAGAACGTATGAAAAACCCGATAAAAGCGACACAGTTCTCAGGTTTTAATGGGGAACTTGACTTTTCTCCTTTTGTTTGGTAAAAATGTATATTTCCTTAAATATTTTTTTACTGAGGCATTTGAGTCTTGGACTTCAGAGAAAGTTAAAAATAGACATCATTTTTTGACATTTCTTTGAGTGTGCTGATATATTTGGATATTTTAGGATGTAAACTAATGTTGTTAAAAACATTATTTTATAGCACGAGTTGCAGACTTGATGTCATAAATGCATAAACATGGCGGGCAAAAGTTAATGTTTGATCAGTGGTAAGATTTTTTTTTATCAATTCATGTAATAAATATTAATTTTGATCACATGTTAAGTGTAATATGGTATTAATTTTAACTGCTGTCCATGTAGAGCGACTTAGATTAAATATAAAAATATAATATAAAAATGGCTGACAGCAGGTTAAGGACTGGATCAAAGTTATTTGATTATTATTAGAAACTTGAACAGTACAAGTTTAAAAGCTGCATATACTATAACTATAACTATAACTATAACTATATCCTCATTAAGCTCAGACTTAACTGGATCTAAGAAAATTCATTTATCACATAACTTCCACAAAGTTTACTTAAAGCTACTCATGTTTTAACTGTTCTTAGTTTGTGATTTTATTGTTTCGTTTCTTTTGGAGTACACGTATGCAGCCAGAACTTCCTTCAAATTATTATTGTCATAGATTTTAATAATTTCTTTAATTTTTAATTACATTTTTCAGATTTTTTTCTTCCTTTTTTATTGTTTTTTTCCTGACTTTTCTCTTCAGAAAAACACACTATTGTTGTAGATGTTGCCTGTATTAATGTACTGCAACATATCATTTCAATACATTTTTGATTTTATTTTTCTGTTTCCCACTTTGATGTTAAAAACAGAGAAAGAAAACAATGAAATTATGCTGTCCTGGATGATGTGCACCAACTTTGCTTACTGTAGATATTCTAATAAAATAATAATAATAATAATAATAATAAAAATAATAAAATTAATGCATATATTAATAAAAATAAATTATAGATAAAATATTCAAAATAAAATACAAAAAAAAATGGAAACAGTTATCAACTTCTTGTTTAAACACTCTCAGCATTAAAATCCGTCTTCTTTGCAGCTTCCATGTTGTTCCCACTTTATGAACTCAAAGCTCATGAACGAAACAAAATCAGAAAAAAACAACTGCCCAACTGGGAAACTCCGACCTTTCGACATCAGGTGAACGCGGCGGAGGCTCTGACCATCGGCTCTGACCTTAAACACACTCGTGTCTCCTTCCTTTTACCCAGCAGTCATTTCAACTCTGCACTCAGACAGGAGAAACTTTGCTAATTAGATTTCCGCTGGCTGACCACGCAGACGACGTCGCAGCAAATTGGAATTGGGATCAAGGAGCAGTGGGCAATAATTGAGAGACCAAACCCCCCAGGACACACAGGTGGACTGTCAGGACCAGTTTTCAGACCGCCGTGGCACCGATGACTTCATTCTTCTGTAGTTACAACCCAGAACTTCTTATTAAATGCACCTTTAAAGATCACCACAGTTTAGAGCCTTTTTGAGCCGTTTGTGGAGCTTTTGTTTTTTAAATTGTTTGAAAGAGAGATTCAAGGTTTATGGGGACGGAGTTTTAATAAAAACAGCCCTTAAATGTTCTTTTTAAACCTTTTCTGCGGCTCCTGATTTTAACAACTCGTCTGAAAATAAAAAGGTGCTAAAAACATCCATTAGCTGTGTGAATGGAAGTGAAATAAATCGGACACAAACAGCGAGAGGAGCTATTTGTGTCATTCAGCTCTGATTCTTCAGCGCAGCGTCACCTGTCACTGACCGGGCACACGCTGCCAACAAACACTTGACGCTGCCGACACGCCTGAGCCGGCCTGCTGGATACAAACATGTCAGATAAAGGAGCCGGGGATTTGGGTACGTTTCAGAGGCCCCTGCGGCGGCGCAAACAGAGCGCCTCCAGGGGATCGGGGAGGCAACATTTTAAAAAGTCCATTAGCATGGCAGGTCGAAGAGGAGTGACGGCCGGCTTCTCGCCTTTTACCAAGAATAGAAAATCAATGGTCCCTGCAGTCCCTTAGTTCTTGGATTAGGATGTCAGGATAATGTAGTCCGCGTGGTGCCGGGGCAGCGAGAGGGCACCGCGGCATCCAGGATGAAATGTGTCTGTCAGGGGAGGTTGGGACCCTCTTTGCCATCAATGCCACTCAGTGTGTTCCCAGGGGAGCGCCACTTTAACCTCAGAGCCCGCGCAGTTCAGACAAGTGACGGCTTGTCCTGCTGCAGAGGCCATCGATTGTCACCCCGTGTCAGACTGCGTCCACATCGGAGAATCCCCACAGATTACAGCCCGCCTCGTACCCGAGCTTCAGTGGCACATCTTCAGAGGCTTCATGTCAAAGTAAAACAGGGCTGACAGCAAGAGCCAACAAAACTTCTGCAGACTGCACTGATACGACGAGCACACAAAATACCGGAGTCTCACTGAACATCCAGCACTCAGCAGGAATCCAGAGAGCTGTCTTTGTGCTCGAGTATCAGTCTGAGAGAGAAGAGGCGCTCAGACACCGAGACGGTTTTCTGATCGATCTGCAAAACCGCTGTAGGCATCATC
The DNA here is from genome assembly GCF_026936395.1 of Plectropomus leopardus. Taxonomy (NCBI): domain Eukaryota; kingdom Metazoa; phylum Chordata; class Actinopteri; order Perciformes; family Serranidae; genus Plectropomus; species Plectropomus leopardus. The sequence continues at coordinate 35,274,335 of NC_142186.1, read as the reverse complement.
CATCAGTTTCACGTCTGCTCGCTGAACAAAATTGCCAAAAATTTATAAAAGAAAAAACCTGTTTTCTTGACAGAAAAAAGGATAAGAAAGATTTTTGGGTTTTTTTAGAGAAAAAAAAGTAAAAAATATTTTAAGAAACATGCTTCCAAACCTGTTTTCTTGAAGAAAAAAAACAAAAATCACCAAAAATGTTCAAAAAAGGGAAATAAAAAAAATCACTTTTTTTTTTATTTTTTAAAGAAAACATGTGTCCACGGGTTTGGAAGGCATGTTTACTACACACGTATGTGTGTATATAGTTTTTTTGACATGTCTGCGTCGTCATCGGAGAATCCCCACAGATTAGCGCCCGCCTCGTACCCGAGCTACATCTTCAGAGGCTTCATGTCAAAGTTAAACAGAGCTGACAGCAAGAGCCAAGTGAAGTTCTGCACTGATACGACGAGCACACAAAATACTGGAGTCTCACTGAACTCTAAGAATCTGTTGGCTTTGTGCTCGGGTATCAGTCTGAGAGAAGCTGCCTCCAGTCAGGCCTCCTCTCAGGACTCCTCTCTGCAGACGGCGAGCTGGCCAGGCTTCACACAGAGGGATCTATGCAGGACTCAGACACTGAGACGGTTCTCTGATCGATCTGCAAAACCGCTGCAGGCATCATCCATCAGCTTCACGTCTGCTCGCAACCACTGAGAAAAAAACAGAAAAGCCCACAGGGCTCAGAGTGGAAGAAGGAACTTCTCCGCTCGTCTGTTAATTATTTAGATTCGTCTTTTAATTCCCTGAGCGGTCTGACTCCCCGTCGCTCAGGACGCACCTTTAGTCTCCCTGACGAGTCTCACCTCGGGTCAGCCAATCACACGCAGCCGTCTCCTCTTCATACATAAAAGTGAATGTTAACTATCCGCTTCTCCTCTCAATCTCCCCGTCATCAATAATTCACGGTGTTATTGAGAAACACTACCTGAAGCCTGTATTGACAGAAATCTAAGCGCTGTCATTCCCTCAAGGGCGTCATAATTGGATACCTCCCGAGGCCGCGGCTGCTTCCACATGCAGAGCAGGAGCGGAGAGCACTCTGCTGTCTGGATTTACTGTTTACATTTTTGGCTTTTCTATTTCAGGGACTCTAATCTGAAGTCAGCCGACTTATCGACTGGAGGAAAACCCCCCGGGAACGTTTGGAGGAGGCGAAGAAAGTGCCCCGACTCTACTGAACGAAGGGCAGCTGAGTCACGTCATTCACTTCACATACAACTGTGAGTGGAAATTAAATCAACATCCAAAATCTCACGTCATGCAGCGCTGAGCTCCATGGAAATTATTATTTTTCTCCTGCTTGGTGTTTTTTTTTTTTTAAACACATAAGATTCAGACTCTACTCAAACTTAATTTCAGCTGTCTGAAAAAAAAAAATATATATATATATATATATATATATATATATATATATATATATATATGCCTATATATATACCTTTCAAAAAAATGAATAAAAAAAAATCTTTCTTCAAAAATCACCCCAAATTTTTAAAGAAATACAAATATATATATATATATATATATATATATATATATATTTTTTATAAATGCCAAAACTATTTAAAAGAAAACAAACCTTCTAGACCCAAATATCAACTAAGTTTTTAATAAAATTTACAAAATTTTAATAAATGTCCATAAAAATCTGCAAAGATTTTTAAAAGAAAAATAAATCACTGTTGCTGGTTTCTAAATTTACTGGTAATATTTCCTATTTTAGGGATTCTAATGTGACCTCAGATCTGAAGTCGGCCGACGGATCGACTGGAGAAAAAACCCCCCGGAAACGTTTGGAGGAGGTGAAGAAAGTGTCCGAACTCACAGAGGAACGACTGAACGAAGGGCAGCTGAGTCACGTCATTCACTTCACATACAACTGTGTGTGGAAATTAAATCAACATCCCATAATCTCATGTCATGCAGCGCTGAGCTCCATGAAAAATGAAAGACGGCAGCGGAAATCTCCGTGGAATTGAAAGCATCGGCGAGGATGAGATGCAGTAAATAATGAAAGTGTCAACATGTATTTTAAAAATTAAATCACTGATCATCTGAACGCTCGTCCTGGAAGCACAAGCGTCCTGCTCTAACTGCTGCGACAAAGGAGAGCGGAGCTGATATAATCTGCTGTCCCGCAGCACTTCACACTGTATTGTTCTGCCTGAGCCGTCAGCATTCACACTGAACTGCTGATCCTCTGCAGGGACGCCGAGAGAGACGCACGCGTCCAACAGAGCAGGCCGGACCAACACGTGCTGCTGGGTTCACACACTTCGCCATGGACACAATTTCAAAACTTTTCCTTGACTTTTCAAGGACCTAAAACATAATTTCAGCACTGTCTGAAAATTGAAAATGCGACAATATTTTCTGTTTTTAAAGTCTGTGTCTGTGATAAATAGTGTCAATTTGATGATTTTTAAAGTCAACATGCCTTTAAAAATAACTTAAAAAAATGCCTTTTTAAAAAAAGAAAACATGCTTTGTCATTCCTCGTGGGCATACAGATGGAACGGAGGGAGAAAATGAGAAACACAAATTAACAAAAACAACAAAAAGTTGTCTCACGTTGACTCATATTTAGGCTCCATTACATCATCAGCTACCCTGAAGCTAATAACGTGTTTTTCTGAGGTGGATCCTTCTTGATGCCGGCAGCTTTTAGAGGAAACCACAGCTACTCTGCCACTTTAAAGGCTTTACTGATGTTTGTTGCATCTCTAAAGCTCGAATATGATAACTAATTAATACTGTGTTTAGGCCTTTTTTTCCTGGGGGGTTGCATTAGCACAGCCTGTTTCTGCTGTCAGTGCAGCGGGCAGCAAACACTCAGAATAAATCCTCAGACACAAAAAGAAAACCTGACACGTCAGCAGAGCTGAGTCAGACTGGACACAACAACAGGAATCAGCAGCACAGTCACCAGGAGGAAATGTTGAAAAAAAACAAATGTTACAGTTGTATGTATGAAATCAGTGTTTCTAAAGTGATGCAGTATATTTATTAAATTCTATTTATGGTTTGCCCTCGAGAGAAATTTGTGCCGCAGCAAGTCTTAAACATAAGAAAAACAAAATAAAAGCACAAACATTATGACACAGAAACATAAAACAGTTAATATTAATCTGTGCACACGGTGACATGCACATTCACGCTCCACAGGAGCAGATTAAAAAAGTCCACCAGAACTCCACAGAGCCTGTGTTCATTCACTGAGCAGTTACGGACAGTTTGGTGCATTTTATGTGATTTTCATTCTTCTTGTTTTTACAGTTTTGGCTGTGTTCATGCACACAGCATACATTTTGGCAAGACTGTGCATTTTTGTTTAATCAGTGAATCTCCAGCTCAGCTCCTACAATAAGTCTAAAATACACTGTGGAAACTAAATAGTTACATTCAGACTGTTAAGGTCAAAAAATGCTCCATAGAAACCCATTCAAACTGACATTTTTGATCCCACAGCCATCAAAGCAGAAAAACACGACTTGTATTATTTCCGGGTGTCATTCTGGGCTTTTGACTATTTTCCACCCGATGAGGTCATTTTGATTATTTTTGGCATATGGAGAAAATACATGCTATTTCCACTAGGTGCTTTGTCACGATCAGTGCTGCTGCTAATCACTGACATATCTCAGACTGTGACCATTAAAAATGAAAAATCTACCTTGCATGTAATGTATTAAAGATATTTTTTGTTAATAAATTTTGTTTGTACATCTAAAAACATAGTGGCATCATGACAAAAACCTAGAATTTAAAGGGTTAAAATTCTGAAACTCATTAATATTTGATATTTATGAATAGGACTGATGATGCAAAAAACAAACTCAATGAAAGTGGAAAATCACATTAATAAATAATATTTCTCAAAGCTTGATTCTGAAACGTGCATTTTGCTGCAGAGCGATACGTGTGTGTGTAATATCAAAGCAGGTTAAATACGACAAACATCTCCTGACAGCATCAGCATCAGGACCGGCAACACGAAAGCCAAAGATGCAGAAAAGCTCACAATATGTACTCTTACTGTCATCATTGCGTTTCAGAACTGATACTGTCAACAGGAAGTGGAGGGGACGGTGGACGGCGGGACACCTTGGAGAGACGCCGCCAAGCTGCAGACCAACATTCAACACCAAAAACCGACTACACCGTGTGATGTTTACCGAGTCACTGTGTTTCCAGTAGGTATCGTGTCCCCCAAACCAAGTATTTCTGTCCAAAACACGATCTTTTCCGTGACCTTATAGCGAACCTTGAGCGTAAACTTATCAAGTCATGTTATCTTCACTGCTGCTGTAAAAAGCAGTAAACAGATTGTCGTGTGAGGATCTGTGTAAACACACAGTAACAGTGGTAGAAAAACATCAGGTACCTGCTTACATAAGACAGCAGAGCAGCAAGAGCTGCCAGTGTGAGGGAGCACACAACAACACACAGCAACACACAGCAACACACAGCAACACACAACAACACACAACAACACACAACAACACACAACAACACACAACAGCCGAAACACCACCGTCTGGACTGTCACAGCTACACACCCAGCGCCTCACAGCACTGACGGAGATTAAACTGATAACAAATGAAAGATAAATAAGAACCTGGGACGGTACTTTAAATAAACAGAAACAACACATGAAAAACCTGCAGAGGAGACAGAAAACCAGCAGGATCTTTAGCTTTGCATCTTGACACAGACGTGGTCATTTAGGTTAAACCCTGAGCAAAAAAATATCTGTAAAACATGGGAAGCAGGCAATGAGCAATGAAAGAAGAAATGCCATAAATTAGCAAGAAATAAGTAAAAACTACAAGAAAATTGGTGAAAAAAGAATATTAACTGAAAATTAGTGGGAATAAAAATAAAAACAAAAAATAGAAAATTACATGTAAATTATTGAGGAAGGGGGGGCTTTTAAAAAGGAGAACATTACCAGAAAATTAATAGAAAATGATAAAAGAAAGTTCAAGAAAGAAAGTCTATTAAGATTAATAGTCAGATGATTAAGAAACAGTGCAAAAATTGAAAAAGAAGGAAAAATATAAAAGAAAATTACTTGAAAATTAGTGGAAAAGAAGAAAAAAAATTATAAAAAAGGAGAAAATTACCTGAAACATAATAAAAAAAAGGTTGTTTTTTTAAAAAAGGAAATTATCTAGAAAAAGTGCTTTGAAGTTAATTTAACAATTAGATGTCAAGACACATCTATTTAGATTAATAGTTATAATTACATACGTTTGTGAGGCAGTTGGTTTCCTAGATTTTTTTTCATAAATAAAATCAACTTGTAAGATTTTGCAGTGTGTCTTTGTGTCCGTCCACACAGCAGAGGACACAAAGACAGCGGGACTTCTCTCTGATCCCGGTCTCCCCTGTGGTACCAATTAGCTCACTGCTCCGTTCTCGTAGACTCGCTGCACTTCCTGTTTTACAAGAAGACATCCTGCATGAATTATCAATCTACCGAATATTTATTTCCTCTTCGCACAAAGAGAATCATGAGTGGCATCTCTCTAAAGTTCGGCTCCTTCAGATGAGAAACTCTGGAGGGGATAACACACACACACACACACACACACACACACACACACACACACACACAGATCACTGCTGCCGTCACTCACGGTGAACATCTTAATTTCAGCAGGACGCCGCGTGTGCCCAAACAGAGCTCTGAAACGTGAAGCAGAGGAGCGGTGATCAGAGGAAGATAAACAGCTGAGCAGACTCCTCCGCTGCCTTTATCCCTTGTTAGCAGAGGCAATCACACAGCCGTCACCCAGCAGATCCATCCCCGTCACATTACCACAACCACATCAGAGGGAGGAGGAGCGGCGAGGGACGGGGAGACGGCGGGGGACGAACGTACATTTGGAGAATTTCAGTTGAACAAGAAAAGCAGCGAGCCCTGCTTTCAGAGAGGAGTGATTTCTGCGATGTGAGTGGTCGCTGCTGATGAAGGGAAATATAAATCAGGGCTCAGAGTGAGGCCGCTCGGCGGCGAGAGCGCCTCGCAGAGATAATGGCATCATCATGCCCGTGTGCTTCGCTGTTCCTGCGAAGATTAAACACTTTATCATTGTCTTTGGGACAAACACTCTCCGTACGTAGAGCACGCATCCAATTATTAGACTCTCTTTATGCTCCGACCCGACACCCAGGCGTCGGCCTCATCACGCCGCTGAAGAGACAGGAAGTCTTATCAGGACGGCGCTACCTTTCAGGGCAGCAGCCCGCGGTGGCAGCTGACCTCACTTTTATTACCGCCGTCTCAAACTGATGATATCATCCAAACATGCAGAGAAAGACCCAGAAGCTTTCAGGCTGGCTTTATCTCACTTTACAGCTCCAACTAAACTTATACTGAACGTGCAAAAACTAGTCCCGGCGTCAATCATTTTTAACCGGAATTACATATAGAATTACACATAACTGGGGGGCCGGATTTGGCCCGCGGGCCGTAAGTTGAGTATCACTGGTTTAGTTGCTGGTAGCATGTTTTATATCTTTTTAAGGAAAAGTATCTTCTTAATATTCAAAGGATGTGTTTATTCATTTGTCCATTTTGAATTTTTAAAGCTGGTGTGAATTAAATTAGATTTTTAAAAAATCGATACCAGTGTTGGATGAAGTACCTGAAAGCACTTAACCCTTTGAAACCTGAGCAAATTTTCAAAAACAGTGGAAGAAGGTGATGAGTAACTCAAGGAAAAACGATCCAGAAATGAACAACAATGAATCAAAACTATAAGAAAATAACCTGGAAATTAGAGAAACAAAACACAAAAAAACTAACAAAAGAAAACCCCGAACCAAACCAAACTAAATGAAACCAAACCAAGTAAACTAAACTAAACTAAACTAAACTAAACTAAACTAAACCAAATAACCAAACTAAACCAAACCAAACTTAACTAAACTAAACCAAGCAAACCAAACTAAACCAAACTTAACTAAACCAAACCAAACCAAGTAAACCAAACTTAACCGAACGGTTTCAAGTAAACCAAATTTAACTAAACTAAACCAAACCAAACTAAACCAAACCAAACTTAACTAAACTAAACCAAACCGGGTAAACAAAACTAAACCAAACTTAACTTAACTAAACCAAACCAGGTAAACCAAACTACACCAAACTTAACTAAACCAAACCAAGTTGTTTTTGCCTCCAACGCCTTAAAAAGGTCAGCATTGTGATTAATTTGTAAATCTCCAGAAACGTGTTGATAATCCTGAGTGGCATGTCTATAATTTTTAAAAGTAGGTTCTCCTTTTGACCAAATGGACATGCCCACATTAAAATAAAATAAAATATAATAAAAAACAACAAAAAACCCTCAGACCTCTGATCCACTTCTCAAAAATGAATTAAGGGATCAACCCAGAATACTGTACAAGCGCCCCTCTAATGTGAGACAAATGCTTGTGAAATCTTTTCTTTTTGGGCATGCATCTCGACCACAGCCTTCAAACTACACAATGCATCCGTGACAAAGCACAGAGCCGAACATAAACAGGCCGTATGTCGCAAACTGCGGTGGAGCCCCCGCTGAGACGCACGTGATGGATCGGTGCCTCCTATGAACGCTGCAGGGTCTGTCTGTTTTTCCAACCAACCATGAAGAACCCAAGAGATCAACTGCAACAGTCACAAAACTTCTGATTCTGTTTTTACCGCGTTGGTTTTATTTACATGTGCAGCTGCGACAGAGAGTAATTCTGATTTTAGCTGTGACATCATAGTGTTGAACAGCCAATCACAGTGCTCGATGCACAAAGAAGACAAAGACTTGATTGACTATATAATGTTTTTTTAGGAAAGGTCAAGCGAGTGATCAAAAGCGACGCTCCTTCCATCCAGGAGAGCAGGGACATCAACAGTGACAGTGAGAAGGACAGTGAATCTAATGAGGAGGAGGAGGAGGAGGAGGAGGAGGAGGAGGAAGGTGACAGCGTCTCACAGCTCACTGGTCTGGAATCAGCCAGACAATCATTCAGGCACTCAGACTGCAGGTCCTGATTCTGCTGCACCGACTGAACATCACCGTCAGCGACACCGTGTCATCAAGACCGAACGACTGTAACCATCAAACGTTCACACAAACACGAGACCCTTCCTCATCTTCACCTCCATCATCATCATCATTCACGTGTCCTGCGTTCTGTTGATATGAGCGACAAACACGGTTCCTGTTCTGTTCAGCCGAGGAGGTTTCACCGTCGTATATTTTCAGGGTTCCTACAGTCCGATTTAAGATTTTTATGGCACTCAAAATTAAATCAAAGAATAAAACTAAAAATTAATAAAAAAAATAGCAGAAATAAAGGAAAAACCTGAACTGATACCACATCAATTAAGTTGATGTCCTTATCAAATTTCTGGTTATGATTTTTTTTTCTTTGAGTTTTATGGTGTTTTTTTGCTTGTTTTTATGAATTTAGAGTTTCTAGCAGTTTAAATCACCGACTTTGGTTTTTTTTTTTTTTTGGAGAGGAAGAGACCTCTGTGGATAATTCGCTCCCTATAAAAACCTCCTGCACAATGAAAATTAAAGAAATTCCTGCCAGGAGAAGTTTTAGATGGTTGCAATCTGCAAATCCCTCTACATTACACACATCTCAGTATTTACCCCCCGAAACGTAGATTTTGTGCTGCGTTAAGGAGCTTTTCTCAAACTATTTGACCCTTTGAAACCTGAGCAAATGGGTTTAATTTCTTTCAAAAACAGTGAAGAAAACAGCAATGACCAACTGGGCAAGAAATGCCCCACAAATTGCAAGAAATTAGTGAAAGGTGACAAGAAAATTTCACCCAAAAAGAAATTGTTTAAGAAAGAGGGTAGGACTATAACAAAATTATATTTAAAAAAAGGGAAAACATTTCTTGAAAACTATATTTATAATTATTATTTTTTACTTTATATGTTAATTACAGAAAAATAATATATAAAGTAAATTTTCAGCACTTTTTTAGGTATTTTTTTGTGTTTGTGTGTTTTGTTTTGTGCTTGTTTTCAGGTGATGTTTTTGTAACTTTTTTCTTTTTTTTCCCACTTTTTTTAAGCATATTGCACATTGCCATCTCCCTATGCTTTTGAAAGAAATCAAAGCAATTTGGTCAATTTTTTAAGGGTTAAGGCCTTATTATTAGATGAATTAATTCAACGTCTTTTAAGAGTTTATCAGGATCTGCTGGAAATCTGATCTTCACATTTTGTTCAGAGAAAGAAACCAGAGTCCTGATGGGATAAAGAAACGAGGAATCATGTGATCAGTCAGCAGTCTGACAGATCCGATCCCGCTGGCCGCCCGAGGCATCGATCACGGCTGAGACGAGCTGAGGTATCGGCTCAGGGTTTCACGGCTGCTTGTGTTGCTGCATGTGTCTAATGTGTCGTGTGTTAGAGCCGGCCGGATCTCACTTTAGATAATGTAGCCGCCGCAGCACTTAAGGAGGATAAACTCTTATCTCCGTCTAAATCCCCAGCAGTCATTAGAGGCGGCCCGCTCACAAGTTCATCTAATTACAGCTCAAATCATCCGTCCCCGCCTCCAACGCAAAGATCTGTGATATGGACACTGAGGACGATGAGTTATTACAGGTTCACTTTAACATTAAAGAAAGAACAGTTTCACTCTGAATCTCTGAAAACAAACAGCACGTTGTTAGACATCATCACCAGATGTCCACTGTTTTAAAAATGGATTCTTGACAGATGCGTCTTTTAAGTTTAATGTGCAAACCTTCGTCACCTCATAAATAAAAAAACACTTCATAGTACGGATGTCTCCATCAGGTTTTTTTTTTTTGCCACTATCCTGATCCAAGTGTTTTGATCTTGAGAATCTGCTGATATCGAGTCCCAATCCGGTGCTTGTATTTTTGTATTTACCCAGATTATACAGCTGCACACTTTAACTACTTTACAGTCATTAGAATTTGGTGTGTAGATTTAACAGCTCAAAAGCTCTGCTATGTAATACCAACATCCAGACAGTTCCTTAAGTGTTTTTTTAAACAAAATAACAAAGTAAACAAAGTAAAACACATATTTTTAAATGGCTCTTATCGCAGTTCCACTTACGGCAGCTTTTTTTTCCAAGAAAATGACAAAGTCAACAAAGTAAAATGTGTCTGTTAAAATGTGTTGAAAAGGTGCAGCTGTGAAATGTTGCTTTTTTTAAATATTTGCAAATGTTTTTTCTATTTACATTTATTCACAAAAGCATATTTGCCTACTCCACCCACTAATGACTACAAACTTGTTTTCAAACTTGATTTTAAATAATTTCAAATTATTTTTTTATCTTTACACCTCTTGTCTGCACTTTTGCTATTTTTAATAGATTTTCCTTTTTAAAAAAAAAAAAATAGTAATTGATTTCTTTCTCTTTTATTTCAAAACTGTATCTTTTATGTTTTTATATTTGATTGCTCTGTAAAGCTCTCTGAATTGCCCTGTTGTATCAAATGTGCTATACAAATAAAGCTGCCTTGCCTTGACTTTTTTCTTATTGAAATGTTTTTTTAATCTTACATTGCTTTATATCACTTTATTTACTTCTTTTAAATATATATACCATTTTAAAAAGGAAAAAAACACCAGTTTAAACAGTTTCAACTGTATAAAAGTGTGTTATTATAACATTTTGTAATTAAGAGCAAAAACAGACGTCCTGATTGTATGCAATAATGTTAAAAAAAAAGAAAGAAGACTAGCTCCAGATAAGTCTGGTTCTTTTATATTTGTTTGTATATTGTCTCTTCTTAAAGAAATAAATTACAATATCAAATCTGTCGACCTCACTCCTCCACTCATCTGCATTTTGGGTTCGTCGAGATGCGAGACGAGTCGACACAAAGAGAATAAAACACGCTGAGAACACTTTTCACGCCGCAGGAAATAAAACAGCAGAAAAACCAAAGCTCTCTGAGTCTGTCCTCCTCCTCCTCCTCCTCTCTTCATCCTCCCGAGCAGCTCTAATAAAACCAATAAGAGGAAAGCGAGGGGACAAACGGGGCCATCTATAACGGGGATACTGGCTGGTGGCTCGGCGAGCGTGCTGGGTGGTGCTGGTGTCATTAGGTGTGAGTGCGTGATAAATGCACTCTGCTTGTCGGATTTGAGATTCTCATTAGTCTGTGTTCAGGAGGAGACCTGGGGCCATTACTCTTGTAGCCGCCTCGGAGAGAGGCTGAACGAGTCGCAGTATCAGAGGAGAGAGAGCTCGTATACATATAAAGGTGGCTCAGATATCACACGGAGCCCTCCGGCAGACAGGTGAAGGTCTGAACTGCTCATGCTACAGCTGCTTGTACTCGTGTAAACACGAATATCTGATATTTGCACCAGCTGTTATTTATTGTTGTTTCTGATTATTTAATAAAAGTAGAGATGCTCGACACAACTTCACCTCCTCTGACAGCACATGGAGGAAAGAAAACATCAGAAAAGGTCAAAATGTCAGGAACGCTCGTTTGTGTTTCTGTATTTATTGTGGAACAATGTTTTAAGAGATTTTGAATCTCAGTGAGTCTTTAACCAGGTTAAATAAAGGATCTATATATTTTCCTTTCATCTGCTGATGAAGGAGGAGGGAGCAGCGTTTCCATTAACCCTCAAACTGCGAAAACTGAAATTCCAAATATAAAATATGCATAATTGAAAAATGGAAATTTCTAAAGGAAACACTCCCATTTATCACAAAAAAGGTTTTTATGCTTACCTGAGGTGGTATCTCAGGCAATTTGAAAAAGCCATATTTTGCAAAAACTGCAATGGAAACACCTTTTTGGCTTTTATAGGTCATGTGATGTACAACGAAAAGTCACATGACATTTTCGGGCATGATCAGCAGGAGCTACGAGAGCTGTTATTGCATCACATAACTCTGAGATGTTACTGTACGTCGGTGCTCCTCACAGCCTCGAGCTGCTGGCTCGTTATCACAAAACAACACAGGAAATGTGATGCCCTGCAGGGCGGCGTTGGCGGACACTTTAATTCGTCACTGGTGATGGTGTTTGTCAAACTCTCCCGGAGTTCATCAGCCAGCTGGCCTTATTTGCTCACCGCACTGATGACTTTTCAGCCCTCCTGAGAAACGCTCCGACACAACGACCTTGATGCTCCATCGCTGAATATTTCTCATTATGCGCGAGCCTCCGAGGAGCGCCCGCCGCGTTGGTCTTCACTTTAAGGCAGAGTGCTGCCGGGTACTGATGAACGAGTGTGAGAACTATAACAAATGATCCTCTCTGTGTAATTGACACCATCAGCTGTCTGAGGATGAGCAGCGGTGAGATGTTCACAGAGGATCAAAATCACACACAAACTGAGAGGCCAAAAGCTTTGAGTCGACTCTGCACAGATCTGAGAGACAGAATATTAAAGACAGAGAGAGCGAGGCAGGTAGTCTCTGGTGTATTTACACAACTCCTACAACTGTAAACTTTGAGAAATGTGCTAATTTAAGAGAGAACTAAAAACCAGCAGAGTATCCAGAGGGACACTGATGAGGTTTGCAGGTTACAGCTAAAGAATAAATTAGCATTACTTGTGAAGCTTTGGTCCATATTTACACAGCGTTTTCTACAGTGCAATGGTTTATTAACTTTATTTTTTTATTACTAATATTTTTTTATGTAAGACACATTAACAACAGCACAGGTTGAAATGAGGGAAACAAAAAACAATCATTTGAAGCTGCACTTTGCTTGAGTGGGTTGTTATGATCCAGGTTTCGTTAAACTTTTCTGTGTTACATTTGGGGTGAAATAAATGCGCATTATTATTATTTTTTTGTGAGGAGCGCTCATTGTTGACGCTGAATGTGTGTGATAACCAACATGTGCAGCACATCGTGTCAATGTTTGCCGACGTTTGACGAAGCGTGGTAGCACACAGCCAGCGCCCGGAAACACTCTGTGTGTTTAATGTTAAACTGTGAGGAGGTTTTTGACTCTGCGGCCTGGCTGCCGTCCAGAATCTAAAGTGTTTCAGAAATAATAAAAGAAACTGAAGAAACACTTTAACACCTGGATCGACATCAATTTCTTGTTCTGTATTCAGACACATTTTTATCTTTTTATTTTTACGTGCATTAAACCTCTGAATTAAATTCAACCTCTTTCTTTTGAGACCTCGAGGAAACTAACAACACTAACAATGTGTACAAAGTGACCAAAAAATTAACCTGAAAACCCGTAAAACTACATTTGCATTCCTATAATTAGATATTAGATTATTTTTAAGCACTTTCCTAGGGTTGTTTTTTAAGCGTTTTTTTAAACTTATCTTCAGGTGATTTTATTTTATGTTTTACTGTTTTCTTGTTTTTTTGTGCTTATTTTCAGGAAATCTTCTTGAAACTAATTTCTTGATAATTTCTGGGCCATTTCTTGCTGAGTTGCTTCTTGCCTTCTTCCCATGTTTTTGAAAGAAATCAAGCCGGTTTGCTTCAAAGGGTTAAGAAAACACATTTACGGATTATAGACAAATGGCTGCTTTCTACAACCAGATGCTTTATATTTACTGTTAAAATGCCTCAATCAGTTGTGACCTTGTTTAAAACAAGTTCTTTTTCACCGTGGAGAAATTAATCTTACTCTGTGTTGACAATAAAGTCTATGCTCCAATACATTTAGCTGGCGTTTTTTCAGAGTAAAATTTTTTATATTATTCCGTTAAAACCTGGGTAAGAAAAGACCAAAAATGATTAAGAAATTAGTAAAAGTACAAGAAATTTACCTGAAAATTGGCATAAAATACCCCCCCCCAACAAAAACAGAGCAAGAAATAAAACAAAATTGCCTGAAAAAAAATCTTAAGAATTATAATGATATATATAAATAAATATTGTGCGTATTATAGATGTAAAGTTCCCTCTGAACATTTTTTAGCTTTTTACAAAAAATTTTTAAAGTCTACGAATTTCTTGCAACTAGGGGGACATTTCTTGCCACATTGCTCATTGCCTTTTTTTGTTTCTGAATGACATAAACAAGTTTGCTCAGGGCTCAAAGGTTCAAATACTTGGGAAAGGTGTCTGAATGCAGTACCGGACTGGACTAATGTTTTGACTGAGTAAAACGTGCTGACTGTTACTTTAAACACAAACTTGAAAATCTGCACACTTCTCCTTTAAGATTGTGCTCCACTAAATCTCAGTTAAAAACTGGTTTTGGAACGAGAGGCTTCACTTTAATCTGAGCGATTTCATCCCTTTGCTTGTGACTCACTGATTTGGGATTGCAGATGTCTTGTGTGCGTGTTTAAGCCCTTCGGCCATATGCTCCGTCCGCCTGGACCGCCACACAAAGGCTGTTTAATCAGTCTTCTCAGTGACGGCGCACATTCTGTCATTAACAGCATCACGCTTTGAGGCTGCTCAAAGTCTCTGGCTGCAGAGAGGCCTGAGACGGCCACATCTACTGCTGCTTTTATTAAGCTGGGTTCATGCCTGTGTGTGAGCCGGCTGGATTCTGATGCTGTCACCAGCTCAGTTTTCTCTCTCAGTTTAAAGAATATATTTAGAAGACTGAGGTTCAGAGAGATGGCCCCTTTCTTTTCTGCTGCAGACAAACTGAACTGAACATTTTTAAACTACTGTCGCAACTTAACCTGCAGCCTGCAAACACGCTCAAGAGGAAAAAGGGCTGATGTGATGCTACACGTTATTTTGCACTATTACGTTTTCAGGGTAAACCGTGGTATGACAATTAAAGATTATCTCTTTGTGTACATCTGCTTATCTAAAAAAAGGCAACCGGGTGGAAAATCCAATCTGTAAGGTAAGGTAAAGTAAGGTAAGGTAAGGTAAGGTAAGGTAAGGTAAGGTAAGGTAAGGTAAGGTAAGGTAAGGTAAGGTAAGGTAAGGTAAGGTAAGGTAAGGTAAGGTAAGGTAAGGTAAGGTAAGGTAAGGTAAGATAAGGTAAGGTAAGGTAAGATAAGGTAAGATAAGGTAGGATAAGGTAAGGTAAGGCATGGTAAGGTAAGGTAAGATAAGGTAAGGTAAGGCACGGTAAGGTAAGGTAAGATAAGGTAAGATAAGGTAAGATAAGGTAAGGTAAGGTAAGGTAAGGTAAGATAAGGTAAGATAAGGTAGGATAAGGTAAGGTAAGGTAAGATAAGGTAAGATAAGGTAAGGTAAGGCATGGTAAGATAAGGTAAGGTAAGGTAAGATAAGGTAAGGTAAGGCACGGTAAGGTAAGGTCAGGTAAGGCGTGGACTCAAAGCGGCTGCATCACACGATACACATGTAGACATCATATGTAGGAACACTTGGATCCACGGGCCTAAATTCATTTTTTCCATTAATAATAAACGTAAAAGAAACTAATGTGCATTTTTCTCTCATGACTCAGAATAAATCAAAAATAGCTGCCAAAATAAACACTGCATTGCAACCCCACTTACCAAACAGTTACTGCTTTTTAAAGTTAATTTGTGACAGTCAGGATATCTGAGTCCACCTCCAGAACTGGCACAGAAAACCAACAGAAAAAAACAAAACATTTCACTCTGGCACACACACGGGCAGCGAGACGGCGTCAAGCTGACAGGTGCAAACAGCCAAAAGCTAAAAACTAGAGATCGTGTTGTGTCTCGAGTCTCCGTCTGGATCCCAGCCGAGAGTCCAAACAGATCAGAGCGAACGTGCACAGGAGTTTGTATATAAACTTCATTTTAATTGAATTAATTTGGGTTCTGCCCTCAAAGTAAACATAGTTCAATAGAAAAGAACATTAGCATAAATTAACTGTAGAAGAAGACTCTGTGTTTTGTGACCTCTCCGTGTTGTTATTAGACGGCTGACCCTGAGCTCATTTGAATTGTAATTATAAACAGCTTTGAGTCGGCGCTCTGACTTTCACCTCCACTTGCACTGATCCTCCCTCATTATCCAAATTCACTGAATGTTTGGTACCTGAGATCTGCACGCATCCATCCACAGCCCCAGAGTCCTGCTCGGGCCGGGCGCGGCGCTCTGAGGCTGCTGACAGCGGAGAAACATTACGCTCTTTTAAAGGCATTTCTGGGCCATTACAGGGAGATGATTTATTTAAAGTGGGCTGCGGATTTGTTTTTGCGCTGCATGTTCTTGTTTCTGTGTGAATATGGCGAGTGTAAACAGTGGTGGTGGTTGTGTGGAGCGAGGCCTGCAGATTGTTTGTGCTGACAGTGAAAGAGCTGTTATCACACACCGAGGGCTGTTTCTCTCCCCGCAGCTTGCCGTCTGTGTTCGAGCACGGACACGCCATCGCATTTGTGTGTGTTCTTGTAACAAACTGGCTGCCGTCCAGCAGCTCAGAGTGTCTAATAGCGTGCGGACATCTCATAAAACATTGCATGCTGTGGGAGGTTTGTACATTTCTCTTTCTGCTAAGCTGGTGAGTTGAAGTTGCATCACTTTAGCTTTCCCACGTGAGGATAATTAGCGTTTGACAAACATGAAAGTCAGCAGAAAGCCTCTTTCAAGTCCAATATGAGTATGTTTGAAAGGACAGTCGATGCGGTTCTCTGTAGTGACGAAGCTCATCAGATCACCGTTGAATACCAAGAAAATAGCGATCAGTAACGAAATTATATTTTCAGTAAATAAATTGTTTTTTTTCTCTTTGTGTTTTCTGGCTGGGTTTCCATTGCAGATTTGCACAAAACTTCAGCAATATTTTCAAAATTTCGATAAAGCACAATTGTGAGATATCTGTGTTTCCATTGAGTGATATTAGGCGACTTTCCTCTGGCGATAACATTCCAGTAACCATGGCGATGGATGTCTGAAACATTGGCAGGTTTATTTCTATTGCAGCTGCTCAGTAAAGCCGATCTAATACCGCTGTAATTTCTTTGTCTCGTATCAGACTTAAGAAGATCTCGGTCTCTTTCTCTGTCCTCACATACTGAGCCCTGTTTTGTAGGATGTCATGTGACTTTGTTGTACTTTTTCTTCTTCTTTGGGTTTAATGGCGGTTGGCATCCATGAAGTCACTTTACTGCCACCCGGTGTCACATATCATATGAGCCATAAAAGCGAAAAACTGTTTCCATTGCAGTTCTACGAAATATGGCTTTTTCGAATCGCCTGAAATGCTGCAGCCTCTGACTTTGGGGTCTCCAAATAATGATTCAAACTTTCAAGGGGCAGCCCCAATAAACACTATGACGAAATCTACAGTTTATTTTTGACATTCAAAGTGAGAGCAGAGGAAAATGCTGCGTGCTGTGGGAGGTTTGCACATTTCTCTTTCTGCTAAGCTGGCGAGTTGGAAGTTGCATCACTCGGGTTTTCCCACGTGAGGATAATCAGCGTTTGACAAACATGAAAGTCAGCAGAAAGCTGCTTTCAAGTCCAAATATTAGTGTGTATGAGAGCCGAGTCGATGCGGTTCTCTGTAGTGATGAAGCTCATCAGATCACTGTTGAATACCAACAAAATGGTGATCAATAACTAAATTATTCTTCTCACTGCGGGAGAGGCCAAAACCCTCGGAAGGCGTTCACCATTAGAGAGATGTCTTTCTCTTTGTGTTTTTTTCGGAGGTGAGGAGGGAGCAGCTCCACGCAGACGCCTGTCAGGAGGCGGCGAACGCATCACATCTGCTGATCGATATCCGCTTCAGGCTCACAGGTTCGCTGAATATTAAACGACCGTGGGAACGTTATCCCGTCACGTTCCAGGTGAGCAGAGCTAAATCCAGCAATTATCCCCTCCTCCCGCCAACGCAGGGTTTTAATGAAAACACAGCCGGGCTCATTAACAATCCACATCCATTCAAACATCTGGATTTAAAGGGTCAACTCCAGGCATGTCCAAAGTCTGGCCCCGGGCCCAACTGTGGCCCTCAGACTGATTTTAAAAAGCCCTTGGCTTGTTGAAAATATACATGTGGCCAGATCATAACGCAAGATCACTTTGCAGTTTTTCTATTAATTCCATAACATGCAGGACTTCGAACTACAGACTGAATGTGTTTTTATGAACATATAAACATAACAGCAATATGCATGTTTGTGTATATTAGTAAATTCAGTGGGACATAAGTATTTACTTGTATTTATATCTGAACGTATATGAATATGTGTTTATATTTGTACGTCTGTGTGTGTGAAGTGTAAATACTGTATATATGTTAGAGACTAAGTTCACAAAGTAATTAAATGATTAGCTGGGAAGGAGTAAGAAGTAGAGGTTGACAGATAATCATCCAGGTCGATTACTGGGGCTAATATTTGGCATTTTGCCGATTGTCTATATCACCATGTCATTTTAATGATCTCAGATATTTATTCATTCAATTTATTATTTTAATTTTCACTTGTTTTTATTAAAAAAAAGTTGCTGTATATAATGTTGAAAGTTTCAGTTTTGATTAAACATTTGCTAAGGGCATTTAAACAAAGTTTTATGTTGGAGTTTGTTATATTCCAAAATCTAAATATTGATGAAAAGATTTTCAACTTTATTGTAAATTCACATCAGTTCCAAATATTGGTTATCAATCTCATTAACTTCTAATAACTGTTATCGGTCCTGAAAAACCAATATCGACCGCTAATAAGATATAACAAGTTTATACCTCTTCCTACTCCTTTTTGGTCAAGTAAGATACAATTTTTTGTAGCTTTTTAAATCTATTCATTGAGATTTTTGTTTAGGTTATCCTCCATGTTTATTATTGCCATTTTGTTTAACGTGTTTGAAATATATATTTATCTATCCATCTGTTTATAGCAGACTTTGTGCTCGGTAGCTGGTAGACTTGAAAAAAAAAAACTTTTTTGCATTTGTCGCTGTCAATTAAAACATGTAAATAACAAACAAATCATCAGTGTGCTGTGACCTGATGCTGAACTTGAGCTCGGCCTGTAAACTTTTTTGTTCCTGCATTCAGACAAATCTGTATCAGTCCTGTGAGTGTCAAAAGGTCAAGAGATCCGACGGCTCGCTCTGTTTGTCACTTCCTGTGAGCTGATGTTGTTTCCTGTTATATCCCGACATGATCTGAGCTCAGACGGGTGCATTTTTAAAATAAACTGGGGAACACGTCCCGTCCCTGGGACACAGCCTAATGAGCAGTGCCAGTCCTGTCACACAAACTGTGATCTAACCACCAGGCATGTAGCAGACAAAAACACCCGAGGGGATTTGAGTCGCTGTAGCAAAGCCTCCTGGGTAAACATGGTTAAGACAGCAGCTCTGTAAATAGAAACATGTACACTCCATCAGTGACGCCGTGTGTCTCTACAGTAGGTCCCACCAGCCTACCATTAGTCTGAGCTCCGTCTCTCTGTCACAATCCGTCAGCATCCCCTCGCCTCTCCGAGCGCACAGCCTCTGACTGTCAGCGGCGCCGCGGCTGCACACATCAGTGATACTAATGGGGACCGAAGGCTGGTGGAGGGTGGTATCATGTGTGTCACCGTTCACCAGGGTGTGTGTGAGTGTGTGAGCGTAACCAAAGTCAGGATTACACCAGCGCAGCATCATGTGTGGTTGCTCCGCGGCACAGAGATCAATTCATGCCACTGCAGCAACTGGCATGACAACCAGTCTCCTCCCCGTCGCCATCTGCCTCCTCTGGGCCAATTTGTCACAGCACATCCAAGTGTGGCCGTGCCCTCATTTAACATAGAGCAGGATAAGAGTCAAAGAGAGACGACTCAGGGAGGAACGACAACCCAAGGAGGAACGACGGCTCAGACAGGAACGACGACTCAAGAAGAGACGACTCGAGAGGGAAATATGACTCATGGAGGAAAGATGACTCATGGAGAGAGGACTACTTAGGAGGGGACCACTCAGGGAGGAACAACTCCTCAAGTAAGAACGAAGCTTCAAGGAGGAACAACGGCTCAGCGAGGAGCGACGACTCAAGGAGTCCAAAACGGACGAGTCAGGGAGGAACGACGACTTGAGGAGGAATGACTGTAGGGGGAGGGACAATTCAGGGAGGAACAACAACTGAGGGAAGGATGATGACTCACGGAGGAAGGACTCAGGGACAAACGATGACTCAAGGAGGGAAGACGACTAAAGAAAACAGGACTCATGAATGGACAACTCAAGAAGGAACTACAACTCAAGGAGGGACAATGACTTAAGGAGGGAGGACTCATAGGGGGACAACTGAAGGACAAACAACTCAGGGAGGGAAGACGCTCAAGAAGAGAGGACTCATGAAGGAACGACTCAAGGAGGAAGTACGACTCAGCGAGGAAAGACAAAGGAGGGACGACTCAGGGACGAATGAAGATTCAGGGAGGGACAATGACTTACGGAGGGAGGACTCATGGAGGAACGACGACTCTGGGAGGAACGACGACTCTGGGAGGAACGACGACTCTGGGAGGAACGACGACTCAAGGATGAACAACGACTCAAGGATGAACAACGACTCAAGGGGGGCCATTACAAGGAGGAATGACATTAGGAAGGGATGATGAAACAAGGAGGCAGGACAACACAAGAAAGGACGATTCAGGGTGACAAGACTCAGGGAGGAACTGGAGGAAGAGAGGGGAAGGAGGAG
This sequence comes from Plectropomus leopardus, assembly GCF_026936395.1. Lineage (NCBI taxonomy): Eukaryota > Metazoa > Chordata > Actinopteri > Perciformes > Serranidae > Plectropomus > Plectropomus leopardus. Next base: position 35,253,741 of record NC_142186.1, on the reverse strand, counting down.
AAAATAAGGACAGTGACACAGACTGCAGCCGAACAGGGAGAGAGGTCACCTGGAGTTTATCAGTGGGCAAACACAAGATTTATACACAGGCGTCCCGGTGACTCAGCCGGCTCAGAGACAAAACAGATATCTAAAGCTGCACCTTTTGTCTCTTTTCACCGCTCTCTGACAATCCTTCCCCTCTGAGAGTTTCTTCTATAAGGCAGAAATACCGAAAGTATTCATCTAAGCTAGAATTATGGCCTGCTGGTTGTATGTCTTTGTGCATCAATCATGTTCCAGTTTCAGTTTGCATCCATGTCAGTGAAAACACGGAAACTTCGCACAGAAGATCTCTACAGTCAGCACAGTTTACAGATTAGTGTCACCAATTTAATATCTGATCTTCTGTTCCTGAGATATGATGTGGAGTAATGGACACAAAACATAATGATGTCACAGTGAACTTGACTTTTGACCACCAAAATCTAATCAGTTCATTGTTGTCCATGTGGACGTTTGTGCCAAATTTAAAGAAATTCCCTCAAGGCGTTGTTTGGACGACTGGCGCAGAAAAATACAAAAGGATAATAGTGAGACGCTGCATTCTCAGTGTGGCAATGATTTAGAGATTTTTTCCCCAAGCTGAATAGAGGTTGTGAGGTGTGCAACAGATATGTTAATTTAAAAAAAATATGGCCCTGATAGAAATTACAGAAAATGTACTTGTAGTTGGCATTCAATTAAGGCTAAAACTCTACAGACTCCATCACTGACAATCACCCATTCAAATTATTTGCATTGAAGCTTAATTTAATCAAGCTAAATACTACATACAGCGCACTGCGTTTAGCACAGATGATTTTTACAGCGAAAAATCGAGCTCTCGCTGATGTGATGATGTGAATTTAAAAAATGGAGGGTTAGGGATGGATAGAGAAAACAGCGAAGAGTGAAGAGCAGAGAAAGTATCCAAAGTTTGAGATAATTTGAAGCTGAAACACAACTTAAAGTCTTCACTTTGAGTCTATGGTAAAACTGAACCAACTCACCACAGAAAAACAGAGAAAAAAAGAAAGATGTCAATACTTCCAAAGATCCTCAAATCCATGCAGTGGACCTGACAGAAGGTAACATTAAACTTTTAATGCGAATCAATGTGAGTGCTTGTTTAAATGAAGAGTTGTAAAGAAAATGCATTAACTACTGCTAATTATGTCGATTTTCAACAAGCTCTTTGTCGTTGCACTGAGTGCAGTAACATCAAAAGCACGCACATCCAGATGACAAAAAACTAGGTGCTGTGCGATATTACAAGAGAGGAAAAAACAGCTACATGTGGACTTTGTTTTTTCTTCTCTAGTAAGAAAAAAAATGGAAATTTGCAACACTCTGCCTCTCTGTGGGCTGCCAGCGCCTGCAGCTCCTCGCTCAGAGGCCTCGAAACTCAAGGTCTCCTGGTGGCGAATGAGCGGGGAGCTCGGGACAGCACAAAGAGAAGCAAAACCTCAAAATGTCCATTCTGCAGTGACACAGAGCTGGTTGAAAATCTGCAGTCTCCTTTTAAACAATGTAAATAACTATGATGTCTGGTTAGGCTTTCGGAAATTATCCTCACTATTTTGTTTCTGTTTTTTTTCTTGAGTAAAACTTGCTATGAGCTAACTGCACGACTGAAGCGCAGAAAACAAAACACTGCAGTCAATTCTTTTCACTTGACAAGCCTCCATTGGGTCACATCTTATTAAAAAAACATAAGGTGTCTTATCACTATTATGCAGATGACACGCAGCTGTATATTCCCATTATTCCTAATGACCACAATCGCCTCATTCTCCTCCATAATTGCATAAATGAAATCAGAGACTGGATGCATCCAAACCACCTGCAGCTCAAAAACAACAAGATGGAGGTTTTACTAATCGCTTCACACCGCACAACTGAAGTGCTAAAACACCAGCTGTGTCACACACTCCCCTCACTGTCAGGGTTCATACACATTTTTACCAAAAAACTTCCATGACTTTGAGGCAAATTTTTAATCCCATTTTCTCTGAAACGACCATTGATACTCCTTATTGGTTCGCTGTCATTATCATAAAATAGTTTTTTTTAAAATATGTATTTTATAAAAAAAAAAGAATTCAGATTTGGATTACAATTAAATATTTTAACATAAATAAGGGACAATATGTTATTTATGGGAGGGGACAGCATGGAAAACATGCCTTCCAAATCCATAGGCATGTTGTCTATAAAAAAAAATTGGGCCTTGGTTTTTGGTTTTCCTATGTCTTAAAAAAAAAACAAGTGGTTTTTTAAAGAAAAAAAAGATTTTTTTTTGCAGAATCATATGAGTGTAATAAACTGTATTACACTGTATCGTATTGTGTCATATTATATTTTACCATATCATATCTTATCATATTGTAACGTATTATACGGTACCGTATTATATTACACTGTATTGTTTTACATTAAACCTTTTGTTTTATATTATACCGTACTGCATCATTTTACACTGTAAATTATACAATTTCTTTAATCATATTATATCATATTGTATCATATTGCACCATATAATATCGTATTATATTACACTGTGTCGTATTATATTATACTGTTTTATATCAAATTATATCGGATATTTTACTGTTTTGTTACCATAACATATCATATTGTATTATAACGTAATATGTCTTATGTATCATATCATATTATATTGTACCGTATTGTATTATATTTTACAGTATCGTTTTATAAGTATCGTATCATATTATGTGTTATTGGATTGTGTTATATTATGCTGTATCGTATCGTATAGCATCGTACCATATCATACCGTATCGTACCATATCGTACCGTATCGTATATCCTGCAGGTTAAAGAGTTTAATCCAGCACATGGACGCATAAAGACAGAGAGCAGGTTAACCAAGAGCTTCCTCATGTTTTGGTTTGGCACACAAAGATCTGTTTTGTTTGTTCATGTCAAGCATGTGGGCTGTGAACAAATGTTCATACATCCCAAATATGCAGCAAACTATGCTTCAGTGATGGTGGGAGGGACACAGCGCCTGCATTGTTAAGTGAGTGGGTGACAAGATATGAAAGCAATGCCACTCAGTCTCTTTCTGCCTCCATCTCTCCCTCTCCCTCAGTTTTGGCACGATAATACCTCTATTCAACTCAGCGGTCTGATCATGTTTCACGCCTGTGCGCCCGCTTTCACTGCCGTTCTGTCCCATTTCACCCCCTTTGATACGTCTTTGTGTCATCGATAATGACAGGCAGAAAGAGGCTGTCCATGCCGGGGCCCTCATGCCACCGCCGTGCCAGCGCTCAGTTCAACACCTCTTTCCTATAGGCTCGCCCCTCTTACCGGGCCGTCATGTATTGTTTCCCGCTGTCAGCAGAGAGCAACTCCAAAGTGGTGACTGACGCACAATCCTCGACAATGGCCCCGTGTCGCACGTACACACGGCCAGCCAAAAGAGGGATCACAGCACAATGAGGCGCTTTGAAAGGGACGTGAATATAGAGATAGTCCAGCGTGAACATTCACTCTGACAAATAACAGCTCACAGGGACAAAGCTCGCCGCGGAAAAACAATGCGTTTGTGTTATATAAAGTGTGTGTGTACCTGCGTGTGTGTGTGTGAGGCAGAGCTCTGATTGAAAGCTTTCAAGAGTCTTTCTGTCACTTTGGAAAAAACACTTGAAAATCACGGCCTGCTGCGGCTCATACAATCAGGTGTGTGTGTAACAAGGGAAGGTTATTAAGAGACGGACACACGGACAGACAGCTCCCTGTCCATCACTGTGGACACGCTCAGACTCACAGTATGTGCACCTGAATTTATAGCACACGCACACGTCATTACTTCCTACATTCATCTCACAGACTTTTTTAATTCATTAGATACTGTATTGACTTCAACGGAAACACGTTTCACCAGTGTCATGACAAAAAATAGTTCCTGTAAGGAGGGGCGTTCCTAGGATTTGAGAGACAGTGGGGGTTACGCTCAGACCTCTGTAGGAAAAAAAACAAAAACAAATCACCAAAATGTTTGAGAGAAAAAATGCCCAATTGGTATAGAAGGCATGTTTTATATAGTAAAAATTGGAGATTTTTTTTTAAAATTAATTTAAAACTTTGGTGATTTTCTTAAAACTTTATGGAATTTTTCTCACTTTAAATTGTTTTGTGATTTTTTTTTAAACTATTGATTTTTTTGTTTCCTCAAAAATTTCTTGGTCTTGATCTTTTTTTGAAGTTTCTGGTGATTTTTAATGTAAACATGTGTACCAAACCCACATGTCCGCCAAAATGACACCTGCCAAAATGACAGCATTTATTATAGCAATAAACTATAAAAACAGAAATTACTGTTGGATTGAATAACAACAAATCATACTAACTGTTTGGAGATAGTTTCTCAGTATAATGACTTACAGGAACTTGTTTTTCTCATCACACTGGCAGCATTGAGCTTGTACGCATCCTGATTGAAGATCCAGAACTCCCAAACTTTAATCAGGTCAAAAAGCAAACAAACAACCCCAGAAAAAAGGTGAAAGCTCAAACTGGAGATGTTCACGGTGTGTACAAGATAAAAGAAACTGAACTTACAGACAGGTTTTCCAAGGATCCACCAATCTTAAGTTCCTCGTACTTCTCTTCGGAAGTCACCTCAGCAGGGGGGCGGGGTTTTGGAGGCGGGGTGGTTGATGGGGCGTCAGGGGTTAAAACCCCCCTCTGGGTTCTCCCTCAGAGATCGTCCAGTCTTCAAATTTCCTGTGAGAACAAACAGATCAGGATCAGCTGCAGGCGGGAGGAGGGTTGACCCTCGGAGCCCCCGTGGCGAGGAGCTCCATCTCCTCTGAGTGTAACTCTGCTGTCATAACATCACAGCGAACACCAGCAGAGAGGACGCACACACACACAGATGTTACTGCACCAAACAGGAGGCCACTGGAGGAGGACTCCTTCTTAACACTTCAAAAAAAATATAAAAAAAAAGAAAAGAAAAGAAAAAAAGATTTAGAAAATATATAATAATAATAATAATAATAATAATAATAATAATAATAATAACATTTTAAAAAATGAATTGAAAAAAGGGCTTAAAAATATTTAACCTTATTAAATTATTCTAAATATGTAATTATGCTTTTTCTTTCCCCATAGATATTTCTTCTAGCTTTTTAAAAAATAACTTCCTAAATCAACTAATTTCTTGCAATTTTTTAAACATTAATTACCAAGTTGCTTATTGTCTTTGTTCCTAAGTTTTTGAAAAAAACCACACAAATTTTCCCAGGTTTCAAAGGCTTCAAAGGGTTATTATTAGAATACATCCTGTAATACTTTAATAACAATATGACTTTATATCCACATTATTTATATGATATGTAATGTTTGACGTGGTGTTTTTATCATTAATAACATTTAATGTGGGTTTGTTGAAATGTGTACCAACACGATATTTAGTGTGAGTCCGTATACACCGAGAACAGATCTATTCAGAGGTCAGAGTTCATCGTTGTTCAGCTCCAAACCTTCGCTTGCCCACTCTCTCTGTTTCAGACCAAATGCACAATTTGTTTTCCTAACTGACAGCATGAAGAAGAGACTGTGCGGAGCAGCGGGACTCATGGACCTGCTGCAGAGAACAACACGCTCCAAACACACAGCGCTTCAGCAGCAGCCTGGTGGACAGCAGAGCTGCACAATTCATCACAACACCATTTAAATCCCAGTAAACATCCAGATCACAGGAGCTGTCATTTTTTTCATGAAGGTAAAATGTGTCGCAACATTCTTGTAAAATGAAGCACTGCTGTGTTACAGTAGGCGGGTTTCCATTGCAGATTTACGCAAAACTTAAGCGATATTTTCGAAATGTCATTTCAAGAAGCATGGCGATGGATGTTCAAAACCTTAGCAGCTTCCTTTCCTCCTCAGCTTGTCTCTGCTCTCTAGAGACTCCTTCACGCAGCTCAGTCAGAGTTTACACAGCGCCGCTCCGCCGTTCCCTCACCTCGCCAACTGTGCCGTCATCCTTTAACCAGCCTCACCACAGAGAAACCACAACCAAACACAAAGGAGAGGAACTTCCTGTAAATGCATTCCTGCAACTACAACACACACGCACGCACACATGCACGCACACGCGTGCACACACACACACACACAGGTTGTCCCTGATGACTGGTGGTGACTAATGGCGAGTGGTGGTTTATGGATTTTCTGTAACTAAGCTCACCTCCTACACAGATATTTTCATACCTCCCTCCTTGTGTGTGTGTGTGTGTGTGTGTGTGTGTGTTTATGTGTGTGTGTGTGTGTGTGCGCGCAGAGTGATTCCTCACAGCCTCAGCAGACGTGGATAAAGCCCGTCCAGCTCACTGACTCACTGACTCGCTCTGCAGCAGATGAGCTGCATTGCTCTGCTGATCCCTCCTGAACGAGGCTGCAGCTGCTGAGCTTCATAAAAACCACTGACGGCCCGTAAACACTTAACGAGCCTCCTGCACGTAACGCGGAGCGCCGTGACCGCCTTGGCACGCTCGCTGTCGGTGACCTCACCTGTGCGGCATAAAGAGGGCGGGGCTAAATGTGTGGCTGGTAACTGGAAAGGTTACAACAGCTGATCTTCAGTCATGGGAAGTAAAGAGTGATGTCATTTCAAACAAGTGGTAAACGATGTCAGATACTAAAGTAAAAGTATGAATAATATACTGTAAAAATGCTTTGTTACAAGTAAAAGTATTTCATTAGAAATCTTACCTAAGCAAAAGTAAGTATTATGAGAAAAATGCACTTAAATGTATTAAAAGCAAAAGTACCCTATGCAGAAAACCCTTGGAAAAGCATCCACACCCAAAAAACTAAAAACAAACAAAAAAAAAGCCCCAAAACTCAAAACCATTTTAAAAAAAAGTAAAAATAAATCACCCAAAAAATTAAAATTCTTTTACAAAAAATCTCCCCATAATAAAAAAGAAAATAAAAAGGCCCAAATACTTATTTTTTAAAAAAAGATAAAAAAAAACATGAAAAAACACACCCTCAAAATAATAATAAAAAACAGAAAAGACTTAAATGTTGATCAAAATGGGCAATAGCATTTTTTTTCTCTGTGAATAAACTGATAAAGTGAATTGTTGCAGCTGCACTGATATAAACTGTTCAGTAATTTAACTTGTTACAAATCATATTTCATAAACTCTTCTTGTGTTTTTTATGCAAAAATCTTAATTTGTAAAATAACTAAAGCTGTCAGACAAATGTAGTGAAGTAAACGTATTAAGTAGCACAAAAAGAAAATACTCAAAGTGAAAGTACCTCAAAGTTATACTCAAGTACAGTACTTGGGGTAAATGTACTTAGTTACATTTAAGCACTACCTCATACACGACCTCTGACCGCTGACTTCCTGCGTCACACATCAGTCAAACTGAAAAAAATCTCCAGCACCAATAAAACCAATATCACACCCTGAAGAACAGAGTTAAACGCCACAGACGGCGAGGAGTCGAAACAAACGGGGAGTGTCTCCGTCTCAGGAGACGAGGTCGGACAGATGAGAGTTAAAAACACGCAGGACTGTCGCTCTGTGGACGGTAACAACAAACCACGAGGCAAACAGCTTCTGTTGTTTTGTGCTGTTTTTGTTTTTTCTGCTCAGAGGAGCTTCTGATATCGATTCGAGTAAATGAGATCAGCTGGTGGGATTGTGACTTCAGCTGCTGGGGCTATTAGCCCGGCTGCTCATATAACGCGTGGGGAGATGAAGGATAATGTTGCCCTGATTGTTTCATTGCGATCATTGTGCCCCGGTGTTTGTGGCGTGCTATAATTTCTAATCTCATTTTGTAGAAATGTTCCCGCAGAGAGCCCCCTGATCCCGCAGTAATAGTTTGGAGGTGAGCCCCATTAACCAAACGAGCTTTTCGGAGCACAACATTCCCACTGACGCCACCCGCACCATCGCTCATCTCCTCCCAGTGCTCCCACATTGTGATGGACAACATTTCAAAACGTTCCATGACTTTCCAAAAACCCAATTTTTGTCCTCTCTCCTTCAGTATCCCACCTGATTAGTTCAAAGACCGTCAGAAATTTCAAGAATCCAACAATAATTTCTGTTTTTTAAGTGTCTATTATAAATGGTGATATTTTGAAAAAACATGAATTTCAAAAATGAATAAATAAATAAATAATCACCCCAAATTCTATAAAAATCAACAAAAAAAATTTAAGGAAAAAAAATCGCCAAAAATTTTCAAAAAGAAAACCTGTTTTTTAAAAACTAAAAAGAAGGGGAAAAAAATCGTCAGAAAAATAAATGCAAAATACAGCCATGTAAAGTTATGCTCTAGCTATACTGTAATTTGATTTATTACATCCAACACATTTCCATGATTTTTCCAAAACTTTTAATGATTTCTACAAATTCCATGACTTTTTTCAGGCCTGGAAAATATGATTGTGAAATTCTATGACTTTTGTGCAGATCTGTGCGGTTTTCTATGACCGCGGGAACCTTCCAAAACTCGCCTCCCTGCAGACCGCACACACCAACAAGACAACATCGAGCTGCCTCAGCAAATCTGCCAAAACCCTTCACTCACCAAATTTACCCATAAGCCCCTGCACAGACTCTCCCCACCTCCACTGCCACTCCTCTGGATCTCTCCCTGCGGGCCCTGAGCTGCACACTGGATGGTGATCAATGGCCCCTGGTCGCCGGCGTCAGGGGGGCCGGGGGCTCCAGGAATGGAGGTATTAATAATTCAAGGTCCAGGCCTGTCATATCCTCCATTAGCACGGAGGAGGCGGGGGGCCCAACGGCTGATTGATTACTAATTAGATTAATTGCCGTCTCTTAGGAAGGAGGAGAATGTAACAGACTGAGGGGAGAGGAGCCGGCCGGCTGAAAAACATCCATCGAGGCTTTTTCAAAAAAAGATCCTCTCATCTCCTCTCCTCCCAGAAGAGGAAACAATCGCCACATCGAGTCGCCGCAATAAACAAGAATTCAATCAAAGTCCGACCCGCTGCGCATTACTTTAAAAACGTCCAATAAATTGCTCAATTCTCTGCAGGCGTTCCTACGAAAAGCTGCACTGGCCGCACCGTTATTGGCTACTCTCAGCTGAGACAACCCCCCTCCCCCTCCGCACGTCGCGTCTCGTTAACGCTCCCTATCAGGGAAACATGACACGATAAGGCCCGCGCTCTCCAGGTTCCTGTAATGTGCGTAATGACGGCGCCGCTGAAGGCTGCAGGTTTGGAGGGCGTGCACACATCCACTTAATCTGCTCGCTGTCCGCTGGAGATAAAGCTAATAAAACACACATCAAAGCTGCGGCCAACACAGGCGAGCCTGAGGGAAGCAAATATATTCATCCGCATGTCTCCCGCCGTATGATATGTCACGTGTTTCCTGTTAAAGACGCTGAAATGAGTGAGTCAGTATTCCACACTGATACTTGCATTTGATTAAAAATCAATTAGTGTCCACTTAGCGTCACAGTGTGACCTCCTCGTGTGATGCTTTTAGTCTGAGGACGTATTAATTAAAAGGTGCATTTTGTAACATCGGGGCACAATTTTAGGTGAAAACATTCAAAAAATGAACTGATTGAGTGTGAAGAAGTAAAACCTTTGACATTATGTCCAAGAGGCCGATGTATTGTGCTGCAGAGATGTCCACTGCTGAGCAGCCAGAGACGGGCCGTCCCTTCTGTGATAATACGTCCTGACCTGAGAGGCGGCAGCGAGTCACTGCAGCCTCTTTTGTAGGAGAAGATGAGGAGCACAGAGTCTGGATACAGCCGAGAGGTTACACTCTCAAGGCAGATTTCCATCATAGATTTTTGTGCAAAAATTAAGCAATATTTTTAAAATGTCGATAAAACACAATCGCGAGATGACTGTTATCACTGACTGATGTTGTGCTACTTCTCCTCTAATAACATCCCAGTAACCATGGCGATGGACGTTCAAAACATTAGCAGCTTTATTTCTATAGCAACCACCGCACTAGCCGCCATTATTTCCAATCCAAGGCCACGTAGACGTGTTATGGAGCCATGATGGAAAGGCGAGCCCCTTTCTGGGATTCTGGGAGCTGATAGTCCACGATTTCACAATTGTGGATTCAAAACTTCCTGATGATCTGCTCAACTTTTGAAGAGTTATGTGATGCAATAACAGCTTTTTGACCTAGAAAAGACTAAAAAGTGTTTCCATTGCAGTTTGGCCAAATATGGCTTTATTTAATTGCCTGAAATACCACCTCATGGAAACGCAAAAACTGTTTTGCGATAATTTTTTTTGAAACTGACATGTTTCCATTAGGTGTATTTTATATTCACAATTTCGATTTGCACGATTTAAGGGTTAATGGAAATCTGCCTTCAGTGTTTAGTTGGTTAGTGTGTAAGAAACACAGCAATGGCAGAAGCTCCAGGAAAATGACCGTTATCTCCATCACAAGCAGCTCCCGGACGAAAGAAAATATATAAAGATGCAAAAGTAGAGTTAATATTGGTGTATTGGTGTTGCTCTCGGAGAGTAAAAAAGATTTGGTTTGTTGCTGAACTCGAAACGTCTCTCTTAGATAAATGACATCTAACTCTGCTATTAACCCAAACAGCTTTAGTGTAACACAAACTGTGGGCTTACAGCTCGCCATAAACATTTCAAACGGCGTGATGCGACTGTTTTCTTGCCAAACGGAGCTCAGTAAGCTGTAAAGTAAACTACACAAACGCCACGCGTGAAGATCAGAAGACAGCGGCAGGATTTTGTTTTTCTTGCTCTGCTGTCAGCGATGGCCTTTATTCATGACTGATGAGTGCGGACACAGCAGCAGCAGACTGAAATAACATTGACCAGTTCACCTCCCTGTAACCACTCTGCATCGCTGTTACGAGACGAGACTCGGACCTTTGAAGAACTGATCAGGACAGAAGCGTCCGTCTGTGGGAAGCTGTTATCTTTTAATTCTAATTACCAGTTTGAGCGTCTCACGGTCACAAAGTTTTTCTGGAACATTTATCTCCGTCCTGAAAATTACAGGAAAACTTTATAAAATCTGGCATTAAGACTTACAAATCCGGTTCACGGCTAAAATTATTTCTGTCAAAATCACATTTTCAGCGAGTGGCGAGGCGTGCGCACGTGTGTGAGCGTGTGAGTATGAGACTAATTGGCACGCCGGTGCGGCCGCACTCATTGCGTCCGCCCACACTCGGCAGAAATAGCCTCACACTTGTGAGGGGAGAAAGCTTCCAAACAGGGAGCTGCGGGATTCGTCTCAGCCTGCCTCTGCACCGGCAGACCGCGGCACGTCGCATCCCGCTCTGCTGGCGCTCGCCAACCTCAGGGGGAAACACTCCCAGCATGCACTGGTATGTTTAATGCATTAAGTGTGGCGTTGGAAACAAATGATCCATTTCTTGTAAATGACAAGAAAACAAGGACGCAGTCTGTCTCACAGCTCCGATGTCCTGATGGGAGGTGGACATCGAATAAATCCATTAACTAAAAAATATGAATAAAAATATTCATCTGTGACCTATTTTCCATGACGGAGACGAGCTTTAAAGGGCTAAAAATATTTTAGTTATTTTATTTAACCTTTATCTCATCAGACAAAACCTCTTGAGATTAACTCTTTAAAACCTGATTTGACATCAGTTTTCTTATGCTGCCTTTCACAAGCTATTTAACCCTTTGAAACCTGGGCAAATTTGTTTGATTTCTTTCAAAAAAAAGGGAGAAAAATGCAATAACAAACTTCGCAAGAAACGTTGCACAAAATGCAGGAAATTAATAAAAGGTAATGAAGAAAAATGACATGAAATTTAGTTTTAAAAAAAGGGGGGACAACTATTACAAAATGATTTAAAAACAACAGAAATGCTCAGAAAACAATATTTATAATGATTATAATCATATGTTTAAAATTATGTCGATTAATTATGATATTTTTTAATTCCTGCATTCTTTTTGGGCTAATTTTCTTGTTTGTTTTTCTTTTTTTCCCGCCTTTTTTTTAAAAGGTAATTTTCTTATAACTAATTTCTTGCTATTTTCTGGGCCATGTGCTGTTAGGTTGTCTCCTTCCCACGTTTTTGGAAGAAATCAAACCAATTTGCTCAGGTTTCAAAGACTAATATGTTATACTGAAAGCTGTCTGTCTGTGTGTCTCAGCTCTGTCTGTCTCAGTCCTGTACCTGCGTCCTCTCCTGTCTCCCTCCCTAAGCCCTGAGCCGCCTCCTCCCTCCTCTCCGCTGCAGTGACGCCAAGCTGTGCTAATTGAAAGCGACCCTGACTCGTCCTTTTTCCGAGGCGCTCTGGCCGATGCCCCGTTGTCTCCCCTCTGCCGGCGGCTGACAACTGGCCTTTGGGCTGCGGCGCTCTGCGGCGTGAACTCTGGCCTCGCCGTGTCGGCCCCTCGCCTCCCCCCGCTCTCTGCAAACACGCGGCGAGTTCACAGGAAACTGCACACCGGCAGCTTTTCTGTCTGCCGTGTGACTCTGAACTTAACTGTTCTAAAATGAACGGAGGCGGTCCTCGAGGGGTTAAAGCAGAAATACTCAAATTGCTTTGCTTTGGGGGCCACTTGTGCAAAATAACAGGGGGCCAGGGGCCAGTCACAGCAGGCCCTGACATGTCTCTAGGATTTTAGGACGTTTCTCTGATTTATGGACATTTCTAGGACTTAAGGACATTTATCCAATTTAAAGACATTTTTCTGATTTAAGGACCTTTCCAGGACTCAAGGACATTTATCTGATCGGATTTTATGACATCTCTAAGACTTTAGGATATTTCTAGGAATTTAGCACGTTTGTAGGATTTTACGACATTTCTCAGATTTTAAGATTTTTCTTGGATTTTAGGACGTTTCTCAGTCTTCAGGACGTTTCTAGGATTTTTGTACATTTCTGGGACTTTAGAGCATTTCTAGACTTTAGGTTGTTTCTTGGATTTTAGGACATTTCTACGATTTTAGAACATTATGAGATCAGCTAGGACCTCTGTCGGGAGGTGTTGGGGATCCTCTACTGGCACATTTTTGACAAACAAGCTATATTTTGATGCTGTTTATCACTTTATTTCTGAGATGATTATCACTGGGTTCAGGAAACGTGCTTTCTGGTTAAGTTGCTTCATGCAGGTCTTACTGATGCAAATTTGTAATTTAGTGCAGCTGCAAACAGTTCTTGGGCCGAACGTGAAAAACCGAAGGACAAAAGCAGCGAAGCTAACAGACGAGCCGCAGCTGCAGCAGACAACATGATTACGTTCTCCACAGACTTAATTCCTTTATCACAAAGCAGCGATATTCCTCTGAAAGTAAACGCTTGTACCTGCAGTGTTTCAGTGAGGTGGGCTGCTCTTATCGCCCTCTCTGAATGGGACTGAGGCCCCGTAATGTAATAGGCTCGCCGCGCGCTCATAAATCACCTGAAGAGGCTGGATGCCACATGCACTGACACTCCCAATCTGCCAACCTGTGTCTTTATTAAAGAGCACATTATACTGAGAGAGGAGGATTCTTCACAGCGGCTCTGCTGCAAACACCGACACAACACAAATATGTCCCTGCATCCTCACCCACTGTATGTGTGTGTGTGTGTGTGTGTGAGAGATTGAGACGTCGTCACACAGACGGCCATTGTTTTTACATCTTGTCAGCCTCCGTCTTCACAATTACAGCAATTGTCTCCCTCCCACTGAGTGACGCATCAATCTGGACGTATGAATGTCTCTGCAGATTTGATTTGCCTTAGTGAGGCTCTCAGATCTTATTGGCCACACAGAGTACGCAGCACGGCGCGTGTGTGTGTTTGTCTTCTGTCCGTCCTTCCACTAACTTTGACAGATAAATTGGAAAATGTCACAAGTAAACATCATGTGAGCTGACAGAGACTCGGCGGCTTCAGTCTGGTTCCTATACGTCGACAGAGAGGAAAATATCAATCTGTTCGGATCAAGACAAGACGAGCGCTCCATCACTTTCACCTCTGCTACATTTTATGGGACCTTAAAATGACACAGCAGATTTTCAACCACTTCTGTATCATAACAATAGTGGGAGTTGGTGTTGGGCGATAAATCCAATATACTCTATGCATCGCTGCTTGTTCCAAATGCAATGTCAAAAAATGACTTTACTGCAAACATCGAGTATAAATTTTCTCGTTTTGAGACGATGAATACCCGAAACTACTGCAGAGTCATGTGACCCAGGAGTGAAGGCCAACTGTAACCTCTCCATTCACTCTTTGAAGCCTGTAGCAACATTCGGTTTCTTGTGCTGCGTTCAGACTCTTTCTACAGGTTTTTAAAGCTTATTTAAACCTTTCTGTCAAAAACATGGAGAAAACGTCAATGAGCGACTCTGTAATAAATGTTCCACTAACTGCAAGAAATTAGTAGGTTTTGGAAATTATTTTTGAAAAAGCAAGGGAAAAATGTCTAGGGACAAATGAAAAAAGCTAGGGAATTTATAATCATCATAGTTGCCCTTCTCAGGTTTCTAATGGTTAAATACAACAGCCAGATGTTAGTGGGTGTTAGTTGTTTTTTGTAAAATGGTAAAGGAGCTACAGACAGCTCAGCTGTATTTAAAAAAAAATCTACCCAGCAGTGAAATACTTATTTCTGTGCGCTTGGAGATCTCTGCCCGGATTGACAGCCTGAAAATATCAAAAAAATTGTAACATAGGTTTTCTCTGTGCTCTACAAACTGCAGAGAGGCCTTTGAGCAACGCACCGAGGGACACTGAGGGACACAAAGGGACACAAAGGGACACCGAGACACACTGAGGGACACATGGTCTGGAGCTGCTGTCCTGCCCTCAGTAAAGACAGGACTCCCGCACATTATTACCCATGAATTTTCAAAACTTTGCCAAACCTTTTTAACAGCATTTTATAACATACTTGTCAATTTATTTCACATTTGTCTCATTAAACACATTTTTCTTAATAGACACGCCTAACAATCGCTTTGCAACCTCGCCTGTAGCTGAGCGTTCATGATATTTTAATAAATTATGGTTGATCACCGTCATGTCCCTACAGTCTCCCCCATCCATGTGGACCAATGACCCCAAAGACATTAAGACATCGGCGACTAATGACATCTTCTCTGCCATGTAGCGCATCACTTAATTTTAAATAATAATACTACAAATGTATTTCATGTTTCCGATTTTAAATGTAAATATTTTAAACAATAGAAA
Organism: Plectropomus leopardus; assembly: GCF_026936395.1. NCBI lineage: Eukaryota > Metazoa > Chordata > Actinopteri > Perciformes > Serranidae > Plectropomus > Plectropomus leopardus. The sequence goes on along the minus strand of NC_142186.1, from coordinate 35,238,484 downwards.
ATTCAATGTATATTCAAGAGTTTTCCAAACCATTTTCCAGGCCAGGACAACAGATTTTAGAATTTTATAACTTTTCCAGAAATTTCATGAGTATGGGAGCCCCGTAAAGTCTGAAGCCCGACGTGTGTGTCTGCAGACTCACAGCGAACGCTGAGGTTTATTTTAAAAAGTCTGCAGATTTCAGACAGTATTTGTAAAAACAGCATGAATAAAAACAGTGTGTGTTTCTGTCCTCTGAAGCCTTCACACTTTACTGAATTCATGTCTCGGCTGCTGTTCTCTCTCTGATATTGTTGCTGTTTTGTGGCTCTGCAACTTAAAGAACTTGTGCAGGATTACAACACAACAACAGCAAGAGAAACCTGCTTTATGTGCTTTGCAACTTAAACACAGATATGAAAGAGGAAATGCAGCTGGGAGCATTCAGAGAGACTTGAGACAATTACAGCCAGACGTCATGTTGTATTCTCTCTCCTGTCCCTGAAGGTACGAGGTCAGTCTGCTCCTATTAGATTTAATTAATGCTTTCTGTAATCACAGCGTTTTTGTCTGAGCGCTATTGTTCAACTCAGCATAAAGAAACGCTGCTCATCATCGTCTGCGGGGTCTTTGTGCCCTCGGACAAAAGGTTTGACGTTCACATCTGATGCACTCGGTGAGGAAGGAGCTGCCTCCTTGAAGGATGTCAAATCTCCGCTGCTCTCGGAGCTGTTTGTGCCGACTAAATGTGACGAGAAATTCTGCAGGCTGCCACTGTGCTCCCAACCAAAATCATGCAAATGATGAACAAAAAAACCCACTAAATCCCCTTTCTCCCACTCAGTTCCTGCAAACACAAGACGTCCCCATCGGTAAACACCGGCAGCACAACACATCACGCACAGAAAGATTCGGGAATGTAAACAGCTCGCAAACTCAGAAAAGAAGTTGTTCCTCTCGAGAAATCAAACGTTGAGGATGGAACAAAGGCGCGAGTCGGGCTGCTCGCTGGAGGTTTTTTCTCCTGCAGACTCTTAATCTGACCAGTGGCAGCAGTCCAAGGCAATCTGTGAGGAGCGACCTCGCCCACGGAGCTGCTGATGGACATCTCTGCTGAACTCAGGCTGAAAAGTGTCCGGGTTTGTCCTTCGCACCTTTTCTAATCTGTGCCAACCTCTATGAAATCACTGTGATATTTGTTTATTTTATTTATTTTTTACCTCCATGCACTCTGGCTCCGTTCATCAGCACACTTTTCTGGAAACAAGTCAACGCCACACTATCCCAATTCCTGGGCTGTACCATTCGGTTATCCCCCTCTCTGTGCATCCTCGGTGATCTCGATACACGCAACACGACTCCAAATCACGTCATAAAAACCCAACTTGTGGCTCTAACTATCGCCAAGAAAACAACACAACTAAACTGGAAAAACAGGAAAAAGGTCAATATCTCACGACGTTTTAGAGCCACGGCCACAAATATCGCCACGTTTCTGTCATGATGCTTATTTTGAGACCGCCCAAAATATAACGGGCTTAAGAGAGTTGTGTACTTTATTCACCAACTCCTTTACCATGAAGGCAAATTTAACTGAACATCCCGAGGCAGCACCTGCTCCGTTCCTTTGCTCACTGAGGTGTTTACAGACTCGTAAGCTCATCTGAACTTGTCTTCAGGTGAGCGGAGGAGCACCTGTTGATCCACCCGGTCGTCTTCATTCTGATGGTTTGTTATCGTCGCTCGGTGAACGCACGCCTTGTTTACTTCACCGGACGATGAAAACAGCAGAAATAGTTTGCATACTTGAGTACAGCAGATATGATCACTCACTCGGATAATCACGTGTGCCGACCACATGACCTCCTGCAGCACATCGACCTGCACAGCCTCACCTGTCCCTGCGTCACACTTCCTGTCACAGAGCGGTCAGCAGACGATGAGACGAGGGGGACAGCCGCCGCCCGCCGGCTGCAAACACTCTGTATCTTGACAATACGGATCAAACGCGGTCTCACAGCAGCCGAGGCTGAGCCGCTGTTTGTTATCTCGTCTGATATGAAACGTGCGACATGCAGACGCACGGCGAAGGAGAGCAGACAGGTAATCCAGGATTACGGCGCCGACATGTCATTTTCATGGACGTGTTATTCCTGCTCAGTCGTCTTTTGTGTGAAACGCAGGGTGCAACCCCATCTGTCTGCTCCAAACTCTCCTCTGGCACCCATCAGCGGCGCCGTGGACCAGCATAGACGGCGAGATAATGAGCTCCCGTTGCCTTGTCAACGCTATCCCTTTTTTCCCCCCACGGCCACACTCTTAAGCTCCCGTTTGCCCATTTCCCAGCGTGCACAGCTCCTCAGTAAACACGGCATGGAGGTGCTGGATGAGATCTCATATCGTCTTAAAATCCCTCATAGAGACGGCGTCCAGCCACCAGACCGCCAGCTGGGGGGCGGGGCCGCTCAACTGCTCGTGAGACGCGACGATTTTCACACTAAAACAATACAAACAAGTTTCAAAGTTTCTCAAAGTTCACGCAGGATCTAAATCCAAAGAGGCTGCTGGAAGGTGCAGATAATGTCCTCCATGTCTGCAGACGGATGAACTCGTCCTGCGCTCGGTCAGAGTGACTCACTGAGGACATTTAGAGCCGAGAAAAGGTTCAAAGTGATGTCTCACTCTGAAGGAATGGTTAAGATTTCAAGTGCTTTTTCTCAAAATTGCCTTAAAATGAGCCTTTAGGTGGGTCGCTTCATCTCCTGGGAGATTACACACATCAGTCATGTCTTTAAAGACACACTCGCGGACTCTGCGAGGACGGAGACAACCAAATGGAACCGCTGGGTTTTAATACGTTTCTTATAAGTTTCTCTCCTTTTGTGATTAGTTTATTTCCTGTGAAAGTTTCTGTATCCTTTCCTCACTTCCTTTACCCAAAACACACCAAACCGACTTCAAAGAGCGAGCGGCGATGAAGGCCGACTGTCGCCTTACGTCCTGCGTCTCCGCAAAAAAGCTGCACCTGAGCACCAGTGATGGAATGTGACTAAGTCCATTTACTCAAGTGTTGTACTTAAGTACAAATTTGAGGTACTTGTACTTTACTTGAGCATTTTCTTTTCATGTTACTACAGTTCAGAGGGACATATTTTACTTTTTGCTTCTTTATTTTAAGCTACTTTACAAATTAAGAGTTTTTGCATGAAAAACATAAAAATGACGTTTTGTTTTCAGTGAAATTACCAAACAGTTTATACAAGAAAAGCTGCAATGATGAGTCGATTAATCAATCACTCAACTGATAGAAAACTAATTGTGCTGTTTTTTTTCTTTTTTTTTATTTTGAGGGATTTTTTTTAAATTATTATTTGGACTTTTTGGGGTGTTGGGTGTTGTCACCTGAAGAAAGAATCGTTGTTTTCGTCACCTGAGAACGAGCTGTTTATATCTACATAAGGAGCAGGTCGCTGCAGCGCCATGTTTCTACAGTAGCCCAGAACGGTCAAACCAAACTCTGCTGACGGGCATTCGCGTTTTCACGTCGACCACCGTAGTAAGACGCTCAACTGCAACAAGCAGCACCGGAGTTACACTGTTTGTAACGTGCTTTATTTTGTGTTTCTATCACTTTAAATCATTGGATCTGTTTGTTTTGGAGAGAAGAGACTTTGCCGGAGTGAGTCAGAAATATGTGGATTGTAAAGCTGAAACGGCGTTTTTTTGTTTTCTGATCGGTTTAAATCACAGAGTCTGGAGACCTCTGCGGATAATTCAGCTCACCAATAAAACCTCCGGAATAATGAAAAACACATTGTGGTGAAACTAGAAGACACCCTTTGTCTGTGTGTCTGTTTTGATCCAAAACTCGTGTCCACAGTTTGTTTGTTTGCCTCTCTACTTATTTTCTACCCTTATTTTAAATTATTGTTTATTATCAGTTAACTACCCCTCTTTTCCACATCTATTTATTTGTTCATTTTAGTTTATTTTATCATTTTATTTCATTTTATCTTTTTTTTCCCTTTTTATCATGACTGAAAGGTCTTTTGTTCATTAAGTTGTGGAAATTGTTTTTGTACTTTGACATAAACCAATAACAAGAGACTTAAAAAAAAAAAAAAAAAAAAACCTAAAGGAATTTTAGCCGTAAGAAGTTTTATCTTCAATTTATTTCCACACGCAACTAAATCCCTTAAATTTTAACACTCCCTAAAGAACTCTTGAGGTATTCAGGAGGTGTTTTTGGTAGTTTTCACTGCGTGATCGAGGGAGTTTTGCAGTCATCTATAATGAGAGTTAAATTATTACTCACTCAATGTCGATTTTCAGAGCTCCAATCTTGTGTCGGGTCGCAGGTAAACAGGCAAAAAACACACTTTATTCCCCGTTCGTCGAGACGACGCAGTTTTCTGTCTGTTTTCGGGTTAAAGCTCCGTCACTCTGTCACTAACCGACACCCCCACCGGGGCGGGGGGGTCTGAGGGGAGTCAGACCACATTCCACCTGCTCACCTGCTCACATGCTCACCTGCTCTATCTGCATCTGCATCACATCCTGTAGGGCCACATTCCCACACACACACACACACACACACACACACACACACACACACACACACACACACACACACACACACACACACATGATTGTATAAAATGTTGTAGAAGTTGAGTTCACGGTTCCCACTGAGGTTGCAAATTGCAAGCACTTTCTTTCATTGATTAATTGTTAACATTTTTTTTTTACTTATTATTAACATATTGCATATCTTTTGATTATCTGATTAAATTCTTAACACCCGATTAATTGATCATTGATTAATTGTTAATATCTCCACACATTTTCATGGACAAAATTTAAAAACTTTACTTTTTAACGACACATAATTTTAAAAAAATCTTTCTTGCCAAACTTGCTCGCTCATTTTTGAACATATCAGATTAAAACATAATTTCAGCTAGCCAGCAAAACATGAAGAGAGGGACGAAAATTTCAGGAGAAAAAGAAGAAACGTACACGATGCTAAAAACAAAACGCTGTCACACGTCGACAAGCTCTAAAGCTTCATCATCTCGACAGCAACAGAAAATAAATTTGCTGTTATGTTACATTATGTGGAAGAATTAATGGAATAATTTCATACACGCACAAAAAAAATCCATGATTTTTACCAAACTTTCAATGACTTTGACTAATGTCACAACTTTTCCAGGCCTGGGAAATGGGATTGTGAAATTCCATGACTTTTCCAGGTTTTTCATGACAGTGGGAACCTTCGAAATTCACTCAGGACGGGAATCTCAACTGTTAACAGTTCACTGTAGAGAGTCTGTAAGACTGGTTACACAAGCTGCACACACACACACGCACACGCACACGCACACGCACACACACACACACACACACACACACACACACACACACAGTCTGCAGTGATGAGGCAACAACTTTCAACTCAAACATCAGACGTTTCCGTGTGTTTTGTTTACCAGCTCTCTGTAATCACGCTCTGAAATGACGCCAGTTTCCTCTCCGTCTAAAGCGAATTATTGCACCGCGACCGCGCCGCCGTCTCCTCTGTGAGACTTTAAGAGCAGTTTTGTCTCAACTTTGTCTTCAAACAATCATTGGCTGTGTGATTCTTTGTTAATCAAATATAAATGCATCAGTCTACTTCCTCCCTGCTTGTTTACGTCGCAGTGATTCAGTTTTACTCGACTTTCTTTTATAAGAGGAGCCGCAGAATGAGACGATTTCAAAGACGCCCCTCTGAGTCTTCACTGTCGTCTTACAGTTAGTGTAGAAGAAGAGTTCTGGTGTGGCGTTTAGACGAGCTAATGTTTCTCTCCCCCTCCTGACTCTTTTATTTCTGTTTGTGTCTTTATTCTATCAGCTGCTGCTTTTAAGAAAAAAAAAGTAGTTTGTTCGTGTTCAAACAGAAAAAAACACAGCGGCGGCTGATGTGTTTTCTTCTCCGTGCAGAGCAGCTAACCTCTCACCTGGTTTATCAGCTCAAAAAAGACATTTTGCATTTTAGACGGTGAAGAAAAAAAAAACAGAAAAGAGATTCAAAGTGAAAATGACTCCAAACTGGCTCGAGTCCAGCAGAGAGAGAGAGATGCTCACATTTAAAATCTTCAGGATGAGACTGTAACACCGTCGCTCCACAGCCGCGTTCATGCAGCCTGTGGTGAAAGTAATCAAGTATATTTACTCAAGTACAAATTCCATTTTACGTCACTTTTCACTTCTACTCCACTACCTTTCAGAGACAAGTATTGCACTTTTTACTCCACACTACGTTTATTTGACAGCTTAGGTACTTTTAAAATTAGATATTTGTTTCTTTGTTTTGGGTTCAAGTACCTGATTTTGTTGTGAGGAACACGGCTGTTCAATGTCCTTCTTGTTACAAATACCTGATTACACTGTCAAAAAAGTGAGCTGAATGCCCCAAACGGCGTGAAAAAAAAACTGGTTTTATTGACAGAAAAACGTCTGTATAATGTCCTAGCATTTTAGTTAAAAAATACATAAAATATACGTCTGCTAAATGTCCTGATGTCTTGTTAGAAATACCTGGTTTTATCACCTAAAAAATAAATAAATACATTTAAAAAACCTGCTAAATCTCCCGATGTCTTGTTAAAAATACAGGATTTCATCTCCAAATATACATCTGCTAAATGTTGAGACGTCTTGTTAAAAATACCTGTTTTTTCCTAAAAAACAATACAAAACAATCAAAACATCTGTTAAATGTTCAGAAGTCTTATTAAAAATACCCGGTTTATTTACAGAAAACTGCTGCTAAATGTCCCGACACCAGTTTTTCTGAAGGACTTTCACTTTTCAAACTTTCAGCACATTTTGCTGATTATACTTACATACTTTTACTACAGCTTCAGGTTTTGAGTGCAGGACTTTTCCTTGTTACGGAGTATTTTTACAGTGTGGTTTTATCACTTTTACTTGAGTAAAGGATCTGAGGGCTTCTTTCACACCCGCCTTCAGCACATGTGCAGCTCTACATGTCAATCATGACATCAGTGTTGACAGGCTGGATCCACTGGCCGGGAAACGCATGACACCCGCCACGGCACGTTATTTTCAGCTCCCACGGAGCTGCGTGCCAACTGCGCAAATCTCTACAGAGAAATGAAACGCCAGCCGGCCGCTTCATGTTTCTTTGGAGGGTTTGTTCATTAATGGCCGCGGCTCGGCCCGATGTCAACACGCTGCGAGGGCCAGAAGGGACAGAGAGGAGGTGCTAACACCCAGCGCCATGTTGGGGCCTGGCACGGCCCGGCGCTTTGGAAGAGCGGACTCATGGAAATCAGCGGGGCTTGGCCCGGCTTCACTCCAGCCGCGCTCTCGTAATGGCTTTCCAAGTTCTGGGCTGCCATTTGTCAGTTTGACTGATGTCTGCGCCACGAGGATCACTCTCTTTCCATCATCCGTCTCTTCAGCATCAGAGGGAAAGTACAACAAACCGCCGCGTTGGCCAGAGCGGCGAGGATCAAACTCAAACACATATAATAAAACACGTGAGCTTTAATGATGCAGGTGGAGCAGGAAGCGTCCTGAGGACTGAGAGGACGGAGGACCACATTTCAGGGTTTCTACTCATTTTTAACAATACTTTTTCAGGACTTTTAGACGAACTCAAATGCCCATGTATACTCCTTATAAGTTTCTTTTCATTATTATATCATAGTGTTTATAACTATATGGTATTTTAAAAAATAAGGAGTGGGTTTAGAGGAGGGTCTTTTAGAGAAAACTTATTTATTATTATTATTATTATATTTATAAAAATGTACTTGTCCATTTTAAAAACATCTAGCAATTTTGTATTTTTAAATTTAAATAAAAAATGTTCAATTTTTAGAGTAAATATTTTGGCAGTTTTAAAAAAAAAAACTGACAATTTTTAAAGACACAATTTTGGTGATTTTTTTTTTAATTTTAGTGATTTTTAAAGAAAACATTTTGCTTATTTTTTTGTATTTTAAATGATTGGTGATGTGTGCAGAAAGCATTTGGGCAACTTTTTTCTTTAAAAATTTGGTCTGATTTTGAAGGAAAATATTTCAGCATTATATTATTCTTATTTTTCTCTTCAAAAATTTTTGGTGATTTTTAGAGGAAACATTTAGAGCGTTTTTTTTTTCCTTTTTTTTTAAAAACATTTTTGTGATTGTTAAAGAAAACATGCCTTCCAAACCTGCTGACATGTTTTCTTTTTAAAAAAAAAAAAAAAAAATCACCAAAAATGACACCATTTATCAACCCTGAAACTGTTAAAACAGAAATTATTGTTAGGATTTCAAAATATCAATGGTCCTTAAACACATCATGAGTTATCATACAGGTTTGTGAAACAGATTTCCATGACAATTTCAAATCTTGTTTTTGTTTTTCTGAAACGTATCCAGGCCTGATAACCGCTATGTGCAATTTTTATGACTTCTCCAGATTCTTCATGACTGTGTGAGCCCTGACATTCATGCAGGATGCAAGAAGAGAAACAAGAGGAAACAGAAGAGGAAAAAAACATTTTGTACATAATAGAGGAGCGAGAGGAGCGTCGACAGGCTCGTTTTCCGCGGCCTGTGAAGAACCGCAGGTCCGTCTCTCCTCTCTCACTGCATTAAGTGATTCTTATTGAAGCCTCACAAACAGGAAACATGAAGTCTCGAGAGGAAAGAGGGAAAGTAAGCGATTCTGCCTACGTGAGCGCCAGAACAGAGAGAGCGAATATAAAGCAGGGGGGAAGAGGAGTGGAGATGGAAAAAAAAGACAGAAGAATAAAAACAGAGTGGGAGAGCCGCAGAGTGAGGAGAGGAGCTGGAGCCGGGCTGCAGGGCCCCAGGTGAGCCCCGCGGAGGGTCATTTCACAGCCCTGTAGGCTGACTAACTCTGACAGGTCAGCTGGAAGACTCACTGCCAACACTAACTCTCCACGGAAACAACGCGCCAACACACACTCACCACACTACACACACACACACACACACACACACACACACACACACACACACACACACACACACACACACACACACACACACACACGTCCCTGCCTCCACCACAACATCATTTCCTTTTCAATCTGCCACACAATAACCGAGCTGCTGTTTATTGACCTTTACCATGACGCTCCTCACCGGCCGATCGCCTCTTTGGCTCCAGGCGCACAGTAGAAGAAGAAGTGCGCCTCATACATTCACATCAGCAGGAGCGGCGAGCGCCCCGGGGGAGGGAGCGCCTCTCTGACAGCAGGCGTGATTGGATCATCAAAGAAGACAACTGGATGTTATGACCGTCATCGACGCCGCAACAAATCAATTAAAGGGAATCACAACGCCAACGGATACACACGAGGGCCGGAGAGGAGGACGCCTCCACGGGGGGACGTCTGAGGGTCACAGGCCAGTTCAGACGGGACGAAAACCACTGACGTCCAGTTTCAAATGTTTAACTGTGCAGTTACAATAAATCACCAGTGGCAATATTTTCACAGGAAGTTAGTAGGCGGGTTTCTATATTAGATTTGCACAAAAATATTTTCGAAATATCAATAAAACACAATCGCGAGATGACTGGGTTTCCACTGAGTGATGTCATGTGACTTCTCCTCTGGCGATAACATCCCAATAACCATGGCGATGGATGTTCAAAACATTAGCAGCTTTATTTCTATTGCAGCCACCAAACTAGCCGTCATTATTTCCAATCCAAGGCCACGTAGGCGTGTTATGGAGCCATGATGGAAAGGCGAGCCCCTTATACGTGTGAGCGGCCACATATGAGGGATTTCTGGGAGCTGATAGTCCACGATTTCACAGAGGATTGTGGGTTCAAAATTTCCGGATGATTCGCTCAACTTTCTCAGAGTTATGTGACGCAATAACAGCTCCTGTAGCTCCTGCTGATCATGAGGGAGTCAGTTCCTACTGACAGCACACAGACACAGCATCATGTGACCGAGAAAAAAGCCCCAAAAATGTTTCCATTGCAGTTTTTGTGAAATATGATTTTTCATATCACCTGAAAGACCACCTCATGCATGCATAAAAACTTTTATTTTTTGGCAATAAATGGGAGTTTTGTTTTTTTTAATGGAAGTGCCTCCATTAGGTGTATTTGTTTACAGTAACTTGTTGTAAAATATTACAGTTACATCCTGTAAAACATAAACAGTGTACAGAGATGCTGTGATTGTTTCCAGGGTTCTCAGGATGTAACTGATGTCACATGACTCGGCTCGTGATCGGGCGCAAAAAGACTTGATGGTGACATCCCTATTTATTGTCCTGTCACTGTATTTTACCTCCTGATCCTCCGTTTAGTTTGACCATAAAAGATCCAGAAATATTCCACTTACAATGATGAGACAAACAGAAAATCCTCGATTTTGAGCAGTTGAAGTGCAAAAAAAGATTTTTGGTGGTTTTGTTGCATTGGGATTTTTTAACAGATCTCAGAATCAACGTGTTTTCGGTCTCCTCATCAGTTGGTCAGCTTTTATTTTGTAAACTTTGCTGCCATTTTTGACAATTGGATGAAATCAAGATCCCGAGAAGACAGGGAGCACCCTCCACCACCAGCTCTGACTTTTACATTCACCGTTTGTCTCGGAGAGATTTGGACGCTCTCCATCTTTCCCAGGGATGAGAATAGGAAGCGGTGAGGCGGCGGCGGCGGATCCGTCGAGGTGCCGCCATGTGAACGCCTGCGTCGGCGCGAGTCCTGTTTGGCTGACGAGCAGCGGGGGGAGCAGGTGGGCAGGCTGAGGCTTATCTGCCAAAACAGCCGGGGTTACACCACACCTCCCACCGCCACGACTCGACGGGCTCACGCTGAGAGAATGAGACGGTCGCCACAGGAAAGAGGCGAGGAGAAAACAGAGAGGCAGCGATACGGAGGAGATCAGCAGCAGAAAACAGGAGAATCTTTAGATCAGAGAGGCTGAAACGAGGTGACGTCTGCAGAGAGGACACACAGGAGGACTGTTTACAGCGCCGGACCACATAAATAAAATCTATTTAATGATTTTGATAGATTTTAATGTCAAAGATGAGCAGCCGAGCATGAACTTTACCTGCACTAAATACTTTCCTGATTTCCTGATTTAGGTCACGAAACGTCAGATCAAAGACGGAGGCTGAAATCTGACTGGAATTTAAATTCTCCACAGACTGACACTCAAACTGTAGAAACACATTTTACTGAGTGTTCAAAAAGTGCTGACAGCTGGAGTCGAGCGATAATACACTTTCTGAGAATTCAAAGAAATTCAGGAGGGAGTTAAATATTAGCCCTTTTACACAGAGACGGAGTCCGCCTTTATCTTTACGCCTGCTTTGTATTTTTACACAGAACCAAACAACGGCAGCATCGTGTCGGTCAGCAGCGCTTTATAAACAACAACAACAATCATTTCGCTGGTTATATGTTGGACAGATAAAAGTCGGCTGATCTCGTCCTCTGCTCGGAGGGCGAAGAGCTTCCAGACCTCATTGTTTTCACCGTTTGTAAAAACCTTTTGGTGCTTTTTAGAGAAAACATATTAGTGTTTTTTTTTTTCAAAATCATTAGCGATTTCTATTTTTTTTTTTTTTTTAATCTTTTTTGGAATTTTTCCTTTAAGAAAATTGTATTTTTTAGTCCTCCAAGATTTTTAGTGATTTTTTCCTTACATTTTTGGCATTTTTCTTTCAAAAGTCCTGTTTTTTTTCTTTAAAACTTTTTGGTAATTGTTTTTTGTCTTTAGAAATTACTGGTATTTCTTTTTGGTTTTTTTTTTTGTTTTCGGAAGTTTTTTTCAGATTTTTTCTCAGATTATTTGTTCTATTTGTTCTTCAATTATTTCTTTGTTTTTTTTTAAAACCAATTTATCTAACTTGATGATGATGATGTTGATACAAAGCTTATCTTGAAGCTGAATGTACTCAAGGTTTTAAGGGAAATAAGTGAGCTTTCTTTTTTTTTTTAAATTAGTTCAACTGAGTTGAAATTTATTACAGTGCACATCAGAGACCTGAGCTACAACATTTCTTAAATTAAGAGAATTAAATCCAGGTAATATTGGTTCTTCTATCACAGTGCTGGTGTTGAGTTATTGTCCAGCTCTACAAAAAAAAGAGAGAAAACACAGAAGAAAAAGCGGAGAAGGAAACAGAAAACCTCTGAGCTCTTTGGAGCGACTGAGCTGCAGCACGCCGTCTGTCCAGCGAGGGCGTCGCAGCGCGCCTGAATCATCTGCAGCGTCACAGTCAGGAGCTCTGCTGCCGAGGAGGTATGAAGGTGAGATCTCAAGTGTCTCTTTAATTGAGACCTTCATATTATCGCCTGAGTGAAACGAGGACACTGTTGGACAGTTAAACGGCGACGTCGTACCTGTGTGAGAACAGCTGATCACACAGTGGGAGACTCTCTTTGTCCTCCTAAATATTTCTCCCTCCACAGAGAGAAACAGTGTTATAAATAAGATTAAAGGGTATTTCTGCTGCATCTAAACAGAGGCTCGCCTCTCTGCAGTGTAACAGCGCCTCCTCCTCCTCCTGATTGATGGAGGTGTCGTGCCTGTAAGCTCCTCTTTTACATCGCAGAGAGCCTCCTCCGGAGCCACAATTCATCATCTGACGGAGGGACGGCCGCGTTCATCTTAATGCATCACAGACCCGAACAGGTCCGAGGTCACCCTCTGCTGCCATGAATCCCTCCGTCTGCCTCCAACAGGGGAGCACAACAGTTTAATGTTGGATCGGCTCACTAACAGAGCCTGCAGCAGGACGGGCCATCCATACAGCCCCTTCCTCTGGGGTGTTAAAGGATAAATCCGCCAAAAAAACACTGAACACCGAGACAAACGACTGCTGGCAGAAGTCTCTGCACTCCTGAGCCAACTCTACTGTACGATGGTGTTACAGTCTGAGAGAAATATTTCACCGACATAAAGACGGCCCTCACATAAAACTGGGCCGTCTCTGCAGCAGAGAGATGCAAATGCTTTTGTAAACTGGTGCTGCAAGAGCACAGGAAACAAAAAAGGGGTGATTTTGCTTAAAAGTTAGAAAACCTACAACTACCAGAATGCACTGCGCCTGACATAATGCGGAATGGTGCATGGGAAAACAAAAAAAAAATCAAAATAAAAAATTAAATATTTTATTTATGGGAACCCTTTAGGACACTTATGGTCAACTTATGGACAGAACAGTAATAAAAGGACAAAATATCAGGACCTAACTAAAACAATATACAATAAAAAGCTAAAAACAAGGTCAACAACAATGGTTACAAAATGATGGTGGCCAGCCGAATCTCGTGTAACAGTTAAACGGCGAGCTAAAATACATTTCTGAAAACATTTGAGGTGAGAAATATGCAATATTTCTGCTTATATCGTTTAATCTGTTGTTTCAGCCGCCGTATACTTTGTGCAGGAAGCAGCATGGCGCCAAATTCCTGCTCACAAACTCTCACCATTACGGCAAAACGTTAAATACATTTCTGACATCATTTTAGGTGAGAAATAAGTAGTGCGGTAACATAATCTTGATTTACATTTGATCAGCACTGACTAGTTTAACCGTTTGATATGATTTCGGTCCAGGAGAGACAGAGAGACAGAGAGAGGGGCGAGTGTACCTCCTGATTACGTGGTGGCGGTGGTAGAGTTGGCGGCGGATGGCAGGCGATACGACAATGCGAAAGTACAGCCTGTAGTTTGAGCAACAGCCCCAAGAGCCAGAGAAACTCCTCCAGATGATGCAACTTGGCACATTTCACTGGGAGAGTTTACTACAGTTTATTTAAACACACTACACGCAGTATCCCTTTAAAGGGAACAGAAACGTCGGCTAAGTGCTGAGCAGAATGACACACAGCAGGGAAACATGCTGTCGAACGCTCCTGCTGACAGAGCGATCTCAGCCCGAGCTGAAACACGAAACACTGAGAGCAGAAAGTCTCGGGGCGGCGAGGAGGACGTTTACCACTGAGACAATGAACAGGTGATTCTGTCTGTTTTAAGGCTGATGGAGGACAGACATGAAACAGCATGAATGTTTCATATCATGATTACAGTGACCAAAATGATCCCTGTGTTATTAAAATGTGCTGCAAATGTTAAACACAGACTGCCTTCACTTCAGCCAGTTTTACAGTGAAAACAACAAAAACAATCAGCAGCGCTGAGTTATTATTAAAGTGGAAACCTGTCTGACTTCTCCTACAATCACGTAAATACACAGTAATACTACACAAAAACCAGGTGCACAGCCGTGATTATAAACAGCCCACCAATACGCCTTAAAGGGATAGTTCACCCAAAAATAAAAAAATTCAGTCATTATCTACTAATCCTCATGCCGATGGAAAGTCGAGTGAAGTTTTATAGTCCACAGAACACTGCTGGAGGTTCATGGGGAAAAGGCGTCCCAGACAGAAAATGGTAACCAGAATAAAAAACAAAAAAACAAAACCATAATAGAACCACAAAATGTCTCCATACTGCTCGTCTGAAGTAATCCAAGTGTCCTGAAGCCCGACGTGCCAAGTTGTTTTGAAAAACGCGCTCATGTCTGTGCGCTCATGTAAGACCAACGAGAGCATGCAGGATCTGCACACCAGTGTTAACATGCTACATGAAGCCTCCCCCACACAGAGAGAGACACCTGTGGAGTTAGCAGTTAGCAACACGGCCCTTTGTCAGATTTGTGTGAGGGAGGCTTCTGGGTAGCGTGTAAACACTGGCGTGCAGATACTGCGAGGTCTCACTGATCTTGTGCGAGCGCATATACGTGAATGCGGCTCCGAAACTCAGAGCTACAGGCTAAAACGAGGCTAAAAACATGACGCCAGTGACGTTTTTCAAAAAACTCAGTACGTCAGGGCTTCAGGGCTTCAGGACTCTTGGATTACTTTGGATGAGCAGTATGGAGACATATTGTGGTTTTATTGTGTATTTTTTTAACATTTCAATCCAGGTCACCATTTGCTTCAGTTTGTTTAATGTTAAAATACATTGCGGACCATGTTATAAAAAAAGAAAGAAAAAAAGACAATGTTCAAATAACAATAAATCATTTTTGGGTGAACTATCCCTTTATGCTGTTTTTATTGACTCACGATGACTCAAAGAACCAGATTGAAATGAAATCGATGCTCATATTTCTGCAGCAGTTGCACCAAACTAGTAAATCACTGCCTCAGGTAACAAACTGAGGCACCACACATCACATCAAGTGATGACATTCAACAATGAAAAAACAGATTTTTATTCCACACAGTCTGTCCGTGCGTGCTGACTGCATCACTCTCCTCTGACCAGGATGATAGAGATGAAACTTATGATTCTCTTTTGGCTTTAACTTCTGTATATAAGCTGTCATAAAGAGGTTTAAAGCAGAGCGAGAGGAGAGTTCAACGCCCTGAGGACGCAGACGAGTGCAGAGTAACCAGTCAAAGTGTGCTGAGAGGCCTAAAAGGTCAACATCATGTCTTAAAAACAGAACCTTTCTGCTCTGTTGCAGTGTGGACATTCAATCCAAGACATCAGTCCCCAAAGACAAACTTTCAGCCAAACTGAAAACCTGTACGAGGTGCAACAGTCCACGGAAAATTAAAAAGTGCGGCGTGGTGAGAAAACGTCTTGATTAAAATTAAATCTGTCTCTCAACGCTTCTGTCTGACATCCCTTCAGCCTCTCCATCACTCTGCAGAGCACGTACGAGCTAAACTGAGCAGTCTGAGGACGGATCTGAAGGCACTACTTAGAAAACACAAGACGATGCAGCAGGAGCTATAAGAAGCGCACTTATCGCTACAGTCTTAAGAGCAGAGCGTGATATAATGTGGAGTCAGGGGTCGTCTGTAGGACACACCACACCGTCCTCCCTCCTGCGGCTCCCAATAACAAGGACACTACAGCAAAGTGTTTGTCTCAGCAAGTGAGCAAATATTCTTTATTTCCTCGCTCTGCCTGCTCCTCTTGGCAGGTTGGTGGGGGTAATTGGCATGCAGGCTTCGGCAGGGCGGTTAGACGAGCCAGGCCCCGAGCTCGGGCACAAAGCACAACGGCTCCGCTGTGCCCGCAAAATGAGTTTAAAGCTGTGATTCAGCAACAGGCTGAGACCTGCACAGGGCCACCGACGCCATCCATCACGGCAAATCCATTTCTCTGGCACAACAACTGAGACGCACACTATCACTGCACACACACAGAAAACACACACAGCAGAGGCAGGTAGAGAGAGCGAGACGGTCTGCGCACACACACATTGTTCAGGACCGGTTTGGGCTGAAGCTGCTCCACTGACAAAACCTTCACACAAAATATTATTTTAGTATTCGGATTTGTCTCCCAGCAGGAATCAGTTAATCAGAAAACTTCTGCACCAACATTCAGCTTAAAACAGCACGAGATGCTTCAGGTTCATTTTTACTTTGAGGCAAATTTTCATACATTCTGTCAAACAGCCATCAATACTTTTTATCGATTCTTTGTCATTACTATATAATAGCATTTTTGAATATATATGTTAGCAGAAAATTAATGAATTCACAAAACGATTAGAACTGAATATTAAGATATATCTTATGGACTGTTTGTTGGTTTTTTTTTAGGGGGGGGGGGCATGTCAAGAAAATATTTAAGCATTGGGAGGGACTTATGCTTTTTAATTTGGCTCAGGGGGGGGGCGTACTTCAGGTTTAAAAATATTTTAAAAAATTGGGCCTTTTCTTTTTTTTAAAAAAAAATGAAAAGAGAAAATTTTCCCTTTTTTCGCATTGTTAAAGAAAATTTGTTTAATTTTTTTGTTTTACATTTTTCGCGATTTTTTTTCTTCCTGAAAAATTTTTGGCTGATTTTTTTCTTTAAATTGACAGCATTGATAACAGCATGAAACTGTACAAACAACAGCAATTTTTATTTCAAATTTCCGCAATCCTTTGAGGCACCACTCATCATTATACAGGTTTATGAAACAAAATATCATTTCCTAAACTTTAAGGGTATGTTTAGTTTTCTATTAAAAACAAACAAACAAACAAAAACTACAGGCCTGGAAACTGCTATGTGCAAATTTCATGACTTTTCCAGGATTTTCATGACCTAAGTAGCCCTGACCAAGCAGCCACTCTCCTGGGGAGGGACTGATTTTTATTTTGGCTTTAGAGGAGGGGCATACAACTTTATATGGCTGTATTTTGTATTTATTTTACTGATGATTTGTAAAGAAAACATGTCTTTGGAGGCACGATTTGTTGCTCTGTACTGTTTTCAGGATGAATGAGTGAAGATGAAACTTTTGATTCTGAACTGAACATGAAGATATTGAAGGAGAAACTTAAACCAGCTCAGGTTTAATCTAACTGGTCCACCCTCTGAGGAAGAGGACTGTGGGAAGACTAGAGAGGATTAAAGAGGACTGGGTTTGGAGTTCAGGACTGATGAGCCAGCGTTGAGCTCTGTGAGCGGCTGGGATGAGGGGAAGGAGCCGAAGTTGGGGAAGCCAGCTGATCGAATCTTCTCATTAAGTTTGCAGAGGCCGGGGGGAGCTGCAGGAGGGGAGGAGGGGGTTTAATGAAGACTCCTGCGGCGAGAGCCGGTCTCGCCGACTGCGCGGCCCCGTGAGCGAGCCTGGCAGACAGATGGGCTGAGGATGTGATCAGTGGAGACGGTCCTCAGAGACCTGCACGCACTCGCAGGCTGTGTTTTAGTGGAGGTGGAGAACACAATCAGGGGTATCAAAGACGATGAAATATCAGAGGAATTCACAACCAGCGGGAGAAACTCCACCCACAGTCAGACGCACACGGTGGAAATTAGAGCTTCATGTGAACTGACAGCAGAGGAGGAGCTCCCAACATCAAACCAAACCACTTATTTATCAGAGCGGCACGTCTGGAGGCCCGAAACAGAAAGCGGGCCGTCGAATCGGACCTGCCCACGCCGCTCGGCCCCTCGTCTCTCTGCTGTCCTTCTGAGAGCTGTCCCACTTTCAGCCCGGCCTGTGTGTGGCATCCGTCTCTCAAACGAGCGACGACGCTTCCCCCCCAACGCCGCGCTGCCACTCTCATTTTCATCGCCCATTGTTCCAGGCTCAGAGATTCAACCGCCACAGCGAGCCCCGCAATTCTGTCATCTCCACTGGCTCTGCAGCCGCCGGCTCTGCTGATAAGCAGCCAAACACCGAGGTGATGAATAAATCACACACAGCACGCACACACACACTGACAGCAGCACACACACTCACACAAACACACTGACACCTGCAGGACGCCCGTGCATTTGGTGGAGTTTTGGCTGTTTCGGAGAATTGTGAATCAAACGCAACGTGCAGCTTCATGCCGAGTCATTTGGTTCAGAGATCTGGTTCTGATTATCTGCTAGAAACAAACTGAACAAAACAAATTTTCAACAGTCTCATGTAATAAACTATATTTGTATCAATCTGCTTTTTATAAAGAGGCTTCTTGCAGCTTAAAGCGAGTTAGATTTAAGACTTTTTAATGCCACTTGGAATAAAGTTTAAGCAAAATTTTCTAATAACCAAAACTGAAGAGGGAGAATTTTATTTTGCCCAAATGCTTATTGTAACATGAAACATGGCAGCGTCTTTTTTTTTGGCTCAGTGAAAAATTTAGACCATCTAAATCAAATGTTGGTGTGAGACATGTGGAAGACAAGTGGGAAAAATCATTTCTGGTCAGTTTTCTTGGCAATTTTGTGTTTCTCAATCTGCATGTGAGATTCCACTGCTTGAATTCCCACCATGACAAGCTAAAGAGGAATTTATTAAATTATTTCACAAAAACAAAAATGTTTTAGCAATAGCAATTGCATCAAAATTTTACAGTGAAACCTAAAAAAAACAACAACAAAATATTAAACCCTACCTGTCATTTTTAAGACTTCTGAAAGTATTTTTAATACAAACTAAGGCCTTATTTTAAGATCAATGAATTCAATCCCTTTTAAGACTTTTTAAGGATCTGCAGGACCTCTGGTCATTGATGTGATAAATATTTCGGTACGTTTGCTGCGTACGATGCGGCGCGATGCACCGACAGCAGCTTGGAGCCTGAGACGAACAGCTGTGGTTGAGTAGTTAGCATTAGCAGCACTGACGGCAACAGATGAAAATCTGCTCCTCTTAAAGCAGCACCACCTACAGGGTGACTTCTTCCGTGCACTTTTACTGCTTTGGGCAAAAAACTATTCTGCGGACGCTCTATTAGCAACAACCACACCAACAGCAACAATATACCATACTTATTGTGTGTGCATGGCTCATCATGCAGGCATTTTGTGAATTTATCCAAATAATGCAAACAGATCTTCATAATAACTTCAATAACCTGGTTAAAAACTCTGTACTGCAGAGTGATGACAGCACAAAGTTATTTTTCAAAATAATACAATTTCAAACTAAAGGACGCCACTGTAAATCCCTCTGTTCGTTTTTAGTGTGTGATTGTGCATCATGGTGCAGCGTGATTGACACGTCTCTGTGCTGCATTGTGCACTACAGAAAGTGCAGCCTAGTATGCTCAGAGCCTGCAGTTACTGCTACTGGTTACTGCGCCATTTTACTCATGAATAGTTTTCGCCGCCCTTGCCAAAGTGCCGCCCGAGGCAGCAGCCTGGTTCGCCCGGTACGGACGTGGCGGCGGCCCTGACTGTCAGAGTTCATCAGTCAGACGTCACAGAGTTCAGTTCAGCCGATCTCTGAGAAATGCAGCTCTGAAACTACAAAATAAAGCCTGTTTAGGGAAAAATATCACCAAATGACAAATAAAGGTTTCTAACTGTATACATGAAATGATATCCCAGCATGCACTGCTGCACTGAGTTAAGGTTGGGCACTAGTGTCGCATTTCTTTAACGTTTGTCAAAGGACTGAAACAGAGCTGGCAGAGAGAGAGCGCGCCCATGGAGCTCAACAGACTCTTGTGCTTAGATCTGCGGTACCCCCGGGGCTCCGACACCTCCAACACCGTCACCATGGTTACCACCGCCTGACACCTCTGGCAGCGGCGAATGGAGTGACCACAGTGGAAGATTTGAGGCGACACTGGCAGCGCCCGCGTGCATCGTCACACAATAAAGACCTCAGGGCACGAGCGAAGAGTCAGAGAGAGACAGAGACACTCGGAGGAAAGAGACAACTGAGGGGGAGGAGGGGGGACGGCGCAGGACTGAGGGGGAGGAGGGGGGACGGCACAGGACTGAGGGGGGACTAGGTGTCCTTTGCTTCAACCCCAAATGTATGTAAGGATATTTAAAAATCCAACAACAGTTTCTGTTCTTAACATTTATGGCTAAAATAAATGGTTTTGAAGGCACGTTTTCTTAAAAAATCACCATAAACCTAAAAAAAAAAGAAAAATCTGCAATTTTTTTGTGAAGAAAATATTCAAAAAAAAATCAAAGAAAAGGAAATTAACAAAAGTTTTAAAGGAAAAAAAATCCCACAAAGTTTTAAAGGACAAAACATTCCACAAAAGTGTGTTTGAAAAAAAGTGTTTAAAATTACCAAAACTTTTAAAGGAAAATAAAAAATCACCAAAATATTAAAAAAAAAAACCCACCTACTAAACCAGGCCTGCAGGGTTTGGAAGGCATGTTTTTTCTTGTTACTTGTTTTGTTTAAATCACCAAAAATTTTGTAAGAATAAAAAATGCAAACATTTTTTAGAGAAAAAAAGCTTCCTAAAATCAAAAGAAAAAAAAAACCCAAAGAATTAAAGAAAAAACAAAATCATCCAAAAATGCAATATTCTTTGAGAAAAAAATTGTAAAAAAATTATATTTTTTTAAAAGTAAGAATAATGCCAAAACAATTTTAAGAAAAAGGGTGGTAAAAACAATAATTAACAAAGCCATTTGAAAAACGGATGTTGCTCCCATAAGTGCCATACATGCCTCCCCTCTTATAAATAACGAACGGTCCCTAATTATGACAAAAAGCCCTGGGATCTAATAATCTGTCATTCTGTCCGTACTTGACAACATGTTTTTAGTTAGATAAGTTAAAAAACAGCTTATTCATCAAAAAGTAGGATCCCCGGGGACTGTCCTACAGAGGTCCAGGCTCAGCTCCCAATGTCCTCAAATCCCAGAGACGCTAGGGACAGGATTGGACTGAGGGGGAGAGGGGGGACGGCCGGCACATAGTGGAATGCTAATTACGCCTGCCAAGACGAGACACGTCCGTCCTAAATGTCACACGGTCATGAGGAGTGCAGCGAGCAGAGACGGCGAGCGGGGCCGTCTCCGGTGACTCCTGTCGGGCGTTTGTTTGTGTTCTCTTTACCTCGAGCTCTTTCTCTGCTCCGTCTGTTCTGCTGTTTGCTCTGTGATGAATGGCTCTATTTCAACTGCAGCTTTTTTCCCCCTCTCTTTCAGCTGGAATAGATTACAATCTGTGCAATTGTGTGGAAACAAGATTGATTTTACTAAAAAAAAAAAAAAAAAACACGGAGGAGGAAGGAAAAAATAGACTGCAGCAGCACTCCGGTCTAATGTGGAAATCTTCTGATGAAGGCTTTCTCGGCTTTTGCAGAAAGCGGTCTTGATAAGAGGTTCTGGAGGGGGGGCGGGGGACGGCAGAGGGCCGTAAACACATTTGGCGATGGTTTGTAATAAGACATGACAGTGAGAATAGTGTGGCCTTTTAAATGGCAGGCCTCGTTATCAGGCTGCGTTCACAGCCGCAGAGGGGCACACACTCGCATAATGGGGCATCAGTAATGAAGGCTTGGACAGGAGACCTGCTGAGGCTGAATCTGAGAGGCAGTGAGACTCACACACCACACACACCAATCACAAGAAGTTCCACTGTGAGCACTACTTTTGTTAATCAGGTCTCTGGCTGTGCTCGTAACAGCCGCGCTGTGTTTCATGATTTATACTTAATATAGTGTCTAAAGAATGGCCCTGGGTTACCGCTGAATATGAAGCAATACCTAAAATTACTTGAAATAATAATTGCCTCCCTCACAATTCAGCCAAAATTAATCACGCAGGGTGAGTGGATTGGAAAATGAATCCCTCCTGCGAAGGTGAGCGGAGATTCGGGGCGCTTTCACTCATGAAAGAGGGAAAGTTTTTTAATAATGTGCGTGGGGGCAGAAACCAGTTTATGTGCAACTCTTTAATTGAATGGCTCAGTTAAAAGAGAGTCAGGTACAGGAGGAGGGGTGGGGGGCAAGAGGGGGGAGGAGGGAGAAGGGAGGTGGAGGGAGGAGGAGGTAGGAGGGGGGAGGAGGGGAGCAGCGGGCGTCGCCGGTGCAACACATCCTTCAGGTGGCCTCTCCTCCCTGTTTCAGCGCTTTTACACTCTGCAGCTGGATGCCAGGAGAGAGTGAGAGGAGAGCAGCAAAAAATAAAACCTGTCCGAGGTCTGGAGCTGAATGGTTTTACACGCTGGCTGCCAGCTTACGTTTCGTCTTAGTGTCACAATTTGTTGGGGAGCATCACGGACGGTGTAAAAGGAGCGGGCTCTCTCCCAAAGCCGCTCCGGCAGCTGAAGAGTTGCTAAACGTCACTCATGATCATTGAGCCACCAGGGAGAGCAAACAGAGGAGAAAAAGGAGAGTAAAAAAAAAAAAGAGGACAAAATGAAAGAAAGAGACAGTGACAGAAAGTGACAAATAGGGGGAGGCAGGAGAGGGGGAGGACAGGGGAGTAAAGAGCAGAGAGAGAGACACAGAGAGCGAAGAAATACTCCTGCATGCTAATCCCCGTCTCCTGAGGCGCTCTGTCTAATGTGAGAGGCTGCAGAGCCGTCAGGGGATTGGACGCTCGCTATCAGAGCAGAGCACAAACAACAACAAACAACAACAACAACAACAACAACAACAACAACAACAACAACAACAACAACAACAACAACAACAACAACAACAACAACAACAACTACAGACCATCCTGCAGTCTGTGGCTCCATCTGAGAGCACAAACAACAACAACAACAACAACAACAACAACAACAACAACAACAACAACAACAACAACAACAACAACAACAACAACTACAGACCCGCAGTCTGAAGAAATGAAAGAAAAAATGTCTTGATTCTATGATCGGTGGACCTTTACGTACTGATGGAAAATAGAATCATGAGTGGACACATGCTCGGACTTAATGACGCTTCAGAGGACGAATCACCGCTTTTTTCATCTCTGTTGTTTTCCCTGCCGTTAAATATTAAACTTCAGTTTCAGTAAATGAACTCAGCGACTGAGATGTGGAAAACCGAGCTGACGATGTGCAGCACGTCTGTACTGACAAAAGTTTGAACATTTAAATTTTGTACCTTAGCAGAAGTTAAATCTTCAGATATATCCATTTATTTCCTGTTTCTCAGAGTAATCTTCTCCTTTTCCTATATTTCATTTCAGCTGTCAGCACTTCTTTATTTTTTTCAATTCGCCCATTGTGCAGATCATTGGAGCATCATGCAACAAAGTACTTGTTTGATTAGTATCTGTAATGTGATTACTGACTTTGGAACAGTAACACACCGTATTCCTGCATTACAGACAAACGTAACGTGATTACAGTAATGCGTTTCCACCCAACACAGTTTACAGCAGAGCGCAAACAACAACAGTCCGTCCTGCAGTCTGCAGCTTCGGGAGCGACTCAGCAGAGCTCAGATTTTTCTGCCAGAAGAGGAAAAGTTTGTTTGTGTCAAACTGAAGCGGCTCTCATCTCTCCTCCACCCGTAGCAAAGAGCGTGGGAACGGCTTTCCGAGCATCGAGCGGAGGCGGCACACGGACCCTGACTTATCGACCGACATCTTCATGCCTGATGTGGCCTCCTGCCAGATACACAGTCCGTCTAAAAATGGAGCCTATTGATTTAAATAAACATGTATACATATTCTCCCAGGGTGCACCAGGACTCACACTACAAGAACTAAAGGCGTGTTTACACAACAACACGACTTCCTGCATCAGAACATCAGTTATTAACGTGGACCCTTCGGCCCAGACGCCGTCTTTATTTACAATCTTCTTTATTAAACGTATCACAACTTGTTTTAACTGTTCGTATTATTATTAGTATTAGTAGTAGCATTAGTAGTAGTAGTAGTAGTAGTAGTAGTAGTAGTAGTAGTAGTAGTAGTAGTAGTAGCAGTAGTAGTAGTAGTAGTAGTAGTAGTAGTAGTAGTAGTAGTAGTAGTAGTAGTAGTAGTAGTAGTAGTAGTAGCAGTAGTAGTAGTGGTGGTAGAGGTAGTAGTAGTAGTAGTAGTAGCAGTAGTAGTAGTAGTAGTAGTAGTAGTAGTAGTAGTAGTGGTGGTAGAGGTAGTAGTAGTAGTGGTGGTAGAGGTAGTAGTAGTAGTAGTATTATCAAACATCTTCAGTGAGACTGCTCATGTTTTATTAACCTTGTTGTTTTTCTTATTTCCATTCAGAGTGACTGTGAATTGAAATTCGGCACTACAGCTCCCATCATGCTTTGATCCAAACAGGAAGTGTCCATGGAGTCAGTGAAAAATGGAGCCTATTAATCGAAATAAACAGATAAACTTCTTGCCCACACGGGTTTATGTTGGTGGATCTGCAACATTAAGTTGTCCTGCCACTTCCTGTTTCGACTGTAACCATGGAGATGCACAGTGACATGATTACTGTTTTTCTGTGATATATTAATGGAGGAATATTAGATGTGCAGAAAAAGACGAGCAAAAGAGTGAAATGGAAATGGTCATCCCTGCGTTTTTTTGTGTTTTTCTCCTTTTTTTAATTTATGCTTCACAGAAAGCTTTTAGTCTTCTACACGGTATCAACCACAGCAAACTGGCTTGATTTAAAAAAAAAAAAAAAACACGTGAAGAAGGAAATTGGAAGCAAAAGAATACAGTACCCAAAAACTTGCAAGAAATGTATTTATTTAAAAATAAATAAATAAACTGAAAATGTGTTAAATAAATAAATAAATGAAAAATAAAAATAAACAATAATTTGAAAAAACAAACCTTCAGAAATGACCCTGTAAAAGTAAATAAAAACGTAAATACTACAACATCATTTTGAATATGTAACTATGACAGTTATTAAAGGTTTTTTTCGTAGTTTTTTTTTCATCATTTTTTTGCTAGCTTTTTCTTATTTTCCAAAGCCAAAAAACAGACAACAAACACAAGTCACTTGGGTCGTATATATATATATATATATATATATATATATATATATATATATATATATATATATATATATATATATATATATATATATATATACAGGAAAGTACCCGTAAAATAAGATTTTAAACATGTAATTAATTTTAAATACATGCTTTTTGTTTTTCTATTATGGGAACATTACATTTAATTATCATTAATTTTTGCAAAAATACCCTGAAATATCATGATATTATTTTACGGTCATATCGCCCACCCCTGCTTCTGTGCGTTTGCAGGAGTCGATTGGTGGTGATTTGTGTGAATCACTGAGGACAGGTCAACGCCACGCAGATAACCAAACTGTCCCGAGTCTGTATTTAAAGACCGGACTGAAGCATCTCTCACACAGAGACAGGAAGCGGCAGACGAGCGGTGATCCTCTCCACACAGATCCTCCCCGGTTTGGCACCTCTCTAAAATGATCCCCTCTCGCTCCAAACCTCTTCATTACTCTCTAACAAGCCTCTTCAGTCGAGTGTTGTGCGTTCCTGCAATTTCAGGCGTTTCTCAATAATTAAAGCTCAGGGTTAAGCAGCACTAGCTCGCCTCTCAGCTATTTATTCTTTGGTGTTGGTGGGGGGCCGCTGGGACCAGAAACCGGCTCACCGTGTGGAGGTATACGGCTGCGGCGTGTTGGTCTCCAGGGCGATGCAACAGAGTCACCGCCGCAGCATTTCAACACGGCAAACACGGCGGCTGCTGACGGCTCCAGGCGGGTATACGCGCCTGAATAATTTTTATTTTCATATTCCCCGTGTATTAATGGAGTATAAATAAGTAATGCAGGATCAGTCAGCTGAGAGCAGGCCTGAGGGGGCGCTCCAGGATTTTGTGATGGAGTCACTGAGATGAGAGGGCGGCTGGCTTTGTTTTTAAGGATTTGTCAGAAAACATTACCCCTCTTTCTCTCTGTGGAGCTGGAGCTTAATTGAACGCTGCCTTCCAGCAAAATAGTAGATAATTCATGAGCGCGCGGTGATGAGAATGGAAGAAATCCGGCGCAGGAAGTTCACACGTCTGACTGTGCGGCGCTGTATTCATCCCCTCTCTGTTTGTTTGCCCTCCTCTGTTGTCTGTCATCACCGCCCTGCCATAAAACCCGTTCACAGCCTCTGAAACACTTAATTGACTTTTCATTGACGCAAGCTGTAATTGGCTTTTAATCACCGTTTTACATCATGTTTTGATATCGTAATGAGCGACATCAGCTCCGAGGACTCTTCAGAGCCTCGCTGAAGACGAGGCCCGAACCTGCAGACTGACTAACACACGAGAGAGAAACATCTGGGCTGCTGCTGAACACACACACACACACACACACACACACACACACACACACACATATACACTCAATGTAACCACACAAGGTGTTTACATTAACCGTCAAATTGCGCAAAATGAAACTGCAAATACAAAATACGCCTAATTCAAACACATCAATTTAAAAAAACTCCCGTTTATCGTAAAAAATGTTTTACTTTTGCATGAGGTGGTACTTCAGATGATTCACAAAAGGCATATTTTGCAAAACTGCAATGGAAACACTTTTTTCGCTTACATAGCTCATATGATGTTGTATGCCGGAGGCGGTAATGCGACTGTATGGATGCCAACAACCATTAACCCCATTAAGAAGAAGACAAAGTACAACAAAGTCACGTGACTTTCTACAAAACATGACTCGGTATGTTTGGACAGAGAGAGAGAACGAGATCTTCTTCACTCTGATACGAACAAAAAAAAATACGGTGATATTAGATCGGCTTTATTGAGCGGCTGCAATAGAAATACAGACGGCCAATGTTTTGGACATCCATCGCCATGGTTGCTGTAATGTTATCACGAAGAAAGTCGCCTAACATTGTGAAAGATGTCCCATAATATCACTCAATGGAAACACAGTCATCTCGCAACTGTGTTTATTGAAATTTCTAAATTTTGCTTAAGTTTTGCATAAATCTGTAATGGAAACAGCTACTGATGACGAAAAAAACATCAAACTGTCAATAACAAACACTCTGCAGCTAACATGAAAACATGCTCCTTCCAGTCACAAGAATCAACTGTAAAAAGAAGCAAACAAACAAGAAATCCCAAATCCCACGGACCAAACAGAGTAAATAAAAAGGCAGAGTGAGCTGTGAGGAGATGAACTTCAGCTGGTATCTGTTGCTGTTTTTGTTGTCTGTGGGAAATAAAAAAAGAAAGTCAAGGGTAAAAATAGATATAATATCATAATTACATATTTGATGTTTGTTGTTGAATGGATTTGTGATGCTACTACTGTTATATACATGTGAAGATAGATATTTTATACCAATTTTGTAGGTCATTTTTTGTACTAATTTCTTGAACATTTTTGGATAATTTCTCCCTGTGTTGCTCATTGCGCTGTTTCCATGTTTTGAAAGAAATCAAGGGTTGCACTATGAGAGTAGAAAATGCTGCAGTGATGGCTGAGATGCGATCACTGCTGATGTGACAGTGGTGCTGCTTCTGTTAGAGCTCGCTGTGGAAACGTATCAGCTGTTGGGACCGACAGATGACAGTTGTGGTTTAAAAAGGGTGAAGAGCTCTGAGACAGCAGAGGACATGAAGACGTCTGACCGCTCTCCGTCTGCTGTTCATGTGCAATCGCGTGCAGTTTGAGCTTCTGACGGTCTTCTGGATAAACGAGCTCTGCTGAGAGCGGGCTGTGAGCCGTTTCTGTTGCTCCAGAGTCAGATTTTACGGGTTTGGACAGTCTTCAGGCAGTTACACTCCCCTCTCCCGCCTCATGTCCTCGGTGGTTGTTGTGGAGCAGAGCGGAGAGCGGGTGAACAGAGAGGCCACTGAAACTGGATTTTGTTCCATTATGCATTATAACAAAAGCCGGGGCCCCGCGGAGTCCTGCGGTAAGCTGCTGAGACTGTGGCCAAAATGATCGGCCACAAGGAAAAATTCTGGGTGCCTGCTGGGCCAAACCTTCAAAACTCTGCATGACCATCCATAAATTGTGTTCTGAGCAGAGAGAGTTCACTCCAGCACGGTTCAGTGCCATTACCATTTGAAAAGGGAGAAGATGAGTGCAGTGGCGGGGGGGCGGGACGGAGCAGCGTGCAGAAAGAAAGGCTGAAGGGAAGAGCGGCTGACTTGTTGAACTTGGCGCATGGATGAGCTTCACTCGTCAACAGAGCACTCGAGATTCTCCCTGTTCAGATTGTGTCCTCGAGACACGTCGGTCTCC
Organism: Plectropomus leopardus; assembly: GCF_026936395.1. Classification (NCBI taxonomy): domain Eukaryota; kingdom Metazoa; phylum Chordata; class Actinopteri; order Perciformes; family Serranidae; genus Plectropomus; species Plectropomus leopardus. The sequence continues at coordinate 35,210,060 of NC_142186.1, read as the reverse complement.
GAGTCTCCGCAGAGAGAATCTGTGACCGACTGTCCAGCCCCCCCCCCCACTGCGTTAAACTCATCAAGACTTTTATACACTTCCAATGAAGTCTGGATTTTTACATGTTCTTTCACTGCTGCTGTGTCCATTTTCTGAATTATGCATGTGGCCTTTGGGTGGGAATAAAGTGATGACTAATTTATGAGATTATGGGATGCTGGAGAGCCGAGAAGTTAAAACTGGAAGCAGGGCCCAGAGGAACAAGCAGCAGCAAACATGTAGAGGTTCGTGTGGAGGAAAAGTGGTGACGCGGCAAGGTGTTCGGCCACCAGAAAATTGGGTGCAAAATGAAATAATGACCGTGAGGGTGAAGTCGTGACTTGTTTCCGTCCACAGTGGTTGAACACTGGAGGACGTTTTGTCCCCAAACTTGCAGGACATTGATGTGAAGAGCGGTCAGTCACCGAGTGTTTTACTGCTGACTCACCACGAGACAAAAAGACCCCAAAACACGCCGGCGGCGAAGACAATACAGAGGAGCATTTTACTGGCCCAAGTAGCCTGAGCAAATTGGCATGTCTGAAAATTTTCTGAGCAAAAAAAGAGAAAATAAAACCCCTAAACAGCAAAAACATTAAAATAGATACATAATAAGATACCTTATTATGTATCTATTTTTTTTTCTTTTGGAACGTAATGTTGAATAGAAAATTATAGAAAATATTTTTTATTATTTTTTTGGGATATTAATAATTTTCTAATAATCCTCCCCTCTTTTTTAAAACAAATTTTTAGATAATATTCCTGTTACCTTCCTGTTTTTTTTTTTTTTTTGGTGGGGCATTTCTTGCTAAGTTTTCTCAATGTTTTAGAAAGAAGTTAAACCAATTTGCTTAGGTTTCAAAGGGTCAAATAGCTCGTGAGAGGCATCTAAAAAACTATGATGACCTAGGCTTCAAAGGGTTAAAGCTACAGATTCAATGCAGTACCGAAGGCCACTCACACACAGTCAGTTCACTATCAGACCGGCACGAGCTAAATGCAACAGCGGCTAAAACACTCCTTACACACTGCCAACATCCGGCAACGAGCTGTTTAAGGCTCCTAAAAAACTACCGCCGAATTATTTCCAGGACAACTGTCATTTAATGTGGGTGTGAAACTACTTCAGAGTTTATGACTAAATAACGTGGTGTCGGTGCACAGACTCGTGTCCTCGCCAATACCTGATCCAGCATTTCGGGCAGTATCACAGCACGTCTTTTTCTGGACACATTTTGTGGGAACAAAACTCCTTTTGAAGGTTGGAGATTCGAATCTTTAGTCAGAAGTCGTCTGAGACTGCTTTGAGTCCAACACTCAGGTTTGTTTTTTCCTGAAAACGCTTTTGTTATATATCTAGTGTCGACAAAAAAAAATGTTTTAAATGCTGCTGTCACACTGAATATCCCGCTGAGCCCGTTCAAACTTTAAAACTCTGTATAGAAACAAAATGAATCGTTGTATATTAAACTGCCAAATCCGACCAGACTGACATAATTCTGAGTCGTGCGCAGCCCGAGACAAAACAAAACAAAAAAGCACCCACACCTGCACAGTCCCGAGTGATTTCTGTGTCCGTACAAACTGCTGCTCAGTGACAGAAGACCTGCTGAATATTTTCTTCACACTAAATCCCAGGTGTACCTGCAGCTCAGGTAGCAGCAGAGGAACCACAATGACGGGTCATTTCCAAACCTCCGAGTGTGACCGCTGAGCTCAAACTCTGCCTCACAGTCAGCTTCAACACTTTCAAATTCATTTCTGCACTTTTATGAAGCAAAATGAATAAAATATAGAGACTCTGAGAGGCAGAGAATCCGGCCCGAGCTGAGGGAATGGAAAAATTAAACGGTGCACTCCCCGTGTTGCTTTCTCAAGAACCGGTTTCTTTCCACCCCCGCAGGGTGGGGGGCCTTCACACCTGTTTCCACCTGCTGGCTGCGAGCCGCTCACTGACGGTTTTTAGCACAGTTTCAACGCCCGATTCAACCCGCAGGGAGCTCTTTAACTCATGCACGAGTGATGTCACCACAACTCACTTCATTAATTTATACAGCACATTTCACTACAGGTGAACAGGTGTGCTGCACAGAGTCAGAGCTACAGGCTGCAGGCACACAACAAGGCTGTCAACACCTAAAAATAGCAAATCAAATCCATGAAAATTAAAATAAAAAATCACAACATAATAATTAAGCTGAAGCCAATAAGAGATGCAAAGATATGTCAGTGAGTACTGATAAAAAAGTTGTTCAAATTAAATTAAATAAACACTAAAATAAGACCAACAGAAGATGGTATTACATATGAATTTAAATGAATAATACTGAAAATACAATAAAACCAACTAACACAACACAACACAACACAACACAACACAACACAACACAAAATAAAATAAAATAAAATAAAATAAAATAAAATAAAATAAAATAAAATAAAATAAAATAAAATAAAATAAAATAAAATAAAATAAAAACAAAACAAAACAAAACAAAACAAAACAAAACAAAACAAAACAAAATAAGACAAAGCAAAACAAAACAAAACAAAATAGTGAAAAAAGCAATATTTTTGGGGCACTTCTAATGTTGTAAGGTAATAGGTTCCAGTGGCTTGGAGCGTAAAAGCTGAAGGTACTTTAACCCGTATTCATTGGGATAACAGGCGTCGAGCTGGGTCAAAGGTCACAAACATATCAGAGAGACACTGGGATGCCTGAGCGTGTTTTCTGAGATATGTGGGATATGTTTTGAATATGAGCAGAAAAGTTGCTTAAACACACATGGGTCCAAACCTTGCGTATTATTGTTCTTGTGTTTTTTGTGTGTGTGTAATTTGAGAGGCACCTGGCTGCAGACACAGCGGAGGTCCACGAGTGCATGTGTGCAACAGGCATCTCAGCAGGAGTCTCGGCTGACAGGAAATCGCGCTCCAAGCAGCAGAAGATGTGGAGAGAATAGCGAGAGGAAATAGAGAGCTATAATTGAGTACACTTTAAGAGTATTTCAAGTGAGTTTTTTGAGTTTTGTGGAGTGTTTCGTTTTCTGTTTGTTGTTGGAATCGCTGTTTGGTGAAAAATGAGGCAAACGTAGCTGCCGTTTGCAGGTTAGCATCATATACGAAGAAGAAGAGGACAAAGTTAGCATCATAGATGTCTTGACGGCGCTGCTGACGGAGGACAGGAGAGGAGGAGGCCGCGCTTTAATGAGCGAGACGAGCTCTCTGAGCGCTTTAACACAAAACTAGATGGTGTTTTATTTGAAGAGTAAATTACAGATCTTGTGTAAATGTACTTGTATATTTAATCGCCTGTTTGAATCCTGTCGTCATTTGAATAAACCGTTTTGCTGGTTTTATGTTTGTTTGACTCTTTCTGTCTTTAAATATATACATTCAGGTTCCTACAGTTTAGTCTAATTTGATGGAAATATTTCAAACTGGTGAAGATTTATATAACTTTATATTAACTGGTTTTTAAAATCCAAACTAATTACAAAGTTTTGAGATCCAGTGTAACTAACTTCTCAATTTATGACTTGCAAAGTTTGCAATTTAGAATATTATATAAAGCCCCTATTAACTTTCAAAACTTTAATTTGTCTTTGAATCCGTACCGTGACATCCTCGCCACACACACATATATAATCACAAACTGACGAGCGTGCAGACGAAGAGTGTGTGCTGCTGCAGAGGGTGAAGTGACAGCAGTCGGTCGATCTACGGCCGTTTGGTTACTACTACGGACTGACAGCCGCTGCGCTCCCCTTCAGTGACTCACTTCAACTGTAGAGATAAATCCATCGTTTCCTCAGAGACACACACGAGCTTTTTGACCACAAACAGGCTCCAGATTGATGCTATTTTAAAGCAGAATGAGTCACCGCCGCTCTTCAACGTAAAGACAGAGCTGGGGGAAAATGAAAAGGCGTCTAAGACCCCCTCCAGACATGTTCGACACATAAATACACTCTGCCTTAAATCATCGTATCTGCCTGACATTTCCTTAAAGATACGTTCAGGTACCTCAGAAACACCTCGTCCTCCTCTCTCACCGACACATCCAGAATTTATTAATAGCCAATTCAAGTCAAGTCAATTTTTATTTATAAAGCCCATTACCACAAATCACAATTTGCCAGCAGCGGATAAGGAAAAACTCCCTCCAAAAAAATATAAAACGGGGAGAAAAAAATGTTAGAAACCTCAGAAAGTACTCCAAAGCAGAAATCTAAACAGAGTGGCACTCAGCTGTGCTGCTGGAGGGACTGTGCCGAGGCTATGGCTGATCATGCTCATGTCTTTTGGTCTTGCTCTTCCATCCAGACTTTCTGGAAAGAAGTGGTAAAAATTATTTCAAAAGTTCTGCGCTTCAATATCTTTTGTCATTCAAGTTTGTCATTCACAACCTTTTATTCATAATAAATATCCCTGACGGACTGAGTAAAGACGGCACTTTTCTTCAGATCTTGCTGAAGATCTTCCAGAAAAACTGCCCCACTATGAGCATTTTTGTTAATAATTTGGAGTGTTGTTGGAACGTACCGATTGGTTATCCAGAACAAAAATTTGTGACTGACTTCTAGCCTTTTGTTAAATTCATGTAGCAATATAACACTCTGTTACTGAAACAGCAGAGCTCTCATTTTAGTGTAGAGTGTCAGATTGGATTTATGAACGCACCAAATATTTAATCTCGCTAATTGAACTGGGCTCGATTTTGACTGAGCGTTTTTGCTACTTTTAGACAAGTTGACACGCCTAAATTTGACCTTCTGTTAAACATCAGAGAGAGACACACACACACACACACACACACACACACACACACACACACACACACACACACACACACACACACACACACACACCGATGCAGCTCAGGTGTGACATGAAGTACATGTTTTAGTGTCGACGACTTGATCTGAAGGGTTTTGCTCTTCAGCCCTGCGCCCTGACAGGAAGCCGATCGCCGGACGCCACCTCAGCAGGAGCGTGCTCGACAGGCCGGTGTGAGCCTAACGGATCTGAGGCTCTGCACCCGGGGCTGCAGAGTCGAGTCGCCATGGAAACCGAGACGGCTGTTTGGCAGCTTCGAGTGGCTTTTGGTTTGAAACTCTTTTTCAGCTGCGGCGCTACTTCTCTCACGCTTATGAAAAACCTCCAATTGCACGCCGCTCCTTTTTTCTCTGATCATCCTCTTTTTTTCCTCCTCCTTCCTCCCCCAGCAGCTCAGCGAGGCAATCATCACAGCCCCGCGGTGCGAGAGCGTCTTAGCTGTGGCAGATAAAGGCTGGGAGATTGTCAGTAATGACGGGTCCACCAGCGCTGAAACTTCCCAGAGCTGCTTGTTTCAGCAGTAATTACGACGGGGGAACGGTGCACCGTGACTGGCTCTAAAAAGCTTAGCAAGCCTTTCGCTTGTGATGCCATGTCAACTTTTTTTTCAGCAGCGGGAGAGTCAGTCGGAGGAGTAAAAAGGGACTTAAAAGCTCAACAAAATGTGTGAAACAAAGAGGTAGAAAGCAGAGGGCGGGGGAGGGGGAGCTGTGAAGTGTGCGAATAGGGATGAGATTGGATCATTGGTGCTCAGTGATCTCCAATCAGCTCTGCAGACGGAGAGCGAAGAGAGGAGACAGGTGAATATGACAAATAACGGGGGAGGACGATGAGCCTCGAAAAGGCAGAGAAGAGAGGAGTGATTGGAAATAACCGCAAACATGAAGACAGCGCTCATAAGTGTGTGCCACAAGAAAAAAAAAAAAAACTTTCCTCCCTGCGCCACTTCCCGTGAAGCCGGCCCTCAGTCATCACCTTCCTCACCCTCTCCACCGCTTCCTCCTCGCCTCCTGTTCCCGTCCCTCCCGCCCACTCAGCCCTGATCTGAGACGCTCATGTGCTTATGAGGAGAGCGCTTAACCCTCCTCTCCACGGACGAACCCTGCAGAAGGTGTGCGCTGATGTGGAGAGAAACTCGCCAGCCAGAGCTTCTTCAGCCCACCGTTGGGCAGAAATTGGATATTGAGTGCAGGGGCGAGGCCCGCCGAGGAGGCATGAATGAAGATGAACAAATTTCAGACTCCCACACACGTGTAGCGGTATATGAGCAGGTCGATATTATTGAGGATGGTGGGAGTTAGGGAGGCTCCTGGGACGGAGGGAGATTTGGTGAACGTGTCCACCTGTGTCGACTACCATCGACAATCATCCATCACGGGTGACTCACACGGGGCGCTCAGGATAAAGGACGGCTTAATTCAAGTCAGACGACTCCGCGGAGAAAAGGCATCAAGATAATTACGGTCATTGAGAGAGCAGAAATGAGACAGCAGCTGGTTATATACGAGTTCATATAAATACACACTTTCACACAGAGATCACGGTCAGCTTCCATTCAGTTAAATCGATTTGGATCTATACGTTATTTCAGTCACGCATGATTCGGTTTGACTGATGCAAAGTGAAAAACATTGATCCATTTCACCATTTTTATTTTGATTTAAGTTGTTTAAGGAGGTAGTTCAAAAATGAAACTGCAGTCATTATCGACTCCCCCTCATGCCGATAAAGAGTCAGGTGAAGTTTAAGAGTCCACAAAACACTGCCGGAGGTTCAGCGGGAAAACACGTTGCACTCATCTCCCCAACAATTAAAGCAAATGGTGACCAGGATGATGAGATGACTGGTAGATGACTGAATTTTCATTTCTGAGGTGAACTATCGCTTTAACGCTGCAGTGTGTGTTGGTCAAATGGTCTCATTTGTTAACGTTCCTGCTGATGGCTGCTCCGCTCATGTTAGTCTCCTGGTGACTGTGTGTTAAGTATAATTTTGCCTTTTTTGAAGACTAACAAAAAAACGAGCGCTGCACTGCTCTTTTTGTTGAGTTTTTATTGTCCCGTCACTTTATAAACAAATGTTAAGATCACTGAATTCTGACATTTGTGAATCAATTTTGAATCATCTTTGTCTACATTATGATGCATTTTTGAATCTAATATCTCCCACATCCATAATAAATCTTAGTGATTATGTTGGAGTTTTTGACTGTGGTCAGACAAAACGCCACCTTGGCCTCTATGTACTTGTGATGGGCTTTTTTCCTGACTATAGCACACAGAATTAGATTTTCAAATGTTAAATATGCTCTGGCAGTGAATTTGAGATGTCCAGGTTTGCTTTATGTTAATGCAGCTGTAGTTAATGTGACCCTTTATGACTGTAACACCTGCAAAAATCAGAAACAGACACATCGATTCGTAGAAAAGCAAAGGGCATCAATTAAGGCACCTTCATTTGTGAGCGTCCGACGCCTAAATAAACAAACTCTATCAGAGCCGAGCCGAGCGCATTTACATTCCTGCAAACAGCTCGCAATTACCCGTTTAGATGGCATACGTTGGCAATTAATACAGCAATCTTCGTTAATGCTTCACCGAGGGAATCTGCAAACATCAATTAGAAGAAATAAGAGAGCCTCTCAGATAAACAGCCCTTCACTCTGCTGCTGTCGCTACATGATATCGGCAATAAAAATAAATATAAAACAATCTCCACCCCCACAAAGTCAGAGACAAAGTGACGGAGGTGGTGGGCGGGAAAACCGTATAATCAGCACGACTCTCTCTGAGGACTGTATGAGGGACGAACTGTGTGAAGGTAAAGAAATCAGCAGCTTCAGTCACACCGATCAATAACCACATTCTGCTCCAACCATAAACCACCGACTCTGCTGTCAATAGTCTGCCCCAACGTCTTCACTGCTCTGCTGTCAATGTGACCAATCAGACCGATCAATAACCGCATCCTGCATCAACCATAAACCACCAGCTCTGTTATCAATAGAGTCTCTGAGCTCTGAGGGAGGACAGGCGGAGACATTCATTAATCTGCTGTTTGGCTGCAACAAACAACTACAGTCAGTATTGATTCATCTGTTGATTATTTTCTGCATTAATCATTTACTGGATAAAATGTCCGAAAACAGTGAAACACGTCTGTTTGGGTGATTTCACACCATGTTCGATTTAGTTTAAACAAACTCAGATTCGTTTGCACAGTTTGTTTTGAGCTGGTGTGAAAGCTGTCCGGTTGTTTTGGACCGAGACCGCCTGAAAAATTATTCTGAGTCCGCTTCCGAACAGACTCTTGTGTCAGTTTGTTGTGTGAAAGAAAACCAAAGTATTTAATGAGAAGAGGTGATTTTAGCATGATTTCAAAAGCTATACCAGCATTAAATCCATCTGCTTGTACGTTGTATCGCAAAAAAAGCATTTTATCATTTAAAAAAAATTTCCCATGTCAGGCTATGGTGTTCTTGGTTCTTTAATTGAACTGAAAATTACTTTGAATTGCATCGATTTGTTTGAAAGGTGCTCTATAAATAAAATTAGATTGATTTTTTTGTGTGAAATCAACCACAACAATGTTGTAATTTTTGGTGAATAAGGTCAGCGGCACCACAACGATTTGCGACAGCGTAATAAATTAAGGTTGATAACTGTCACATTTTAAATTAATCCATGAATGTATTTTTCGTAATGATTTCGTAATGGTAATAATTTAACTTTTCCACAATTTTAATTTCATAACTTTTCCAAGCTAGCTCATGACCGCGGGAGCGCCAATGAATAAAAACCAGCCTCATTTCCAAAAGACGGAAATAAACCCATCAAAGATGTTTGTCCGACTGAGCACTCGGCAGGTTTGGAAGTTTTGTTGGTTCGAACAAAGTCCACTTTTGTGCAGCTTCTTCATAACAAACAAACAAAGTGCAGCTGTGATTTCACCCCGAGCTCACCGAAATCATCTCCAATCAGTGTGTCGTGAGCGTCACAAATGACGGAAGTTGAATCAAAGTGAATCGCAGCTGCTGCTCCGAAAAGCCATCATTAATGACATAATCCTTCATGTTGAGCTAAAGCTAACTAACCTTTACCAATGAGGTTTACTCCGGGATGAAGCTTTAAACGGCTTATTGACATCAGCAGCGCGTCGTGTGTGTGTGTGTGTGTGTGTGTGTGTGTGTGTGTGTTTCGACTGCTCACTTTCTGAAGAGGAGAAGAGGAATAACGTATAATCCCAAACCCCAGGAGTCCACTTACAGTAATTACCTTGTTGCACATGCAGAAGTATCTGTTGAATGAGTTCAAAGCTCCAAGAAATCTGCACTCGTGCTTTGCTATAATCAGACTTCACGAGTCAACCTCTAGAATTATTAAAGATGTAAAGACACTTGATTACTGAGAAATATATGAAGAGAAAGACGCCGGGCAAAAGGGCTCAACTGCCTCTTAAAGATAAACTCTGCAGGATATTAATAAAAAATAATGTATGGACTCGAACAGCCTCACTATGAGCCACTCTCAGTGTGTGGTGGTGTTTTTATCTGCCCTCTGACTGGAGTTTATTATTGTCTTCTTATTTTCCTTGTTCAGGACTGACCTCACAGCATCTTCATGAACAAGGTAGAAACCAGAGAGCAGCAAGAATCCGAGAGGATGCGAGGGCTGGGTCGGGGTGAAAATTTAAAAAATGCTTTTATTTTAAGCCTTTGAAATGTGAGCGAATTGGCTGGATTTCTCTCAAAAACATGAGGAGGCAATGAGCAGCTTAGGAAGAAAAGACCCAGAAATTTCAACACAATTTAACACATTTGTATCAGTTGTTTTGAATTATGACAACTTGTAATAAAATCAGGTGCAATGAGTGGACTACATTGATTTAGGGGAACCAGCTTCTCTTCTGTTATGAAAAGCATTTTTTAAGTAGCGCTTCATGTCTGATGGCAAAACACAAGTTTGTCTGGCGCTTTAAGTGGTCAGAGGAGGAGATTAAAAGTCCTGAACTGAAGGTGGAGAAGTTTAATTATCAAGCCAACTTCATTACTACAACTTAAATTTTGTTTAAATCAATAAACACTTAAACTTGAGTTTAAATTGCACACAATATTAAGCTGATGTAATTATCAACATAATTATGTCAACACAACACAAAATTATGTTTGCAACTTAAAATGTTTATGTGATTAATTTTTTCCTGCCACTATGCATTGAATTCGGCAGTGAAGAACTTTTTAGAGTGTGAATCTCAGAGCCAAAATCCTGAATGATGCTGAAGTGATGCGACGTCGGTGAGATTAGTCTCAGACTGAAGACGGCGTAGAAAGGAGAGTTCAGAAGCTGCTCATCTGTTTCCTCTCAGTGAATAAACTTCCCAAACTGGAGGAATTTGTCAGAATAGTTTTAGGTAATTAACCTCTCAGTGCACTGGGGAATCTGGCAGCATTTTGCAAAACAAATAGTGAACTAGAATTAAGACCACACGACTGTTTGCCGTCACCAACAAGTCAAGAGAGAGTTGACATCATTGTTTGTTCTGACGAAGGCTGACCGGGACGCTTCAAAGCTTAAATCGTGGGAATCGACTTCAAATCAGTATCAGGATAGTTCATTAGATATCAACGTGCATCATTATGCATCAACACTGATTATTATCCTTTATTCTCAGACATTTAAACTTGGAGACAGTTTTGTGACTCGACTGGCTCTAATCGAGCGTCAGTCACCGGCAGCCCAGCGGGGACAATTTGACCACAAAAGTCAAGCGTCTGGAACAGTTTCAAAGTTTGCCAAATCTGCTGAAGGAAGCTGCCAAATATCCCAAATCTACAACAAGCTCCACAAATCACTTCAAATCCCTGTAACAGCTGAGCCGTCCTGCAGCCGTCCTGCAGAGCATTCTTTATTTTCCAGATATTATGGACAGGTTACTGCCACAAAATAAAGGAGCTAACTGTCAAACTTTCAGTGCGACTCAAAAAGTGCAGCTTATGTACTCGTCTTTCATTTCCCTCCTGAGGCTTTAATTAATCACAGATATTTCTCACTGATGCAACGATGCCCAAAAAGCAATACTGGGGACAGTTTGGATTAATCTACCTGCAAATATTAGATCTATATCATCTTTCCAATTGTTAAAAAATGCCCCGTTTTCTTATTACAGGATCGCCTATACATGTCTATTATAACGCCTCTATAATCTTGTCTAATTGTGTTTAATAACCTTGTTATTAATTGCTCTCACTGACACTAACACTATTTTATAATCTATAATTGAATGATTGATTTCAAGTCCTGCTTGGAGTATGATCTCCTGATTTTGTATTTTATTGTCTTAATAATTGAAATTTATTGTTTTGCCTCTTGTTTTTGTCTGTTTTTTGGGTGTTTTATATTGTTTAATTATCCTGTCACTCATCTTATTAAAAAACAAAAAAGCCAAATTTCTGAAAATTATGCAAATTTCTTCCCTGAATCCTCTCACTGAATATAACTTTTTAAAAAATCTGTATGCTCGCAACCGTTTCTTATTTTTATATGCATTTTAATGTCTTTACATCCTTTTTTTTCTTTAATTTTGGTAATTTATATTCTTCATACATACTTGCATCTTTCAGATATGTTACTTTTTTACCTGTGTGAGATTATGTTTCGTACACGTTTACTTTGCCAGTTAAAAAAAATAAGAGTAATCAGTTCATTGTCAAGTCCAGGTGGACATTTTTGTGCCAAATCTAAAGAAAAATTCCTCAGTGTTCCTGAAATATTGTGTTCATAAGTGCAGGTTTTGGTGTCGGAGCTGCAGAGGCATAAAACGCTCCGTTTATGTTCAAACTGTAAGCAGGATGAAAAACTATATACGTCAGCTCTTAGTGTTTTTATGCTGAGTCATGCTTCATCTTTATGTGCAGCATCTTGTTTGTGTTTCGTGCTGTTTATGGTAGTGTTTATTTCTGTCGTTGCATGAGCATACTGTCTTGTGTATATTTTTATGAAACGATAAAGAAAACTCACAGTGAGACCTAAAAACTGTTTATACATCACCACTAACAGCACGTCCTCGTCTCTCCCGTCCACCAAACCACCAAAGTCTGCGTCACCTTCACAAGAAAAGCTGCGGTGGACCTCATTTTCTCCCACCTCCTCAAGTCTCTGTATCCCTGTAACTTTGAAGTCCGGCCAGCAAAGGGCTTTGAAAAAGCCTGCAATCTCCCCACCATGACCAGGCAGGGGATTAGCCAAGCCCTGCAGGACCGAGTGGAAAGAGGACGGAAGAGGGCTGGAGGAGGAGTGGCGCCGTTTCCACCAGGGCCGTGTATGTGCGAGCAGCCCTCCCTGCGGCCAGAGCTGTGGGGGATTAACAAGCTACTAAGGAAGCAGAGAACAGACCTCCAGACCCTTTTTTCATGAGCTCCACAGAAACCAATTTACAGCCGAGGACCCCGCCGCCGCCTCCCCCTTCAACCCACATCTTTGTTGTGCGGCTAACTAAATCTGCGTCTGCGGGACGGACGGCGTCACTTTTTCACGAAGTCATCGCATCTACAAAAGGTTTCAATTATTGATACAAGAGCAGCGAGTCACGGCAACATTCGAGTGGTCACAGAGAGGAGAAATAAGCAGCTAAGCTCCTAATCTCTCCATCAGACTTGATACGATCAGTCACGGGGGAAGTCACCCTGGAAAGTTTGTTTTCCCTTGTGAGGCGAAACACCAGAGATTATTTTGCTCTTATCCGTCCCGGGCTCCCATGTTTGCACACACTTTGGGCTGTAAATATTTCATCAGTGTTTAGCTCTCAATGCATTTTAAGCCGCGCATTATCCCGATCTCGCCAAAACATGATAAAGCAGAATGTAGTGTTCTTGCTCTGGATGTCCCCCATCAAGTCCTTTTAGCTCCTGATCCTGATCTGAGTCAGTTAATATTGACTTTCTGCTGATACAGAGTCCTGATCCCATACTTCTATTTTCATGATAATACTGCTGCACGGTAAAAACTTTAAGTACTTTAAGGTTATTAAAATCATTTCAATGTATTTGCATGACAATTGAAAAATTTTGCAATGCATTAGGAAAAAAATCTCTGCATCCAAGCTTTTTTTTTCTAAAAAGTATAAAATGACAACCCTCCCTTTAATCTCTTTGTCCTTGTCCTTATCTCTGTCTCAAAGAGAATGTCTCTGTCTCTTTAAAGCCTGGTATAAACTGTTTGATTTTGGGCTGTCTCAGACGAAAGATGACCATCGTGAAAGAAACTTATCGATATCTTTGGTCGTGGCTCTAAATCGGTGGTTTTATGTCGCACAGTGAGAGAAGTTCAGCCAATGTCACGGTTGGCAATCAAAGTTGGCCTGGGATAAATATCTGACAGTGTCAGAAATTTGGGATGAGCATCTCACTGTGTGACTGCTGCTGTGACCTACATCTACTGAGCAGCCAATAGAAATTCAGCATGAAATGATGCACTGATCAGCGCCACACTGCTAAAAGTTCGTAGATGCTGATAAATACTTCCAGCTTGTGTGGCAAAATTGGCATTTCAAGTTGTCCTCTTTTCCCGCCATTACCACATCCACATTCTCTTCCTCTTCTTTTTCAGACTTTTTCGACACATAAATGTCATGATAGCGAGGGCTACATTCATGCTTGTTTACATTTTGCTGTGACCACTACAGCGACGTAGATAGATGACGCGCGCTGACAACGTTTTGTTCTTGTGTTAACGTTGATGGATGAAAGTGATATCATCACACAGTCTGCACACATCAAACTTGATGTTGTACCCAAATTTATCAAGATCCATGTTACTTGTTTGTTTTTTACTATTACACCTTGTTTTTTTTAAATATTTATATTCTTTTTGTTGCTTGCTCATCTTTACACACCTTGCTGCTGTGACACTGCAAATTTCCCCATCGTAGCACTAATAAAGGCTTATCTTATCTTAACTTATCTTACGGTGCATTCAAACTCTACTGACTAAAAGTAAGTATTGAGTAAAGGTGAATTATAACGTTCCCGGGCAGAGTGCGGTTTGGAGGAGAGTTCACTCGTTGCTTGGTTGTACATGAAACCTCTGCCAGTAAAAGAACGTGTGTGACAGATGATGTAAAACAAAGAATCACATCAATCTATAAAGTCAATGTAGCCAATCACGGTCGATTTAAAAATGCCTTGACTGGAATCATTCCTAGTTGTCGCAGTGTATTCAGGGTCTAAACGTGTCAGTGGCTGAAGAACGGCTGATAATAAACTCGGGATTGCTTTAAGCAAACAGGTGAGAAGAAAAGGTCTTTTCTGTTTCACAAAGAAGGAGGTAATGAAGCAGTCATCAGTCGATGGGAGACTACTGAATGAACGTCTCATTGAAGTGAAACTGAGTCACAATAACGCCAGCATCCCGGCATCCGACTCGACAGCACTATCAATAAGTCATAGAGAGCGAACTCAGCAGTGAGACGGAGGAGACAACAGCCTCCCCATCACCGCTCCTCAAGTAATGGGGTCTTTTGTCTTGTCTGTGACGGAGAGGAGCTCGAGGACTTTGCCCTTCATCCCTTTGTTGTTACACAGTCTCTGGTGGAAATGGAAGATTGGCCTGAAAGGCGTGGGTGTGCGACGGAGAGCCAGGCGGCCGAGAAGCCACATCAGACTTGAGCGGTCTTAATAAAGCTTCCCCTCTATCCACCCCAGAGATCTCCTCACCCCAATTATACGCCTGACACCTCCACCCTCCTCCATCACCACCCCCCCACCACCTCAGCAGCCAGTTCCCAGCTCTGATCACGGCTCTCCCTTTGAAGAGCTCAAAGCCCCCGAGGTTCGCACAATATCACACTGCTGGTGGCGTTCGCCTCAGTCTGCCGCCGCCTGAATTACATCAGGAATATAACTCTTATATAGTGTTGACAAAAGATCCTCACTGTGCAGCCGCTGACCATCTAAACTTCACTACAACTTACAAAAAATATATGTATAGTCCCATTTCTTCACATAGAAACGCCTATTACACTACCATTCATGGCGGAGATATTTCTGCCTGCAGGAGCTCCTCGGAAACATCATATTTACCATATTTACGAGTTCCGAGCACACGAACGGCCCTCCAAAGTTGTAATTTCGATGATACCCGAGTCGTGATGTTTGCATGACGTTTCAGGGCAGCAGAAACATCTGAAAGCATTTGAAAGTGTCTTCGCAGCAGCTCTATAGCGCCATCCTTACAGAAAAAGGACTGGTGTTTTCACCAAAACTCCAGTATGTAACAATCTGCATCCAAAAATTTGCATCTTTGCTTCCAACCTTTGACCCAATAAAAGAACATGACACACAGCGATGTGCAAACCTGTGCAGGCACGTCTCAAAGCCTCCGTATGATCACCAGATCAGGTCTGACAAGTCCTCACCTGCCATCATCATTAAATCAACATCTGACTCTAAATGCATGTTCACTTCATTCATGTGAGAACAGGAGCTGAGAAAATTAGTCTAATAACTGCCGAAGACAATAGGAGGAAAAATATTCAGTTAACAGTCACAGTGATTATTGTTGAAGTCATTTTAAAAACAAACCTGAAAGAAACTGAGTGGCTGCTGCTGTTGTTATTTAAGACTTATGTGTTAAAGCTAAAAGTGGAGTATAAATATATTTTTATTGTTTATTTTTCATGAACAAGTTTTACTATAATGCTGTAATAAGCAGAACTGTGAACTGGGAATGTTCTGTACTTTTGTTGTTGTCTGGTTTTCTTATTTTTAAAAAAAGCGGCACTAAGTGGATTTGTGATAGGAGCCATATAATATTAAATGTTTTTAGTTTGTTTACTTGGTTATTTTATATTAAAAAACAAAGCAGATGCTGCATTAATTGGAATTGTAATAAGAGCCTGTAGAAGCATTTTTAGTTTGTTTATTTTGGTATTTTGTAAAAATAAAATAAAAAAAAAAAACCCTAAGGAACTGTTTGGATGCAGACATTTTTTCTTGCATTGCATTGCAGAGCTATTAATCTGTTAAGCATTAACACTGGATTAATTTTAACAACTTTCAAGTACTTTAAGTGTGCACTGTGCAGCTGGAATATCGAGGTAAATACAAATATGGGATCTGGACTCGGGGTCTGCAGGTACTCAATATTAAATGACTCGGATCGCGGCAAAACGCTTAATCTGAACATACCTCCCATCATGTTTTAGTAAAAGCTGCTGAGACTGAAAAGTCTCTGCAGAAAACAACCGGAGCTTCTTCCCGTTAATGAAAACTTGTTGTTTACGAGTGGCGGCTCACTTACAGTCCAACAGTGTGAACAAAAACAAACCAAATTACAACATGCCACAAAAGGTTAACTCCTCTGATGAGATACACACCAGAGAAAATTAACTGCATGCGTGATCACACACACTAATGCAGCACAGAAACGTCTCTGGGCACAACCACAGAGCTGCTGCTGCTGCTGCTGCTCGTCTCTCCTCACTTGTTTTTCAGACATTTTTGCTGGTTTTTACCTTCAGATGCTTCCAAGGTCACAGCAGGCCTGCATCTGGCCAGCCATCTGTTTCCAAACATCCCATGAGGCGTCCTGTCATCGGCGCTCCTTGGCCCTGTCCTCTACTGTCCACACTCAGCCTCACCGGGGAGAAACCCGTCCAGACACAATAACTGCTCCCTCATGCTGCCTACAGGTCTCTGTTTCCCCTTCACTACCCGACAACTTCCCCTCAAACAGGTGGGAACGCTTCATTGGTATACAAAGTACTCACTGCTATATTAATATTGTAAATAGCCAAGTTTATTTATGTAGCCTGAAAAAAAATCCCAAATTTGACTTGAACTTTGCAATCTGTGCAGCATATGGCACCAGAAATCCTCAGAACACAACAGGGACCGAGTGTTTGCACATCCAGGGACAAAAAAACCTACCTCACTGCAGGGCACAAAGACGTCTGCACACTGTGACGCTTCAGAAAAATACTTTATTTCACTTTGCAAGGAGACGTTATGATCCACAAGTTCTACAGTCTCTGTTTTGTCTGTAAGATCTTGCAGTTCTAAACATTTCCTTGCAAATTAAAAAAAGTTCCTTCGTACCCGTTAATCCTGAGATTGTTCACTTGAATAATGAATAACTGCAAAAAAAAAAAAACTAATCATGAGGAAAACAATAGTCAAAACCTCAGTGAGAGCAAAGAGGAGCCTCTTTTACAGGAGTGACAGAGCTTCAACAGCAGTGTCCGAAATTCACTGTTTGACTCACCGGCGAAGCAGATTCTTATTGGACAAAATAATAAATTTCCCTCTTGTGTCAAACACACGTTCGTTTCAGTACATTTCATTGAGATAACATTATATTGTAGTGAAACAGAGAGACACAGACACAACTATAAACCGTAAATGGTAAATAGAGCACTTTTCACTCAAAGCACTTTCACACTATGAGTCACACTCACACAAACTGGTGGCCGAGGCTACCGTGCACAGTGTTTCCTGCTACTCAGTTTTTAAACAGTCATACACAATCACACGCTGATTGAACAGCTATCAGGAGATATTTAGGGTTCAGAATCTTTCCCTAAAGATGCTTCGACATACAGACTGGAGCCGCTCCAGCTAGAAAGTCAGAAATACTGAATACGCTGAAGAGTTGAGTCATCTGAGAGCATCCTGATGCTCCTTCATCACGAGGTGTCATCACTTTAAATAAATAGCTCAAGCCACATTAAACACCCTAAAAAAACATGGTCGGAAATCTGAAATATTTCTCAATAACTTAAAAATAAAGTTTACAAAAACACAATTTCAAAAAACGCACCTAATGAGCATCATGGAAGATTTGACTGACTGACACGGTGATGTCTGAGATAACCCAACAACTGTCATCGTAATCATCATCGTCATCACTACCATCATCATCATCACCATCATCATTGCTACTATCATCATCTTTATCATTACCACCATCATTACCATCACAATCATCAACACCATCGTCATTGTTACCACCAGTTACTATCATTGTCATCATCATCACCATCATTGCTACTATTGTCGTCATTATCATTACCACCATCACAATCATTATCAACACCATCGTCATTGTTACCACCATTGTTACTATCCCCGTCATCATCACCATCATCTTTGTTAACATCATCACCATCGTCATCATCATCACTACCACCATCATTATCATCACCACAATCATCATCATTGCTATCATCGTCATTATCATTACCACCATCACAATCATAATCAACACCATCGTCGCTGTTACCACCATTGTTAATATAATTGTCATCATCATCACCATCATCATCGTCGTCATCATCATCACCATTGTCATCATTACCATCATCATCATCATCATCATCATCAGCATCATTACCATCATCATCGCCATCATCATCATCATTGTCACCATCATCCTCATCATCATTGTCACCATCATCATCATCATTGCAAAGAACAACATCAGCTCTAGTTATACTTCTTCATGTTTCGACATGATAAACAACATGTTAGGGCACGTTAATCGGAGTGTGCATGGCTGCACGTAAACAGGAGTGTTAGTGGAATATTCATTTTTATTAGACATGTAAACGGCACAGTAGAAACATTATATTTTTGGGAATAAGTGCAAATACTGGACTATTTTGTGCATGAAAACGTCCTCAGTGTGTTCATGTCAGACCCCATCACTTCCAGTAAACACAACAATGGTATTAACATCCCATAATGAGCATTGAGCTCAGTGTCTCTGCTGCTCTGACCGAGCCGGTTCACTGCAGTGTGTGTGTGTGTTTGTGTGTGTGTGTGTGTGTGTGTGTGTGTGTGTGTGTGTGTGTGTGTGTGTGTGTGTGTGTGTGTGTGTGTGCGCGTGCGTGTGAACTCGGTCTGTCCTTCACTGGACAAACACTCCTCCTCCTCACAGTGAGCCAAACACTGAAACCCTCTTTCCTGACATCTGATTAAAAGGAGCAGATCAGAGAGCGAGGAGGCCGTGTCCATCTTAAAAAGCTGCATCAGTAACCATCCTTTAACGAGGTGGTCTCAGAGCTCGCTCTGTCACATCACATCCACTTCAGCCTCAACAGTGAACCCCGAGTCTCCCAAATCAAAACAGCAACAGCGTTTGTACAGTACCTCAGCCTTCAGACGGAGATCGTGCAGACAGTTCGGTGCAGACAGCAGCTCCCAGTGGATCTGTGAAGAGAAATAAATCAATATTAATTAAATTCAATGTTTATTTAAAAGGCACACAGCATATTAATTAGGGGGCAGTTATTGGCCTTTAGGGGGCCAACACCGATACAGATTATTAGTAGTTAACCCTTTGAAACCTAAGAGAACTGGCTGTATTTATTTCAAAACCGTAGGATGAAGACAATGAGTGACTCATCAAGAAATGACCCAAAAATTTTCAAAAAATAAATAAATAAAAATTATATATATAATTTAATTGTCAAAAACTTACAAGAAAATTATCTAAAAAATCAATACCAGAAAAGAAAAAAAAGGAAATGACTTAAAAAAAACTAAAATAAAATAAAATACATATATTTGTATTTTCTGTAACATAATTTAAAACATAACAATGATAATAATTGGTTGATCGTAATACTCCCATACAGTACTTTTGAATCTTTACTTTAGTGCAGACAGAGATCATTAAGATAAAACGCTGCTGCAGATTACCGGCAAAATGCCAAATATCCGCCCTGATAACTGGTAATCTGTCGACTCCTAATATTAATTGATTTAGCAGGACTGCTAATTAAAATCCGAAGTCCCTTTGCAGGTAACAGACAAAAGAAATATAGAAAGAAAGAAAAAGGAAAAGAAAAGAAAACAATGTACCAATTCATACAGAAGACAAAAGTGCAATGTAAACTGTATGTAACACAAAGTGCAATTACACACGTGTTGGTGGCGCACATGTATCACGGATCACTGGATAAAAAGACAAGGAGCTTTATCGCAGAAACAGAACATGAGAAGAATCCAGATGAATTGATGCTCTCCTGCCGCCTCGAGTGGATCGACACGTTGGAGGTTTTGCCAAAAACAGCAGGTGATTCATGTTCGCCCAACACATGCACACAACAATAGAAGCGACACACATCCATCGAACAACAAACGGCAACCAATCAATGACATGTGAGGTGCACAGCAGACAGGTGCAATGCATCTACACATACATTCGTACAGCGCCTTGAAAAAGTGTTCATTAGTGTTTTTCCCATTTTGGTGCATTACAACCTGTAATTTCAACAGATTTTTATTGGGATTTTTTGTAATAGAATTCGAGAGAATACTAAACATTGGTTAAGTATAATGAAAAAAAGTTTTTTTAAAAAAAAATTCATGTGTCCAGAGCAGATGTTTACAAACAGAGTTTTTGTGACACTTAGATTGCACACGAGTGGACTTTATTTTACAAATGATGTGACTTTTGAAGGTAACTGATAACTCCAGGTCTTATTTAGGGGCATTATGAACGCACCATTTTCCATCATTTTATTTTTCAGAAAACCTTTTTTTTTCAAATTTATTTCACTTCACCAATATTGACTATTCTGTTTAGGTCTATTACAAAAACAAAGCAAACAAATCCCAATAAAAATCCATTTAAATTACAGGCTGTGAGGCAACTAAACAGGTAAAAAGCAAATTGGGGTGAATACTTTTCACTGTATATGTAAACATGCATCGTCACACTGTCACGCTGTCATGTGCAACATGTGACAGAAAATGCCACTCTGATCTGCGGGAACAGACGTGTTCGGTGATGTTCGCATGACAACAGGTTGCTACAAAATCTTCCGACAAATCCGAGAGCTCAAAGAAGCCAAATCTGGCGATGGCGTCTCAGCTCACAGTCTGCTGCGACAATCTGCTCCCAGACAAACGTCTTCTCCACCTCGCCACTCAGCAAACTCAGCTTCACGTGACACGTCACAAAAACCTGAATTACCGCCATGTGATCGCTGAACCGGTTTGAATCCGTGTCTGTTCAGACTCATATGGAGCCATGACTGAAGACAAAATATGGATGATGCTGCAAAGAAGCTACAGTATACATTCGGAAATATGGACGCTTCACACACAGAAGATCTCTACAACCGGCACTAGATTAGTTAAATTTCAAAACTTTTCAAGTGAAAAATTGCAATATGAGCAATATCCATGGTATATTATAGTTTATAATTTATCTGAACCTATTTTGTGTTTTTAAACTGTACTGTGGCTTGCTTTCTTTTAAATATTTGTTAGTATCTTTCTCTGATTCTTGTTTGTTTTTATCTGTTGTCTGCCTGTCTGCGCGTGTACAAACAGCAAAATAAACTTCTTGATGACATTTCCGACCCGTCGTTAGCTCGTTTACTTTATTACATGAATGCTGCTGTTGTCTCACTGAGCCTCTTCAAACTGTAAAACTTTATATAGAAAAAACACAAAACATCTAATATTTGTATTTAACAGACATTATTTTGACTCGGGTACAGCCCAAGATGTCCCAGTTAAGTGAATCTTTTGGATAGAAAATGTTATCACTTCATAATTTTTTTCCTGTTAGACATTTTTTTGAAATTCTGTCCAAATTTGGTGTATGAATTCTTTAGTGTATGAATTCTTGAGTTATGGCCAAGTGAGGTCACAGTAACCTTTGACCTTCTACCACCAAATTGCAATAACTTCATTGTTGAGTCTAAGTGGACGTTTGCACTAAATTTGAGGAAAAGCATTCAATACCTTTCTGAAAAACCGTCTCATGAAAATGAAACTGACAGATGTACAAACCGAAAACATAACACCTTTATCCACGCTGTCGCCGGCGTGGAGGCATGAAAAACAATTCCATCTGCAGATTGATATGTAATAACATGACAGCCTCAGCGGGCTGATAAGTAATTTTCTCCTGAACATACAGCACATGTATTTCATTTCCTGCTCCTTACAGTTACTGCTGATTAGTTTCCAATCGAACATTAGGCATAAAAAAAGCAATCAGAGGTTCAATCTGGCGCAGAATCTCAGAGGGCTCCAAGAGCCAAAACCAAACTGTGACTGACATCACAATGAGCGTTTCTTCTGTCATTTTAGGAAGTCATTAAGCTGCCGTGGTCCTGGACCATCTTCCCAGTCACAGGGTTCATGCACATTTTTACCAATAAATTTGAAATGACTGTGAGGCAAATTGTCAAGACCATACTTTCTTTTGTTTCTCTGAAACGCTCATCAATACCCCCTATTGGTTGCTATTTATTGCAGTTTTGTTTTGTTTTATTTATTTATTTTTTATGAACATTTTGGCGATTTGTTTTTCATTAAACATTTTAGCCCTTTTTTCCGTTTTTTATTTTAGGCATTTTTTTGTCTTAAATTTTTTGGGCAGTTTTTAAAGAGAGAATGGAAAACATTTGTGGTGGTTATTTTTTTCTTTAAAGATTTGGGTTATTTTTAGGGGAAAAATAGCTTTTTTTTTGGTGATTTCTTTTTTTTTTTTCTTTTTTTCTTTTCGAAATTTTTTTATTTTTGGGGGGGTGATAACACCAAATTGCACCATTTTTCACAGCCAGAAACTTTAAAAACTGAAATTATTGTTTGATTTTTAACCTCCAACGGTCCTTGAACACATCATGTGGTATTATTCAGGTTTGTAAAATAAAATCTCATGACTTTTTTTGCAAAACTTTGAAGGTATATGACATTTACCAAAATCTTTCCATGCTTGGAAATTGCTATTGGCAAATTACATGACTTTTCCTGTGTTTAAATGACATTTTGAACCCTGAAGTTAGCATCTTTCTGTGCGACCTGGTTGGATTCTGACCTGCACGAAGACTAATGATGATGATGGAAGCTTTGGCCTCCGGCTTCACGTCTCCAGCAGCAGGCGACTTGGAGAGGCAGCATCCGGCCGGCAGCTTCATGCCGACGACGGTTCAGTTCAGGTTAAGGCGAGGATTATTTTTCTCCTCTGTGCTCTTGACTTCTTTGTTCTGACAAAAGGACAGCGAGCTCTGGATGGAGAGCAGGGCTGCTGTGTTGAATCAATATCTGATCCTTGGCAGAGTGATACCTTTGGGCATATGGTCATTATTTTCTTGTTTCAGTGGTAAAGAGTTGATCGACAGCGTCTGTGTTTGCCGTCTGTAGGAACTCAGATCAGCTCTGAACTCACAGAGCGAACCGCCTGGGAAAAAACACAAACCATCAGAGGGCCAGATAAGACTCTGCGCAAAACAGATTCCAGCGTGGACTCAACAAAAGGTTCCCGACCGTCTCTGAGCCACTTTAAGTTCCCAGACTACAAATTGCCCTAAATGCATCTTGATTAATTCAGCCGAGTGTGTTTGTGCTTTAAAGCAGAACCAAAAAAGTTTCAGTGACGCGGATCAGCTGGTCGTCTGCTGCAATCAGACCGCCACGTCGTCATCACCATCATGCACGTGAAAACGCCACGAAAACGGACCAGCAGCTGGAAAAGCCACATTTTATGAGCCTCAACACGCTTCGCTTGGGGGCCACTTTTGCAATATGACAGGAGGCCAGGGGCCACAGCAGCCCCAGACAAGTTTGTAGGATTTTAACACATTTCTAGGATTTTGGCACATTTCAAGGATTTTAGGACATCTCGAGAGATTTAGTCATTTCCGTGATTTTAGGTAGTTACCAGAATTTTCTGACATTTCTCAGATTTTAGGACATTTTGGGGATTGTAGGAGATTCCTCTGATTTGAGGACATTTCCAGGATTTTAGGATGTTTCCAGGATTGTAGGACATGTAAAGATCTTCGGCATTCCTGAGATTTTCTGACATTTCCTGGATATAAGCACATTTCTCAGATTTTAGGAAATTTCTTGGATTTAAGAACATTTCTGGGACTTAAAGACATTTCTCAGATTTAAGTATGTTTCTAAGATTTAAGGGCATTTCTCAGATTTTAAGATGTTTTTCCGATTTTAGAATGTTTCTCAGATTCCAGGATGTTAGGATGTTAAATTACACACAAACAGACGTGACCGGAGACGAGAAATGACGCAGATTTGTTTTTTCCCGTTTTGGGTAAATCTGTCCTGAACACAATGAGGAAGCAGAAATCATTAAACCGTTGCTCTTTTGCTCCTCGAGCTCTGAGCTTTTGCCGTGTGCAGAACGGTTTTCGGACGCTTCCTCTCTTCACGGCTCACACTCGTGGAACGACTCTTGTATTGATTCTGTTACTGGATGCAAGATGGTGGGATCGGATGAGTCACCGCAACCTCTCAGCTGATGTCGGCTCCCATTAACAACATGAGAGCACGCAGCAACATGCGTTCAGAGAAACGATTAACCCCGCGTCGAGCCTGTTAGTATCTGTTTATGTGCAGACCCAGCTGGGTGAGGGTCTGCAGAGGGGGCAGCTATCTTTACAGAATCTCAGCGTACACACTCCTCCGCCCTGCTAATACTTGACTGGCAGCAGTTTGACGAATGCGCTGAGCCCACCGCAGGAGGATTTAGTGGCTCATTATCCAGATCTGAACCGCAGGGATCCTCCGACTCTGGTCTGAGGATCAGAAGCTTCAGGAGATCATCCCGAGCTTAAGACCAGAACGTTAAACTGGTCAGACACTCCGCAAAAAAACTTCTTCTCTAGCTCTTATTTCTTCCTCCTTCTTAGCATGACTTATGGAAATAATCTCAAAGATTTACATTTAAATAAATGTCTGCTGACTCACTGACTGAGGGAGCACAATGAGTCTATTAGAGATGCACCGACTGCAATTTTCTGCGCTGATTCTCATTTTCTTTCTGTCTGAGCACCTTGTTTGACAGCACACACAAACATTTTTGAAACTTTTCTTGAAAGAAACTTGAGCTGAAAAAGCAAAAATTCATAAAGAATATCAAAGATGAGCTTCATTAAGGATCCACAAAAGTCTGCCATGATACAATTTTGATTTGATTTGATTCAGAGGCCTGCGATCGATATGAAATTACATCATACGCCCATTTAACACAACCGGTTCCAGAAGACGCTGCCAACACTTTTTAATTTGGGAATTGGAACAATTCAATTTGAATTTTCAGTTTGATTTGTAAGAAATCTTTAAATAATAAAAATGGAAGTTCATATTTATCTGACTGCTTGTATTTATTGATGAAAAAGTAGCCATGTGCATTAATATAAAAACTGAGGGTGCAAAGCATCATGTTATCAAATCGAATCAATCATGAGACCAGTGAAGACGCTCAACCCTAATAAACACACAGTTTGGGATATTTTATGTCTCAGGTCAGTCTGGATCATTCATGTCGGACCTGAAAATATATTCGTTCAGAGGGTTTAGTCCAAAGCACACAAAGACGCCTGTAAAGTTTGGAGCGTCTTCAAGCAGAAATAAATTGTCCTCAAATATCATCACCGCTCTGACGGGATAATTCAGGTCTGAGGCTGAAGACGAGTTCTCTGTTTCAGAATTATTTGTGACCTTTTTCTGTTTTACTGGAGGAGACGAAAGACATTTAAATGGCATCCTGCCACTGCAGATACTTTTTATTCATAATTACAGTTGTCCTCTGGAAACTCATCAGAATTAGAGCCTCAGATCGCTGCTCAAATATCAGGAGACATCAGCAGCTCAGAAAAAAGAGTCAAATCTGAGCTCTGCTGACAAAACACCAGCTTTTATTATTATTACTATTATTACGGGCTATAAGTGAAACTATTGCAGTGGAAGAAGATGATTAAAGTTCTGGGGGAGAAATAAATAGCAATAAAAAAAACTGTCAAGGATAAAAACTGTGACCAACTGCATATTGTCTTTTAGAAATGTCATTGTTGTTACTCATTTTATTTAAATTTTAAACTACTTTATTTGGAGGTAATTAACAGAGAGGGAGTCCAGCAGAAACGCTGGCTATAATCCCTCTTTGTGCAGCAGGAAATGTACTACAGCATGTTTTAGATATTATAACAGACCACTTTGTTTTCTCTTGAAATTACAGGTTTACAGGTTCGCATCGGTGTTCCCAAATCTTACCATTAACTTTGTTAGTGACATGTTATTTCATCCAGACATGATGGCCAAAACTACAAAAAAAAAAAACAGGTGAGCCCGACTCCACAGGTACAAAGGTAGTTTTGAAAAACAGATTTTTCCTTATTGCCATTATTGTCAATTATGAAAATGCATAATCCAGAAACTCGTCTGCTGCAGTGCTGCGTTCGCAGGTCTACTACTTGGCAGTGGGAATCCAGTTTATCCCCTATATTTAGCAGGTTTACCTGTGTTTGAAAAACCTGCGTGCATGCACTTGTTTTTTGTAAGAAAGAGGTATTAAGATTAAACAATTCGTTATTGTCCATTTTCACAGAAATTTGTCTTGCATCCACAAGCTCTTAACAATAAAAAAAATGACAGAAAAACAAATAAAACACATAAAAAACATCTAAGATCATCCGCCAGCAGTCATCAAAAAGACTATACAAGAAGCAACCATAATCCCCTAACAAACGTTATTTCTTTAACGTAGTTAAGTCGTCACAGGCTTCTGTGTATCTGCCATAAAGAACCTCGACTGAACAGCATCTAAAGTTTGGATTTAGCCAAAGAAAATATTTTTTGATTAATATCTAAACATCACATTTCAGCACACTATCGCATCTCCATGTGCAGCGCAATGCACAGAAAGCTATCGTGTCATCAGCTAACTGAGCTAAATAACACAGTATCAGAGCTACAAACAAAAACATGTGACTGGTTGACACTGTTGAAGTAGAGGTTTGCTCAGCTTGTATCTGTAGCGCATCACGTCCGTCTGCAGACACAAGTATTGAGCGTCACTTTGTAGCTTCATTTCAGCAGCTTTCGCTGAAAATCACTTGCAGCCTGTTGCTGTCGCTTGAAATTTGAACACAGCAAAAAAAGAAAAGAGCTGTTTTAAAAAATACCAGTGTAAGTGTAGAACCAGTGCTGAGTCCAGTAAACCACTGTGACCTGCACTAACAGGATGATTGATAAGGCTGTCAGAAGGCAACATGTTTGTGCATTTTTTTGAGCAGCGGCTAATAAATCTGTGAGAGGAGCTGAGGAGCGTGGCCTCCTCTGGAAACAGAGCGCAGCGCTGGCCTCTCTCTCTCTGCGATCTGCTGTCTATTAAAGGAAAACATGTGGCGCGGTGTCTCGTTTCAGGGAAAGTGAAAACACACACCCGCTGAGCTACAGCGCGGAGCAGAGGAGTCGGGCATGTTGTGACTCTCTCCTTCCTCTGGATCACATTCCCTCTCCACATCGCCGCGGGGGGGAGGGCTAAGTGAGGTGACCCTTCCTTACCGTCATCACCAGGATTCGTACACATTTTTACCGATAATATCCATGACTATGAGGCAAACTTTGAAGACCATAAATTCTCTGAAACGACCGCTGATCGTTTTTTTTTCTTAACTATTTAATACGTTTTTTTTTTTACATACATATTATTTACAAAATAATGACAGGACAGGATTAGAAATGAATGTTTAAATATAACTAAGGAACTGCTCCTAAAATATTAGAGCGCGGGAGGTGAAGGGGGGAGACATGTTAATTTGATTTTCACTGGGGGAGGGACTTAGGTTTTTGATTTTGGCTTAAGGGGAGGGGCATATACATTTAATTGACTGTTTTTTGTATTTATTTTAAAAACGATTTTTAAAGAAAATATGTTTGGAATGTTTTTTTGAAAAATGTGGGCCATTTTTGTCTATTTTTAATGGAAGAAAATGGTGGTGTTTTTTTTTATGTTAGGCATTTTTTTCTTTAAAGTATTTTCATGTTTTTTAAAGAAAAACAAATGGCAATTTTCAAAGAAACATTTGGGTGATTTTTTTATTTTGGTGATTTTCATAGAAAAAAAAGTATATTTCTTTAATATCTTTATTTTTTGCAAAAAAACATTTTTTTAAATTTTGGGTGATTTTTAAATAAAAATGTTGGCAATTTTTCTTTTAAAATGTTGGCGATTTTTAAAGGAAAATCCTTTAAAAATCTTTGGTGATTAATACCATCGATCACAGCCAGAAACTGCCAAAACAACATTATCATTGGATTTTCAAATTTCAAACTGTCCTTGAACACATAATGTGTTTCACACAGGCTTGCAAATTTTGTCAGAACTTTTCCAAAACTTTCAGGGTTTATTCTGTTTCCCAAAACTTTTCCAGGCTTTTAAATTGCTATTTGCAAAATGACTTTTCCAGGTTTTTCATGACCGTACGAACCCTGAGCGTGCAGCCCCCCCTCCCCTGACACCTCCTGGAGAAAATCAATCAGTATTCAGGTCATGCCACAGGGACGCCCCTCAACAGCTGACCTCTGACCCCTGAGGTCCGTCGTCAGAGAGCGTGACAGGGATTTGTCTGTGCTGCTTCATGTCTAACAAAGTCCTCGTGTCGGTGAGGGGGTGGGTGGGGGCGTGACCTGACCCCGTCCACCTCAAACACAATAAATCCAGCTGAGGAGTTCAAGGTGGCCTGACCTGCGTCCGACCTCGTCTCTGGAAACACGGCCAGAGCTCCAGCTGAACCTCGCCCCCCCCCGTCCTCGCCGCCCCACAAACAACACATTTATTCCCTCGTACTTCGCCACAGCCGACCGTGTGACATCCCAGCAGTTGGAGCGCCTTGTTCCTGTCATGGGGGGTGCGTGAGGGGGCAGCATTAGCATAGTGTAATTACTCAGGGGAAAGATCCAGACTCCGAGGAGCAAGACGTAACCCATAATTTGCCATTGTGCTCCCGACGCAATTGACAGTGGGTCTATGATATTGGAGATAAATGTCGGAATTCAGGCTGTTAGTTTAACTGATGGTGCATTCAGTATGATAATAACCACGGCCCGCACACGGCGAATCTGATGAGCAGCCTCGCAATCGCTCTTCACTACTTTTCCCTCCCCTCCGTGGGGTATTATCATGCTAATCTAAAAAATACATTTCGGTGAATGAGGAAGTATAATAGGAAGCAGGGACCTGTGGAAGCGCGAGGAGACAAAGAGGGGGGATATTCACCAGGCGCCGCCTGAGCAGAGCGCGGTGACAAATGGACACAGACATTTCGCCGGCTGCTTAATTAAAAGAACATAGCCTAATTAAAGAGATCTTCGTGGTGAATGGACCGCCGCGTCGCACCAACTGACCTGTGTCCCCCACACATGTTGGCCACAGAGCAGCCAGGTTTTTTTTTTTTTACACATTTCATTTTCACATCAGAGAGCTCTGAGTGACGAGCGGCACGCGGCGAATCGGAGCAGGAAGTGCGCCGGGTCGTGGTGGGGGTGCTGGTTTCTCTTCAATGACTCGTGATTTCCATTAGACAGTAACGAAATTTGCACAAGAGATTTGATTAAATGTAATTTCACGTCTTTACACAAAACATCGCACAACACGTATCTGCATCCTGTAAGAACAGCTTTGGTTCGAGGATTTCATCTTTAACACAATAAATCTGATTTTTTAGTAACCATGATTTTATGTCACTCTAAATTTAATCTCTTTATGACATGATGCCAACAGGGCAGATATCTGAATTTTAATGAGCGACAAGCTGCCGAGCGATACAAAGAATTTACTGTTGACGACATCAGGCGTCACCACGTGACTCCTGTAACTTCAAGAGCACAAAGCGTGATGTGTTCTGCCGTAATTGTGGAAGTAAAATGCAAACGTTTCAGGAGATTAGACGGTATATTGAAGATTTGCAGTTATTCTGTCAGCTTGTGCAAAAGTTTTATGATGACGTTTGGTGAAATTGCGCCGCCATGAAGCCTTTTTATGAGTGACACCTGCACAATCACTGATGCAACCCAAAACAATCGTTCTGCCATGAGGTCAAACCAACACTGAATGGCCGTGATCTTTGACCCCTCACACTGTACTGCACTAAAAAACCAACATGACAGTATAAAGGATGTTATTATATGGGCTCAGGAACTCTTTGAAAAACCATCGCTGGTAAACTCAGCTCATCAAGTTCTATTATGCAAAGTGAAAGCGAGATTTCAACAACATCCAGAAAACCGCCGACTTCTCTGGACCGGAGCTCGTCTGAGACAGACCGATACAGAGCGAAAAAGTGTGCTGCGGTCTGACAAATTCACATTTGAAATTGTTATTGGAAATCATGAACGACTTGTCCTCCAGGCTAAAGAGGACCAGACTGTTACCAGCGAAAATTGTTTGAGCTGGCAACTGTTTTGTTGCTGCTAGATTTTTGTTCTTTACTTTTTTTTTTAAAAAAAATATGCTGCTAGTTTGGGAGGCATCATTTCTAAAACATTGTGGCAATTTGTTTACCTGCAAATGGTCTTTTTTGGCAAATTGTAAGTTAAATATTTAGCCTTTTTTTCTTCAATTTTTGGTATTTTTTTCTTTACACATTACATTTTAACTTTTTTAAAAAAAAATTAAAAATAATTTTAGCAATTTTCTTCTTCAAAATATTTTGGCAATTTTTAGAGAACACATTTTAGCTATTTTTGTCTTTTTTTTTTTAAGATATTTGTTGGGCTTTTCTCGCCTTTTTTGTGATTGGACAGAGCATATGTGTGAAAGCGGAAGAGGGGACGATATGCGGCAAAAGGCCAAGGCTGGAGTCGAACCCGCGACTGCTGCGGCAAGGACTCAGCCAGGACTCAGTCCAGGACAACACCACTCTTCACTATGACCTCCAACATAAACTGAAAATTCAGTTTACGCATTTCACCGTCAAAGACACTAAACTAAACTTGATATTAGATGTTTTACAGTAAAGGCAGAGTTTAGTTTAGTTTAGTTTGTTCAGCGAATGCCTTAACAACGACATTAGTCAAGCAAACCCGCGCATGCTTTGTAATGAATTCTTTGAAGCATTTTCGTACTCTAATGTTTACCTGCTTAGCATCAAGGTGATGGTGAAAATGGCTGCTGTCACTGAACTATGCAGCGCTGTAAAATCCTGCCTGACAGGAGAAGAAGCAGCTGGACGTCCTGACATTTCGTCCTCTCAGTACCTGCAGCTACAGGCCCTCACTGCTGCTGCAGGGCTGCCGTCAGCCTCAGACACCACCGCAGAGTCATTCCTCTCAAACAGCCACCTGTCACCGAGTTGTGACATTAAAGTAATAGCGCGGGGATGGAGGTGGGTGCTTTGTTTACTCCGAGTCGGTTTTTGGGCCGTCAGTCACCAGAAACTGCCCCCCGGGGGAGACGGTGGAGGCAAAAGGCAGGAAGGCAATGAGGAGAGATCAAACAGCTGACAAGGACTCGCTGGCTGGAGGAGGGCGAGGCTCGAGTCACAGTGAGGGATTTCTGTTTCTGGAAGCCAGTTTACAGCCTCACAGTAAATTAATGAACATGTTTTCCTGCTCCGAGCAGCCAGCCACATCACCGCGGGCGTGCGCACACACACACACACACACAGACACACACTCGATTAGGGCTAAACTAACCGTCAGTGATTATGAGATTGTGCTCATGTTTGGAGAATCACAGTTTGACTCTGAATCTATTTTCAGACAAACAGTTTGACCCTTTTCATCCACAGCAGCTCTAAAATTCAAGAGCACGCTCCGAACTGATGATCAGACATGTAAACTTACTGCACGAGACAAAATAAAGGCAGACATGCACACTGTGGGGCCTCTTTTCCACCAAAATTACCACATGAACGAGCAGGCAACAGACTACTTTCCCATCATTCACCAGAATATCAGCTCCTCCCCTCAGACAGACGGTGCAGAGTCCTCCACAGCAGACAAAACCGGTTCAAAAACTATGTTGTCCCACTGTCCATCAAAGCCTCAACACCCCCAAGGCTTGAATATGTAATACTGTATGTCTTATTTGCTGTAACGTGTGCATTTTCATGATGGGCATGTGCAGTTGATGGATGAATGTATTTGTATTCTGTTGTATTTTACTATAAAGTCTATCTAAAACTAAAATCTAAAAAAATTTAAAAAATCTAAACCTCGAAAAAGTCAGCGGATAAAAACTGTGTGCACGGCTCTGCAGCAGACGAGGATGCTTTTCTGTTCATTTTGTTATTGGGACATCACCGACTGTCACACAGGCTGGAAAACAGCTTATTTAACAGTAGAAAGCAACATGGAGGCCGGTGAAAATGTTACAATGGTTACAGTGCTGCTTGGACGGAGACAGAC
Organism: Plectropomus leopardus; assembly: GCF_026936395.1. Classification (NCBI taxonomy): domain Eukaryota; kingdom Metazoa; phylum Chordata; class Actinopteri; order Perciformes; family Serranidae; genus Plectropomus; species Plectropomus leopardus. The sequence goes on along the minus strand of NC_142186.1, from coordinate 35,178,028 downwards.
AGTATTTTTTGGCGGTTTGTCTTTGCATGTCCCCGGTTACAATAAATACCCCTGATTGAGTTATATTTTTGACTGAAGCACAGTCTTGATGTACTTGGTTCATAGCTGGACGGCAGGCTGCAGCACAATAAAGTGTGTAAAACATCAATAAAAACAATTTAAACAGACAGGAAAGGAAAGCATTTATATAAGTAGCCTACTCGGCCATGGAAAAATCACAAAAATCAAGGAAAAATGCCGAAATAAACACAATCTCAGCGAGTCGACAGCATCAGCCTACAAGACGCGATGGGATTTAGAGCTGCACGGAGGACGGAGCAAAACATCATCACAGACACAATGTCATCGACACGCTGCTGGTAGAATCGAGGTGTTACGACATTACCAAATCCAAAATCTTTGACCATATTTAGTCTCATATCACAATATAAATATAGCCCTGAACTGACAGGATTTTCTGCTTTTCGTCATGTAAATTAGATGAAATTAACATTTTAGTCGAGCTAAAACAAGAAATTTGAGAACACGACCTTTGCCTTTTTGATTTTTTAAAAAGTAAAATAATGCTTCATTTATGTTCAGCAGTTTGTAATGTGCATTAATTAACTGTTTTAGACTCCTGCATGGATTCTCAATCGTTCAGCTGAGGCTCAAGATGCACCTCTGAATTATTTTTTCCTGACCAGAAACACTCACCCTCTCACCCTCCCTCCCACTCACTCACAGCTGCAGGGGTGAGTCAACACATGGTTAATAGACTGACACACTCGCTCTCTCTCTCTGTAGTCCAGGGCAGCGTCGGGGGAGGGGAGAGGTGTGTTTTACTCACCCTGGACCGCTGCCCAGTTTGGATTCATATGACACTAACTGAACCCCCCGATAAACCCCCGCGCTCTCTCCCCAAAGAGCCGTTTATAAATAGCCCGGATTGGATGGAAACGAGCCCGGAGTTCTGAGAAATGGAGGAAAATGACCGAGCTAAGTGTGGGCGAGCAAGCACACTTATCTTACACCGCGTCTGAGCCAAAAATCCACTGCACATATGGTGACCACCGAAATATACACAAATAATTAACTATAGATTATAAACAGCCGGAATCCGCCTCGCACTCAGGTACAACAACACAACACTACACACACACACACACACACACACACACACACACACACACACACACACACACACGGGTACCACACTTCATACACACACAAGGAGTTTAATCTTAAAAGAAAAAGCAGAGCATATTCTAAATTTAACACCTTCCAGATTTAAGCGCGCGGGGATGCAGCAGAGTGTTGTTTGCGGCAAATCAGCCACAATTCCTATCTGCAGAGCGCAGGGTGCATGCATAAGAAATGGGATAAAGAGCCGCAGGGAGGAGGCGGAGAGTCGGGAATCCAATCTGAGTTTCATAAACCATCAATGAACCTTTCACCTAAAAACCAGAGTCCCCAAAGTTTAACTCCACGCCGTCTGTTCAAAGCGCGCACCGCCCACCGGTTGCGGCGGGACCTGGTCAACTTCTCAAGGAAGGAGGTCAAACAGCTCGGCTATTTTTGGGAACTTTGGAAATGAGATGCAGTTGAGTCTGTCACACACTGAGAGGAGGAGGAGAGCCATGTTATAAGGGACTGTTCTGTATTTATCACAGGACGGGGGTGAAGCTGAGTGACTTGGGGAAAATGCATAACCCTCCCTCCACCATAAGAAGTTTGATGTTTGGAAGTCGAAAGTTGAAATTAAATTCCTGGAGTTTTCACTCTTATCGTTAGTTCATGCATACATTTATTTTTGGACACATTGAATGAGATGAAGTGATTTAAGTTAATATCAGTATTTTAAGCTCAGATTTGTTTATGTTTGTTTTTTCTGATGGAAGCGTTTATCCCACATGATGTGTTCAAGGACCGTTGGGAATTTGAAGATCCAATGATAGTTTCTGATTTCACAGTTTCTGGCACTGATTAATGGAATCAAACTCGCCAAAAAAATTAAAAACAAACAAACAAACAAAAAAAATTACCAAGTTAATACTTAAATTGACTGTAAAAATAAAGACTTTTTTTTCTTTTAAAATAAAAACTTTAAAAGAAAAAAACTACCAAGATTTTATAAACAAAACAACCCCCCAAAAAATCACCAACATAAAAAAACAGCAAAATGTTTAAATTAAATTGGCTGTAAAAAAACCATTTTTTTAATTCTAAAAGTAAACAATAAAAAAAATCAGAAGATATTATAAAGAGAAAAAAATTACCAAAATAAAAAAAGCAAAATAATCATAATAATAAAAAAATCATACATTAAAAATACAGCCATTTAAAGTTATATGCCCCTTCCCTAAGCCAAAATAAAAAGTTCCTTAGAAAATATTTGACATGCCTCCCCCTTTTTGCACCACCTTCTCCCCACTCATAAATAAGGAACAGTCCCTTGCTATCTGCATATTTTCCGTGAACACTTAAAATAAATGAGATATGTGAATACCTGTCAGTGTGTGTGTGTTTGTGTGCATGTGTGTGTGTGTGTTTGTGTGTGTGTGTGTGTGTGTGTGTGTAGCAGGGACGGGATGTGACGAGACATCACGGAGTGAACGCAGCAGCTTTGGATGAAGAGGACAGAAAAAAAGGCTTATCTTAGGTTTTTAATTTCCTGCTTCATTTCACGTTTCAGGACCATAAAAATTCTCATTTCGAAAAAGTGCAATAAGCAACAATGAGACATGATCATAACTCTGAATTACTTCTATAGTTACTAAGCAGCAGACCCCCCCTCCTCTCAGACACTCAGACACACACACACACACACACACACACACACACACACACACACACACACACACACACACACACACACACACACACACACACACACTGCAGTCAGCCTAATTGCTTTAGCCAAGATGTGACAAGCCAGACAATCGCTGTGCAACGGATTCTCAAAAGAGAAACCTAAAAAAAGTCAGATATCAGATATTCAATCCCTCAGTCTCACTCTGCCAGAAACTCTTAACCCACAATGCTTTGCACCAGCCTCTGTTCTGCAGATCTGCTCTGAACAGTCTTCTCTCCAACAATAACACTGTGCAGCCGACTTCACACGACTCGGTGCAGGAAGTGTTCAGTGCATTTCAGCTGGATTTTATTCCAATGGGTCACATGACACCACGAGAAACATTTACAGACCTTTTTACGCACAGAGAGTTCGGCTAACAAACAAAAAAAAAACAAAACTGGCCTGTAATTATTTCACACTAAAACTATTCATGCCAGCAGTGATGTGAGTTCCACATAAAACATTATTCAGGGCTCCTACAGCGAAAAACAACTTCAATTTGGGACTTTTTAATAGCATTTGGTATGAAATTTGAGACCAATTTGCAATAAGGAAAATTCAACAACAAAAACAACATGAACCCATATCAATCACTAAGTTAATTTTTACTAATTATTTCAAGATTTTACAATGCAGCCTTTGGAAAAATCATTACTTTTTTTTTCTTTTGCGTTTTTAAGATTTTTCTTTCTTTTAACAGTTTGATTTAAGACATGTCAATACAAATTAAGGCCATATTTTTGGATTAATAAATTGAATGCCTTTTAAGACTTAAGGATCCGCAGGAACCCTGATTGACTCAGCAACATCCAGTGATGATGACCCGAACAAAAACCCAAAACAAAACAAAATAAAACAAAAAAGTATTGCTTTGTCATCATATAGTATGTAAAGGATTTCCATTCACTGTATTCACTCCCACATGAGTAGCAGCCATCAATCCGATCTGATCAGCTCTGATCGGATCAACACATCAATTATGCACCTTGTTAGTTACAAACTGCTGCTGAGGAAAAAACTAAAGGAGAGCTCTGCCTGCGCTGCTTTCATGGACCCGTAAAATCCTCCGAATCTGAAGTGGTGTAGCAGCTTCTAATAATATTTTTTACTTTTTGGAGTTGCAGAATTACAATTTTACTGAAATATCTGCTGCAAATCGTGCTCTCTGTCACTTCCACTATGTGACAGTGGACATAAACAAAGGATCGGGTGGGTCAAAAGCTCAAAATAACCAATCCTGACCAGTTAAATAACGTGTTGATTGGGCCTGATAACCATCCTTCAAATCTGATCGGCACATCCCTTATCGCATATTAATTTTCTGTTGGTTAACTAATGTTTCAGATCAATCGGAGCACACTTCAGGCTGCAGAAACATGTGACAGATGTGTCATCAGTTTCGACATTGGATCAAAAAGTAGCAGACAATATCCATTAATAATGAAGACAAGTCTTTACATGAGCAGATCGTTCGGTGTCACACCTCGCCTGGCGTTCATTCGTTCTCCACTTTCTCCCCACTGAAGCCGTCATGAGATTACCTGCATTAAAACTACATACACAAAGTTTTCTTATCTTAAAATTGCACAAAGCAGGAGCTTAGCGTGCAGCTGACTCCTAAATCAAACCCAAATTAAAAGTCTGGCACAGAAGTTTAAACAACAACAGACTAACGAAGAGTCGAAAAACAGAGCGGTGCCAGCAGATCTCGGGCATCGGCAGCCAGCTTTAATGAAGCCAACCTGTTTTTCCATCATGTCTGGATCAGCCTTGTTTTCTCTCAGTTTCATCAGCTGTGAGATTTCAATCTGTGTCGTGTTGTTTTACTCCCGACATGCAGACAAACATGTCATGTGAGGACAAAGTATCCCATCAAAGAGGATGTTTCCAGTGTTTGTTTTGGGATGAGACGAGGTTTTGACGTCTGTCAACAACAACTTCCTGTGTCGGGAAACAAGACAAATGTCTGCTACCCCCCTACGAGCTTTTTAAGAGCGTGCACCAAATCAGAGCGAGGTGGTGAGAGGCCCGGGGTGTCTGGTAGGTCTTTCAGGGAAATAACCTCTGGCACAAAGATGGATGGTTACATTTCCTGCAGCAACAACAGCCGTTTGTTTGGAGGAAATAGGAGAGTAACGGGGCTGTTAGTGCGAGCCGTGATAGCCACCGAGGCCGAGCAGGCAAAGAAAATAACTCCACTAACACAAACGAAAACTTCACAAATTGAAAAAAAAAAAAAGCAAGGAGAGGACGTTATGGAGACGCCCACGCCGCTTGATTGAGAGCCAATCTCTGAGAAACGGAGCACAGAAAACCCACGGCAACGAGCACTTAGCAGAGAGGATGGAGATGAGGAGGTGCTGCTGTGGAGGAGGGCAGGATGGAGGAAAGTTACCCACAATATGCACTGAAATATACATATTACCTGAGAGGTTTATGGTAATGAAACTCACAAACTGTTTACAGACTAAAGAGCCTGAAGGATCATAAACACTTCAACACACTGATGCCAAAGAAAGCCGCCTGTTTGCAACACCAGTAAACTGCAAACTTGGTAATAATGAAAATCAAGCGAACCTGAGATCAGACACTCGTGATGCTCCTCAGGTGAGCAGCGTCCAGGTGAGATTTTTGTTTTTCTGTGCTTATCGACCGCAAGCGAGCAAACAAAAACCACAGTATCCACAGCACCGGGGCGGCACTACGAAGCCAGGTTAGTGCCTCGGCAAGGTCTGTTGAGTTTAAAGCCAGGGTTTCCTGCACTCAAAGGTGGCCCTCTTTAACATGGCTGTATCGCCATGGTAACTTACATGGCAAACTTCAACTGGTTGGGAGCAGGTGAAGTTCTGAATTTCAGCTGAAAAGCGTCTTTCACAGCTTCTCTGAGGGGCGTCACTCTGAATTCAGTGTCAGCATATGAGCCAAAAGCTTTATAAATACACTTTATACAACTTGTTGAGCCGTAATGTTACATTAATGCCTCGAAACAAAGCCGCACAGTTATCGCTGTGCATTGCAAAGAGCCTATTGTTAATCAGAGATGCAGAAAAAAGCAGGAAAGAATACCGTTTCCCTTTTTCATCTGGTTGCGGCCCTCACTGAGCGACTGAATGTGTCTGTGCCTGTTTTCAGGTCAATTTGTCCACAGTGGCTCTAAAAGAAGCTTCTTTAAAAGCACAGATTGCATCATACATTAAAAGGTCATTTAAATGTGACTTAAATGAGCTTGTCGAGAACATTTCTACTGTCGGTGTCAGTAAATCTTTGTTATATTGCAGTTAAGAGAATAAACTGTATAAACATCTCTGCTGATTCACTAATATTGTCTCATGTTGTATAAAAACAAGTGTTTTTTCACAGTGTTTGCAGTTATTTCTCGTCCGGAAGCAGGAAGAAGAAGAAGAAGAAGGACAGACAGGAGGTTGAGAAGTCAGGGGGCCGATTTGCTCCACTTTCAGCCTGGCTGGCTAATCAATGATGCAGGAGGTCTGCACTCATTATGAAGTGATTAAGAGATCATTTGGAGCAACAAACCAATGCACTTGTGCCGTCCCACAGCCCACCCAACTAAGAGTTCAGCAATCAATAGGTGGCATGTACGGCCAGAGGCGATTTACAGAGACACTTGTTTCCTTATTTCAGCCATTAAACAGCAGAGTGGAGTCAGAGTTATGTTTCTCTCACAGAGTGTGTTGTGATGTCTGTATTATCTTAATCTTCTGGGAGTTAATATCATCCTACTGAGCGGTAAGATTTTTAAAATAAACAGGATTGTGGGGGATTGTGGGTGACGTGGCTGAATGGGAGTTTTGGAAGATCTTTGCGCTTAGTCATCAGCTAATAATCCTTTAAAACGCTGGAAATCCGCACACATACGAAGCCGCATTAGCCGCTGCTTCACATGAAATATGCATGAAAAATGACAAGGATTCCTCTTTGGATGATTCATTTTTCTTTCCTTTCATGAGAGATCCTTTTCGTTGTGCATGCTCCTTCCAAGCCGCCCTGTGGGGAGCACGCACACCGAATCAAAGAGTCTGTGTGTGTCTCTGATAGCATGCCGTGAAAAGCTACCAGGCTTCATCCAAAAGGCCACCTGATACAGAGAGCACGAATCCACACGGCTGAACTCAGTATGTGTAAGTCAGGAAATGTCGAATTATCGTGTCAGTCCAACTACAACTGGACTTTCAGAATACATGTAGCCTGACTGAAATCTGACTAAATCAAATTCATCTAAGTCGGACTTTAACTTTACTTGGTGTTCTACGTGGTCCTAGTCTTCGCACCGGCCTCCGTGTGTTTGGAGATAGGGACGTTTGTTATTTCGGAGGGGGGAAGAGGTGCTGCAAAACAGTTCAAGCATTAAAAAACAATTCAAGCGCTGAGGAGGGTTCTGTGTTTTTAATTTTGGCTTTGGTGAGGGACATACCACTTGAAATGGTCGTATTTGATGTTTATTTGAAATTCTCTGATAAATAGAGTACAGACCCAAAACACCTTCCTTAATTGGTGATTTTTAAAGAAAACTTCATTTTTTTTTGGAAACCAATAATTCAATTCTCCCCCGGTGCTTGTATACTGGGTAGAGAACAGTAGTCCAATCAAATATCCCGATTAACCGTAGCTCAAATAAACTGTGCGTGTAAACGCACTGACTGACTGTAAAATCACAGAGAAACCTCAGTGCACGACTTTACAAAGACGCGAAACAAAGGAGAAGAAAACATTCAGCAACCGAGGCTTAAATTCTCAACAAGGATTCTTTCATGAAGAAAAACACGAATGTGAGGCAGTTTGCTGACACTGCGAGCTCCAGGTTCTGTTTCCCTCTAATTGCTGGACTCCGTCCACCTCGCTTCATGAAGCGTAACCAGACAGTCATCCAGTGTTCCTGCCGCGCTGCTTGTGGCCGCGGCGGGTTGGCAAGCGGAGCCCGAGTCCATGTTCGACAAGGGGTTAACGTTTCTGAGGAACAGCTCGACAAAACCACAGGAAGACAGCCAGTCTGGACGGACGGACCGAGGCCTGTCACTTGTCCAGTTTGTGGTCTGCCGCCTGCCGCCATCTTTTCTTCTTCTCCTCTCCTTCCCTCTAGCCTCTCTCTGAACTCGGAGCTTTTCCTCCCAAATTTTACACACTCATCAGCTCGGCTATAATTTCCAGAGCTGCAGAAACCGCAGCGGGACCGCAGGAGGTTCGCCACTGCACGCCTGCTTTTGGAATCAAAAGTCCTCACGAGTCTGCCAAGGACTCAGATGTAATAGCTGATGATTGGACGAGCAGACAAAAAAAAAAGGTTTTCAGCACTGAAAACACCCTCTGAATTCACCTTTAAAGGCCCTCTGTGTTTGGGAAGATTCATACATAAAGTTAATTTTTTTCAATGAAATTAAAAAAATGAGCAGATTTTCACTTTCTCCTCCTTTACAGTAGGGGTCGACCAACATCGGTGAGGGTCGATACAGATAGTGATTATTAGTAGAGATAGAGACTGATAACCGATATTTGGAACCGATATGCATTTGCAATAAAAATCAAAATCTGTCTGTCAATATTTCAAATTTGGAATATAACATAACTCCAGCACAAATTTTGTTTAAATGCCTTTAGCAAACACGAAAATTCAAATAAAAAATGAATAGAATTACTCTGTGAGGTTTTAAAAAGTAAAAGTTCCTCCCATGCTGATACTCTCTTTGCACTTTTTAATCAAATTTTATTGGCGACCGTTTAAATAAAACGCTGATACAAATAATCAGCGAAATGCAAAATATTGGCTCCAATAATCGGTCAGGCTGATAATCCGTCGACCCCTGCTGGAAATAGATCAATAGATCAATCTCTTGTTTAAAATGAAACCCATCTTCTTTGTAGCTTCCATGTTGTTCCCACTTTACAACCTCAAAGCTCATCAACACAACGAAGGCGGAAGAACGACGTCCAAACACGGAAACTACGACCTTCGACATCACATGAACATTAACCGATCCTGCAGAAACATGGCGGTGCATCATGGCGATTCCCGTAGACGAGAACCTGCTCCCTATGTCGAGTTACACACATTGAAGTAACGAAAACACGATTATTTTCAGTAAAGAAAATACACTGATATTTTCTAGTCCATTTCTGACAAATTCGACCCCCTTTGCCTCCACACTCTGCAGTAACAGCAGCAGGGAAACAGATGTAACTGAACCGGCGGGATACATTAAGTCGGCGCTACAGGCAAACTGTAAATGAACTTTAAAAATCACACGCTTCAGTATCTGGGAGATATTCTCCGCACTGAATCAGCAGAAATTCGAGGGGAAACTTCTCCTCAGAGCAGTAAAGAAGCCGTTTCTGCTCGGGTGGAGGAGCGGCTGGGAACTACAGAGAGGAAGAAAAACCCCCCACGCAGCGTCAGGACAGTGATGGAGGAGCCACTTGAGCCGCGCTGCAGCTCCGCCCGCCATTCTTCACCTGTGCGTCTGCAACGCTTGATGCAACATGTTAATGTGATTTCTGAGCAGCTGTGCGGCCAAAAGGGGTCGGAGCTGGAGGCCAAGGCCCGGTGGTCTGAGCAGATAGCCTGCGCCGGCCGCTGCTGTGTCAGCTTAGGATTATGGATGACGGCGAGCCCGCGGGGCTGACAGGTAATAATTCACTCCCCAGGGGTCCCACACCCTCCACTGGACACCAGCAGCTGGGGGAGAGGGGGGCGGATGCAGCCTTGGAGCTCCTTATAACCCCTCCTCTGCTCCTTCTTCCACTCTGTGCTTCAAGAAGCAGGCCTCTGATTGGCTGCCCAGTTGCCAGGGGTAACCGGCCATTATCAAAATGAAAGATGAGGTGCCACAGACCGGAGCCTCGCTCAGGTGCAGGGCCAAACAAAGTCCCATATGCTGCGGATGAGGAGCTGAGATTAACTGTTGCTTCCTGAAGCACGCCGCTGCTCCGGCCCATTCTTCACACGCACGCCGCCGCCGTGTCGCGTTTGAAGTCCGAGACACTTCAGACAAATCACTGTTGTCGAGGTGCCACAACAACAGCCCAAAAAATATCATCCAATGCTCTCAAGTTCCACTGAGCTTGAAATGAGCGCGAGTGCAGCAATTCGCCGAGTTGGCCCGAGGATTTAATGTAACGTTTCTTCACCGAAATTCAGTTTTCGACCTCCGGCCTATCGGAGCGGCGGACTAACTGTGTGTGTATGAGCATGTTCAGATATTGAGCACTTTATCTCGATGATGAAAATGGAAATAGCGGCTGCTGAACGTTCCCCGAGGGCCACAGTCCTCAGCCCTCTGGTTAGGAGCCTATTTCAACCATCATTACCCTGAGGACCATTAGGAAGATGCCATCTGCACACACGGGGCCCCTCCGTCGGGGCCTCTTGTCATTTCAAACTAAAAGCAAGTGGCGAAATGGAAATGGGAAATAAAATTACACACTGGGCTAAATGCACCATTAACCATGCTAACAGAGCAACGGACCTATCAAGGCTGGAAATGAGAGCCGGACCAAGCAATTTTTTCAGAGGTGACGAGGAAATGAATGCACTGCTGGTACTTCTCTCTCTGTTTCACATTTATAAATCAGCCGTCAGCAGAATGAGACTTCCCTGATGGTGCCGAGTTAAAACGGAGAGCAGCTGATTGTTTGCGAGCGTGGGAGACGGCCACAAACGAGGCTTGAATATAGATTTGTTTGCACTATATATAGTGTTAGCGGGAGAGCAGACAGACGTGCCGCTGAGTATCAGACACAATCTCAGGCTGCGCCGGAGCATCTCGCTGTTCCTGCAGGGAAGCAGCACCTCTCCTCGTCAGCAGACCAGGAACATGTCAAATAAAATCACCCGAAACCACATCGCCGTGTCCTCGGAGCAGCTTGCAGTATGAAGTCACTCGATACGTTAACGCGCACAGTGAGGTCGAGCGACGGTCATAGCTCCATTAGGCCTTTTGACTGGATTACTGTTTGTTCGTGGACAAAATTTCAAAACTTTTCCATAATTTTCCAGGACCCCATTTTTTTTTCATTTCCTGCTGTTTTTACAACAAAGATTCAAACATAATTTCAGCATCCCACATGATGTGTTCAAGGACCCTAAGAAATCTGAAAAGCCAACAATAATATCTGTTTTTGCAGATTCTGACTGATAAATGGTGTAATTTTGGCATTTCTTCAAGAAATCAAGCCTTCCAAAAAATAAATAAATATAATGATTAAGTTTTCTATAAAATATAGAAAAAATTTAAAAGAAAAAGAAAATTTCGAAAAATTGTTTAAAAAAGAAAAGAAAATGCCATCTAAAAAAATCCCTTTCCAAACTTTTCTTAACAAAATTTTTTTAGATTTTCTTTAAAAATTGCCAAAAAAAGATTTTTAAAAAATTGTCAAAATTCTTATGTTTTTTCCAAAAGTTGCAAAGAGAAATTTACAAAAGGAAAAAAAAAATCTCAAATTTCTTTTTAAATAGATTCACTGTTATGTTACTTTAATTTTGTTTATTATACACGATACATTTCCAGATTTTTTTTAGAAACTTTCTATGATTTTTACTAGTTCCGTGCTTTTTTCAATTCTGGAAAATTTGACTGTGAAATTCCATGACTTCTTCAGGTTTTCCATGACTGGGGGAACCCTGTCCCTGGGAGTATGTCCAACTTCACCACTGTAGGTGGACATATGTCCCCTTTCAGCTAGTTTCTATTGGACCTTCAATCAGTTGACCCAGAACATCACATACAGAACAAGTTAGCAAACAGGTAACGGGTAACATGTCAAACACTGAAAACACGGATACCTTTTTGGCGCTGTACATTTAGTCTCTACTCTATCCTTTACTTGGTATGCAGTTATGCAGTTTGACTTCCGGGTCAAAGCCCGGCGCGGGTACTTCGGAGCATGCACAGAACGCAGATCCAGATCGCATTATTTGAGTGTGTCAGTCCGGCGTTGAGAAATTTGTTTTAGTCCGATTTCAGTCTGACTGACATGTTTACATGTGTTTTAAAAGTCCAGTTTTAGTCTCACCAACACAATCATTCAACTTTTTCTGACATAATGTAAACATACCGACTGTAGAGCTGCAGCAGGAAACCACGCGCCATCTGCGGCCTGCCCGTCCTGTGACATGACCACAGCTGAGACAAGCAGGGACAGGGAGGCAAAGACAATCACAAGATCCGACCACACCGTCCTCACTCAGACATCTGACCATGAGTGCATGATATTTCCCTCCAACAACCACAACAGCAGACACAGTCTGCATGAGTTCAATCAAGCCAATGTACCCCTAAAGCTCAACATACATTTTTAAAATGCCCGCTAAACTTTTACAAGGCCAGAGACAGATAAGAGACAAAGACCAGGACCAGGCTGCCTTTGAGTCAGGCAGCAGGGCACAGATTTCCTTGCAACAGATCGAAAAAGTAGTGGTGTAGTCTGTCTGTGTTTGTGCATAGGATAGATTTATTTATTGTTGAAATGTTCTTAGCCTCAACTGAAACTGAACACCCACTGAGGGCGCTGAGAGGGCTAATGCACAACAGGCCGAGACAAATCAGAGTCCCACTCCTCCTGCAGAGGATGCGCAGCTCGAGAGCAGCTCGAAGCGTCGATTTCAATATAAATAAACCTCCGGCAGCTCCTCGGAGACAAACACAGTTCTATTCTCTCTGTGCATCGCGGGAAATATACTCAAATAAAAGAGAAGAGACCTGTTAGGGACTGTTCGTTATTTGTGAGGGGGGTAGTGCAAAAAGTGGGAAGCATGTCAAATAATTTTTAAGCAATGGTGGGGATTTTAGGGGTGGGTTTGGCTTAGGGGAGGAGCATACAACATTAAATGGCAGTATTTTTTGCAAAATTGTGTTTCTTGAAAAATACAATTTCTTTGAAAAATGTCGGGGGTTAAGATTTTTTTCCTTTAAATTATTTTGGTGATTTTTTTCTTTAATTTTTTTTTTTAAGTTTTAAAAGAAATTTTAAAATAGTATTTTTGGTCATTTTTTGCCTTCACGTTACAAAATCAGTTTATTTTCCAGAAACTTTGAAAACCGAAATTACTGTTGGACTTTTAAATTTCCTGTACAGTTCTGTTAACAAATTAATGCCTCTGTCAAAAAACAAACATAACCAAATCTGAGTTTGAAATTGTGATATTTTATCAAATTCACTTTATTCTACATCTTATTTAGGATTTGGCCAAAAGTGAAATGCTTGCATGAACTAACCTGCATGCATAACAAGAGCGAAACACCAAGGCTTTTTTTCAACTCCAGGATTTCGTCTTTAACTCTCATGTTCCCCAGGTCACTCAAGGAAAAAGATATGGGGTTTTGGGGAAGGTGGAAAAAAGGGAATTAAATTTAAAAAACGAAGTCATGACGCTCCTTCCTCTGATAAATAAAGAACAGTCCCTAAGAACAATGAGCTCATCGTTTTCCCTCCCGAGTTTGGCTTTGAGACAAAGCTGCAGCTGAAGTGATTTCGCAGGTTAAATGTGTGCAGACTCAGACGGAGCTGCTTCGGGATAATCGAAGTGTTTCCTTTTGCACGCACACGTTGATTTATTAACGTTATCTGCAGGAGAAACGGAACAAATCCCCCTTTATGCGCTGCTGCTCTCTGCACAAACAGGTCCGAGTAAACATGCTCGGCCTGTTGGAAAATAAAAACCAGGGGATCCAAATTCAATTAGTGTCTCGGGCCAGGGACACGTTATCAGTTACTGATTCTCGGTAAGTTGCAGAGCACTCCTGCAGCAACACACGGCCAAAAAAACATCATAAACAGACATTTTACACAAAGCAAATACAGTGTACAGTGAAACCCAGAGCACAACACGGAGGACAAGCCCAAAAAAATCACTGTATCGTGGACTGAGTGCTGCAGAAAAGACAAAAAAACAGCGGAGAAAAGGAGCCACCAGCCTCCGACACAATAAATCTACTTCAGTAACAGTTTGAGCTCATGAAACGTGTCGGGAAAAATGTGTTTACGTGATTTGAATTCATGCAGATGTGGTGAAATAATGAGTCAGCTGGTAGAAACTTGGAGTCTGTGTAAAGGAGCAAAGTGAGCAGCTGCAGCAGCATCGATAAACTCCTCAACTACCACCCGAAAACACTTCTTCTTCTTACCGTGTTGTTTCCTCCGCAGGTCCGCCGAGGAGCGGCTAAATCACCGGAGGATGTGTCGGTGAGGCGGTAAAGTCTCGGTGAGGAGTTAGTTGCAGCTGGTTGTGTTCGGTGAACGGTGAACGGTTAGTAATCCCAGAGTACCGGAGCGGCGGAGAGACGCCCGTCACTGCTGAGACCAGACTGAGGACTCTACTCACAACACTCCGCCACAGCGCTAAACCACGCCCCCCCGAGCGGGTCTGACAGCTGATCCGACCAATCAGAGAGCGGAATCAGGATCGAGTCCTCTCTGATTGGTTAAGAGTTGCAGGGCTTTGTGTTCGGGCCCCTCCCAACTCGAGCTCACTTTTCTCCAGATGTTGAATGCCTGAACATCAGCGGTCAGCCAATCAGAGCGCAGCGAGGGACTTTAAACACACAGGGGGCGGGGCCAATTACAAAAACATTATTCTTCACAAATATTGTATTACATCATGTTAATACACAGAGGCGGAAGAAGTATTCTTTTTTTCTTAAGTGCAAATACTACTCTCAGTACTCAGTACTACTCAGTTTTCTTGGTGCTTTATTCCCCGTAAAGTAACAAACGGATTCAAAGACGAATGTATAATTTTTTTTAAAGATTTAAAAGTCAATAGAGTGGTGAAGTAATGATTCCTAAAATGCAGAAGTCTCTTTGCATTTTTGCACTTCCAGTTTCTTTGTCTCAAAGTCTCTGGGTTTTTTGAATGGGTTTTTGCTAGAAAAAAAAAAAAAAAAAAAGCCTTAAATAAGGGCTGTGGTTAACACAGGCTAAATATATTTAGATGTTTCATTCTGCAACATAAAATACTTCAGTATAATCCCAGTTTTTGAAAATATAAGCGCGTTTTAAGCGTCTTAAAAAAGGCAGCTGCTAACAAGTGGCTAAACTGGACTACAGTGTTTGTCGGGATGTCAGACGTCATCACAGCGGACACAGAAACTACGAGTGAGACTATCAATGGACATAACCATGATCATTAGCTAGATCAGGTCACGTTAACGGTAGAGTTTTATAGGAAACTCTCTCATGTTATAATAAGATCAGAGGTTGAATGATGCAACTAGTGCTATAAAATAACATTGTCATGAATACTTATACACTGGCCTTGCGTGCGGCAGCTAATAGATGCATATATTAAAATGTGCAACAACGAACGTAAATGATAACTATTGGGAACAAAATAATGAAATAGAAATGTTTTTTATCATCAGTTGTTGGCACCGTTTCCATGCTTTCCGCCATTTCTGCTGCCCTGAAATGTCACGCAAACGTCACAACTCAACAACTCAGGCATAATCAAAATTTCACAATTTCCTACTCGTAATTACAACTTTGAAGGGCCGTTCACGTGCTCTTTAATACGATATTTCCAAGGAGCACACGAAGGCAGCATAAACGTGTTATGGACAACAGCTCGTCCTTATATCGGCCTCTTTACTGGCACAACTCTTACAGTATACTGGCAGCTGAGTCCCGCCATCCACGGCCCTCTGACAGAGCCTCACCACAGCGGGCAGCATCGCCCTGCCAACACAAACCACCGCAGTAAATCTCCCAGAGTGGAGTCAGAGCCGACCAGAAACTCACAGCCAGAGGCCAGAGAGAGAGGCAGCGAGCGAGCGTGACCTGAAGGGAGGCCGACTCATTCATCTGACCACCAAAGTGGCTGACAGTGTATCTGTATCATAAGCAGAGCGCACAGTCGCTGCAGGAGACACTTGAACTGTTCTCCTCTTTTCATAACACACAAAGACTGACTGAGATGGAGATTCAGAGGATGAAGGCTGCAGATGAGTGAGTCACTGAGTCCACGGCCATCCATCAGATTATCATCATCGAGCTTTTCACATTTTATTCTTTGTACACACAGTTTGTATTTTCAGTGCCGGTTATAGATACTAACTGCCTTTATGATTTATGGTGTGTGTTTATATACTGTAAAACTTCTTTTAATAGTCCGAGCTATTGATTGCTTCAGTCACTGAACTCAAGAGGCTTTTATTTGGGGAAAAGCGTATGAATGGTATGTTAAGCAAAGATGGGAAATACATTTATTTAACCCTTTGAAACCTAGGAAATTTAGCAAAAAAAACATGTTTTAAACCCAGAGAGTTTGGAGTGGCAGTCACACCACACTGTACACCCATGACTGCACTCCCAGACATCAGGAGACCTCTACTGTGAAGTATGACGACGACACCACCATCATCGGCCGTATTACAAACAACGATGAGAGTTTATACCGGGAGGAAATCAACAATCTGTCAGTGGTGAACAGAGAACCACCTACTACTCAACGTCAGCAAAACCAAGGAGCTGATTGTTGATTTTAGAAAGAAGGAGGCAAAGACACACACTCCTGTCTACATCAGTGGAGCTGAGGTGGAGCAGGTGAACAGCTACAGGTTCCTTTGAATTGTTATCACTGAGAACCTTTCTTGGTCAACGCACATCACCACCCAGGTTAAAAAAGCACAGAAAAGGCTCTACTTCCTAAGGAAACTCAGGAAGACTAAATTCCAGAGCAAGATCCTGGTTAACTTCTGCAGAGGAGCAATAGAGAGCATACTGACTGGAAACATCAGGAACTGGCGTTGTTCGTGCACAGCCGATGACAGGAAGCTCTACAGCGGGTGATTAAAACTGCCCACAACATCACTGGTTCCCATCTACAGAGCACCAGTGACCTCGGTGAAGTGAGATGTCTGCACAGAGCCCAAAGGATACTGAAAGACAGCAGCCACCCAGCCACAGTCTGTTCACCCTGCTGCATTCTGGGAAAAGATACACAATTATCTGCTGCCGAACTACCAGACTTCAGAGCAGCTTCTTTCCCCAGGCTGAGACTCCTCAACTACTCCTACAACACCAAAAGATGTAGCAAGATTTAGGGACTGATTTTAATTTCATTTTTTTCTACGTTACATTAAAAAAAAGACAAATAAAATCGACCTTGTACCTTAAAAAAAGAAATGGTAAGAGGAGAGGACCCAAAAGTGGACAATTTGATTGTTTTTTGATTTTGATGATTTTTAAATGTTGGGTGGATAAAATGAGCCGGCTGGAGACATCAGCTTGCACTTCAGGCACTCAGAACTTGTGATTTTTAAATATTTTCTGACATTTTATAGAATAACAATTTGGTTTTGGTGGTATGTAATATAGCATACGTTTCTGACATTTCTCTAGTCAAGTTAGCTGCAGAGTCTGGTAGCTTCAGACAAGAGGGGGATTTTCTCATCTTACTCTCAGCAAGAAAAAACAACAAGCATAATTCCCAAAAGGTTTTACTAATCCTTTACCAAAACAGTCCTTTTCTGAGAAATCACAACAGTTTTTGGAGTGTATATATGTTATGTCAAATGCTGATCTTTTACTTTGTGAAACCCAGAGTAATTTTGTGATAAAGGTTTGTAATTCACTGGTTCAGTTTGTGTCTGTCAGCGGACGGGCAGAGGACAGTGAACTCTCTGCTTCCTTCTGTTTTATCTCACAAAGCCACACTTCCAGCAGGAACAGCAGAGGTGCTGTAACATTTGAACACAATAATAAGTTAGAAAGGAGCAGCGATGCTCTGTCATCATCATTTCAAACTGATGCACGAAACTCTGTCTGCTGCAGCGAGCGCTCTCTGGCAGAACACACGTACGATTTAATTCTTTTCTTCCAGTTTTATCTGAAAGTGACTCTGTGTGATACTCAGTGTATGAGTTGTCTCCACACAGTTCTTTAGAACTCTACGATCTTCTCGAATCCTAGAAA
Source organism: Plectropomus leopardus (assembly GCF_026936395.1). NCBI lineage: Eukaryota > Metazoa > Chordata > Actinopteri > Perciformes > Serranidae > Plectropomus > Plectropomus leopardus. Next base: position 35,160,270 of record NC_142186.1, on the reverse strand, counting down.
TGTCCCGAAATCCTGGTAACATCCTTGAATTCTAAATGTGCTAGAATCCCAGAAACGTCTTAAAAACCTAGAAACATCCGAAAATCCCTGAAATGTGCCAAAATCGGAACGTCATTCAATCATAGAAATGTCCTTAAAACCCTATGTCCAAAACTCCTAGAAATGTCCTGAAATCCTGGAAACGTGCTAAAATCCAAGAAACAACCTAAAATCCTAAAAACATCCAATAATTTCTAGAGACATGCTAAAATCCTAGAAACATGCTGAAATCCTAAAAACATCCAAAAATTCTCAAAATGTCCTAAAATCCCAGAACCATGCTTAAATTCTACAAACATCCTGAAATCCTAGAAATGTCCAAAAATCCTGGAAATGTTTAAAAATCCTAGAAATGTCTCAAAACCTAGAAACATCCAAAAGTACTAGAAACATCCTAAAATCCTACAAATGTTGTCACATCCTAGAAATGTCCTTAAATCGTACTTATGTCCTAAAATTCAAGAAAATGTCCTAAAATCCTAGAAATGTCTCGAAACCTAGAAACATCCAAAAATTCTATAAAATGTCTTAAAATCCTAGAGATGTGCTTAAATCTTAGAAACTTCAAAAATAATAGAAACATCCTAAAATCGCTGCAATGCGCTAAAATCTTAACATCCTAAAATCCTAGAAACATGTGTGGGGTTGCAGCTGGCCCCTGGCCCCTGGCCCCTGGCCCCTGGCCCCTGGTCCCTGGTCCCTGGCCCCTGGCCCCTGGTCCCTGGTCCCTGGCCCCAAACTAAGCCAGCTGAGTCTCCCTGACTCAGAAAACTGGTGTCATGCTGCAGCTCTTCAGGCAGACCAGTCAAAACCAGTCTGTTAGCATATCGCTCCGTGTCGTTTCCCAGTTAACTGCATTGACTGTGTTCATTGTCAGGAGTGAATACGTCGCCCAAATGCCACACTACGGCTCGTTTATGGCTCCTCAAATGTCTTTTGGACGACAGAGGAGCTCGATGGCAGAGGAGTGAGCTCTCAGGCTGTGAGCACTCAGACTGTGCTTGTTGATCTGTTTCAGTCTTTGTTGGTTTTGGCCTCTTCAGGGAAACTTTTTCACATCATAAAAAGATTTCAATGGTTCTCTTTAACTATGAAGCTGATCTTTGGTTAACTGTGACCACGTAGTTTAGGCTGAGTGAGCTGAAGAGTACCTCAGCTCACAAAACACTCACATGGGTCATTTAGCGATGCACCATTTTCTGTTTAAGTATCTTCACTCTGTGTGTAGAGATGCCAATAGAGTGGATTTCTTTAACCCTTTGAAACTGAACACATTGACTTGATTTTTTTCTCAAAACATGGGAGGAAGGTCATGAGCAACCTAAAAAATTACTCAAGCATTTACAAGAAATTGGTAAGTAAAAAACAACAACTAGGAAATGCTTAAAAATAAAAATAATTCTGTAAATTAATTCTAAATATATTAATTATGATAATTCTAAATATATATATATATTCCTGGTTCAACTTCTTTTAAAAACACATTACATTAATTTCTTGCAGTTTGGAGGACATTTCTTGCCAAGTTGTTGTTGCCTTTATTCCCATGTTTTTGAAATAAATCAAACAAATTTGTTCAAGGTTTAAAAAGTTTAAATACTTGTAAAAGGTGTCTGAACTCAGCACAAAAATGTGATCCAATCCATGTTTCAAAGGCTTAAATACAGAATAATTTAGAGAAGTGTTTATTTAACTCAGCTGGTTCTAGGCAATGCCCCCCCCAAAATGCTCCATCTGCCCCACTATCGCCAAACATCGGCATCTTTTACCCCAAATAATTCTCACTTTGAGCGGTTAGTGTCACTTCGAAGGAGATACTCGACGAGCTTTGTTTGGCGGCCACTTTAGCAAAATGACAGGAGTCCATACATGTTTCCAATTCTCTTATTTCTAAGATTTTAGGACATTTCTAGGTTCTTAGGACGTTTCTATGATTGTAGGACATTTCTATGCATTGAGGATTTTTAGCATTGTCTAAGATCTTAGGACATTTCTGGGATTTTAAGACATTTCTAGGATTCTGGACATTTCTAGGATTTTAGAACATTAAAAGGACTTGAAGGACATTTCTAGGATTTTAGGACAGTTCTGGAATTTAAGGACATTTCTCAGATTTCAGCACGTTTCTATGATTTTAGGACAGTTGTGGGATTTGAGGATGTTTCCCAGATTTCAGGACGTTTCTAGGATTTCAGGACATTAGTGTCTTAGCTAAGACTTTTGTTGGGGGTTGTGGGGGATCCTCCACTGGAACTTTTTCTGATAAACAAACTCTATTTTGATGCTGATTTATGCACTTGGGCACTTTATGTATACTAAAATTACAAAATAATACCCAGTATGAATCACTTCATTTTAACTGTGAATCAGAGAAAGGTTTGGGGGCCACCAAATTTGGCCTGCGGGTGCTAAGTTGAGTATCACTGCCATGGTGCATAAAAAAGCAAAAATTGAGCTTGTTTATCAAAAACAAAAAAAAAGTACCCCCACATGTTCCTACTGAACTCAGGTCTAAGCCCCCCAAATGTCCCCAAACCCTAAAAACTGAAGCTTATTTAGCTTTGGATAAAAACATAAAACAGTTCGACCTACAGACTAAAGAATAACTCACATTAACCAACCAACATCTCCCGCTGCCCCTCCATTCAAAGCAGTGCAGAACCGGTATTTAACGTTTAACTGTTCATAAATGACGACTGCACTCTTTAACCGTGAGTGTTGCAGAAATAAAGATTATTGTGATCACGATAAAGCTGCTGCTGCCTGCATCACCTCTCAGGTGCTGCCCTCCTGCACTCACGGCCTGTAACCCAAACGCCAAACATGTTAGCAAAGCCTGGATGTCGCTGTCAGCCCGGGACGAGCTGATCCTGCAGGTCGAGTCAGAGCCGTCAGTCCGTCCTGCTGCGGCACATCGACAGCAGCGGGCTGCGAGGAGGGAGGAGCGTCTGAGCGCAACGGCTGAATCCAAACGGTCTGTTTCTGGACTCGTCTCGAAGCCTCGCGTCACCTTAGAGCCAATTACGAGAAACACACAGGAGCTATATGTTTTGTGTTTGGTCCCGGGGGTCTGTTTGAGGCAGCTGCAGAGCGGAGAGGGAACCGTGTGGGCTGCAGATCCAGACTAATGAAGACAATGTTCCTCAAGGCTTCAGTGTGTCGTCCTCTCACAGGACTGCAGAGACACAGAGGATCTCTACACGTGTTTACCAGCAAGCGCCCGTCATTAATGTACGCAAATGTGTCAGTGTTGGTCCACGGGGATTATCTACAGGATGAGGCAGCCTGGAGGCGATGCTGTGTGAAGAAATAATGTGCATTTTGGATCTTTTGAATATGTCAGTGCAGTTTTTTAAATCCTTTTTTTGTTGTTTTTTAATTTGGAAAAAACTAAACAAACATTCCCGAACCCCATCCCACGTATCAAAATCTCTCTCAGTGAAAGAAAGAGAAACATGGATCTGTTATACATAAAAAAATAAAAATTAAAAACATACATACACACACAAATATGAAACAGTCTTCATCCCATTTTCTCTTCCTGTTGCTAACCTTTTACTTTAGCTGAAGTTTCGGTTTAAAGCTAACTCGGACTAAAGGTGATAAAACCTATTTATCTGATCACCGGCATCTACACCGTTAAGTCATTCATAAAATCTAAGAAATGTGTGCACATCTCATAAAATTTCTGGTGTTTTAGGCATTTCTGGGATTTTAGGGTGTTTCTAGAATCTTAGGATATTTTTAGGACTTTACAATGTATCTCTAATTATAGGACGTGTCAGGGATTTTAGTACATTTCTAGGATTTTGGACATTTCTAGAACTTTAGGATGTTTCTGGGATTTTACAGTGTTTCTTGGATTTAAAGTGTTCCCCACATTTCCAGTGAATTTCAAGGATTTTAGGATGTTTCTGGTATTTTAGGACGTTTGCAGGATTTTAGGACATTTCCAAGATTTTAGGATGTTTTTTGGATTTAAGGAAATTTCTAGGATTTAAGCATGTGTCTTGGATTTTAGGACGTTTCTAGAATTGTAGGACATTTTTAGGATTTCAAGCCATTTCTAGGCTTCTTGGCTTTTAGGATATTTCTTGGATTTTAAGACATTTGTAGGATTTTAGGATCTGTCTGGCATTTCATTTCTGGGATTTAAAGGCATTTCCAGAATTTTAGGATGCTTCTAAGATTTTAGCAAATTTCTATGATTTTAGGGCATGTCTGTAATTTTGGGAAGTTTCTGGGAACATTACAGCCTGTAGATCACATCATGTTTTAATGTTCAGAGTGAAGACTGATCCACCTCGTGATCTGACCATCTGTCTGAATCACACAGTTTATGGTCTGAGTGTGTTTATGAGTCCCAGCTGAGGACGGAGACGTGGTGACTTCATGGTGCGAGCAGCCATAAGGACACACTGAAACATGTCTGGCCATTTGGCTGTATTAGAGCTCCGCCGTGTGTATCTGCTGTCCGTGTGTGATCTTAATCCAACTCTGGGATTCATAATCCCCGGCAGGTTTCTCCCACCAAAACACAGATTAGCAGAGATTCTGTTGTTTGTTTATGGTGGGAGTGAAAGTCAAAAGGTCGGCTTGAGGACAAATTAATTCTGTCTCTTTCTGAGCTTCGCACTCACATTTACAGCTGTCCCAAAAATGTCCACTGGATGCATCTCAGCAGCTCACACACGATATCCTGTCTCACGGCTGCATACCAATATGATTCAAACAGTAGCATATGGTCGTTAAGCTCCTTCTGTTCCACCGCTGCTCCGACTAGTAATAATATGATCATCTTAGTAATCGTCTGAGAGCGTATTTATCCCCCCGAGCATCTATTGCTAATAATGTTTTATGTGGGTTATCAGGAGGTTATGACTCAGTTATCTGGAGACATCAAGCTGCTTCCTCATCATCATTATTTTATTATTAGCCCCAGATAACAAACCGTTTATTTCCCAAAGCTCGCCGTCTCAGGAGAACTCTTTCATTATGTTTCTGAAATCTCGTGTTTGAAAGCTGAAATGTGTCGTTACTGTCGGATAACAGGCTTCTAACTCTGCGCTCGCCGAGTTGTCGAGGAGCGATTCCTCGCAGCCCCGAGAGAGACACAGAGACGTCTCAGAGGAGGACAGCTCAGAGAGACGAAATAGAAAATTACGACCGCCCCTGTTATTTTTTTTAGATCATTCGGTCCTAATGATGACATAATGTTTAACTCTTTAAAACCTGGAGCTGCTTTCAGACGTCTATCACAAGTATTTAAAGTCCTGTAAAGTAATAATGAAAATGTGTCGTGAGTTTGTCGCACCACAGAGAGATACTGGATGTTATTAACCACCCAGCCAAATTTCAACGACTAAACACA